>NW_008825429.1:3757242-3782930 GCF_000699105.1 Pygoscelis adeliae
TTACATGAAAAAAACATAAACCCTCTCTTCAATCCACACTGCCAACTGTTTGCTGGCCTCCTCTATGCAAATGTCATGACTGCTTTTTGTCTGCTTGCTTGTCTCACTTATTATTCATTTTTGTTTCCTTCTGCTTTAAATTAGGCCATCCAGCCCATTCCTGGAAGCCAATCGCTTGTGCTGAAAAGTCGCAGCTTGCACTAAATCCCCTTGGGTTTCATGGAAGTGACAAAGGGAACACAAGTGAGGTAAGAAGTAAAAAAAAAAAAAAGGAGGAAAAATATCCCCCCCTGTGCTGCACTGGAGACGTATGGGGAAGGGGACGACAGCCCTGCTTCTGCCAGCCTCTGCATGGGGGTTCCACCATACCCTGGCTGGGTTTTGGTGGGTTGCTGAATCCAACAGGGTCAGCAAGGACCCCAAACCCACATAGACTGCCCTGGGCAGGGCTGTTGTCTGGGACCCTGAGCACCACCAAGGGGATTTACATCATTTGAGTATTTTATAATTCAGTTTTAACTCCACTGGCATTTGCCTGAGCAAGTCCAGAAATGTACCAGCACTGGGAGCAAGGCTATGTTAGTGCTACCGTCTGCCCTTGCAACGGGGCGAGAATTAGGGCCAAGTGTGGACACAGCACATCTGCACTCTTGTGTGGCCTCCTCCTCTTTCACTCAGATGCTCTGTTCTTCTCTTCTTGTTCCCACCCATAAGGTTTGGTTCAGGGTCCCCCCAGCTCAGGATAGTCCTCCAACATGTTCCCAGCAAGCCATGCTCTCTCAAACACCTGCACACGTCTTCACGCCATACTCTGGGGCACACAATGCCCTCCCTCTATACCACACTCTCCACACTGGGGACCAGGGCCATGCCCTCACAAATCTGGGGTATTCTGAGCACAGAAAACCACGTTGGTAATATCTCAGGGAGCAGAGGAGACCTGGATCAGTTGTCACACAGCAGGGCCAGGGCCAGTCCCTTCAGAGAGCTTAGCCCTGGACCAGCTGGCACGGGGACAGGGCTCTTTCTCATCCACAGAGGGGCTACAGACCCAGCCTGTGTCACTGTTTACATGGAGCTCCTTCATCCCATCAGATGGTGTCTTCACATCCCCCCCCCTGCCAGTGGCATCTGATCGGCGTCCCTGGGGGGGGGGTGTTGCTCTCGACCTAGTTCAAGAGGTGCTAACTGGGACAGGGACAGCTCACTCAGACGCATGTGCTGAACCAGCAGCGACTGAAACCAGAGTGGAGCTGCCAACACACAGAGCGGCTCTCAGCACACAGTCTGCAGAATGACGACTGCCCACAACATCCTCACCCTCTGAAAACACCTGGAATTGGAGGATCTCCAAGTGCTTCCTATGTTGCCCAGAGAGAGGCATTACTGCTTCTGGGATAAGGGACAGAGGGACAGGAATGAGTTCATTCCGGCAAATCCATACTGGAGCTGGGGACTCCCCCATCCCCACCCCATACTAACTTCTAAGCCATGCTCAGTCCTAACTCGGAGGCATGGGGAGCCCCAGCAGCAGACGTGGGAAATGAAGTGATCCTTCTTCACTAGCCAGCTTGCACCTTCAACACAGAAGCCCTGGACAGAGCAGAAATGTTTCCCAAATGTTCCCAGCTAGGAATGAGTGGAGACACACATTGCAATTCCTTATTTCAGTATCTGGTACTGCTCCTTGCTATTTCTCAGCTCTAGAACGTCTCTACCAGGCCTTGTTTACTCCAGTAGAAATTGGAATGTCAAAACAGCATAAGAATGCCAGGTATCCAGCTCTGTTTTTCACCAATTCTTTCTGAAACCCTGATGCCACATCCAGAGCCCTGAGAGAACTGGCCTCCTTGCTATGAACCATTGTGCTCTCCCCAGCCACATCCCAGAAGATACAGGATTGCACTTTCAAATACAGCACCAGATATTTTTTTAAAAGATGGGTTATGGATTGCATTCGATCTGAACCCTTACCAAGAGACAACCAGCTTTTGACCACCTTTCATTTACAGGCATAAAATCAAGTACCATGTGAGGTACTCCCTGGCTACAGAGGTAGGAAATGCCTGGAGTGGGCACGGGGCTGCTCCAAGGGACACTGACCCCAGCATCGCACGCCCAAACACCTTGCTTCTGTTCCCTCCCAGTCTAAACCAAAAGGCCTTTATTTCTGCCAAGAAATACAGCGGTTTCTTGGCATTTCTAAACCAGCTTTTAAGACTGCCTCTGGGACCTAGGATGCATGCTTTTGCTTTGCCTTTGCTGAAGTCTTACCTTCAAAGTAGCAACTGTTGTCAGCACACCACAAAATCTATCAAATGACTGGGGATCAACAAGCTCCTCTGTAGCTCAACATCTATGGTAGTAGCACTCTGGGAAGAGGCAACATGTGGGTATCAGTGAAATATGGAGCCCACAGTCCTTGTGAGGGCTGGGGGGTCTGGCTGAGGCAAGGCAGGTGCCAGTGGGGACACAGCAGCTTTCCAGCCCCACCATCTCGGGGCACCAGCCTGTAGCCAGTAGCTTTCTGCAGGCTCTGGGGGAGATTTCTGTCCCGCGGCAGGAGCCAGGACAAGTCTCAAGGTGCTCGACTTGCCTGTCTGCTTGAACAAATTCCCCGTCTGATGACCTTGGCTTTGCTTCTGGTCCCATTTTACTGCTTCTGGAAGGCATGCCAGCCACACAAGATGGAAACCAAGCACCACATCTGAAAACACTGTGCGGAGCTCAATTGAATTCTAATGGCTTTTTATTTTTCTAGGGTGTCTTAAAAGAGTCTGCTCTTTCACGAATCTAATTTTCTCTATGCGAACATTTGGATT
Source organism: Pygoscelis adeliae (assembly GCF_000699105.1). Lineage (NCBI taxonomy): Eukaryota > Metazoa > Chordata > Aves > Sphenisciformes > Spheniscidae > Pygoscelis > Pygoscelis adeliae. The sequence continues at coordinate 3,760,065 of NW_008825429.1, forward strand.
TTTTTCCCCCTCTCTAATAAGTAATTAAATAATCTCAGTGAACTTTGCTTCCTCCAGCTTTCAGCAGGGGACCTACTGCTGCCCTCAAGGGAACTCAAGATATATATTTATTGGATTTTTTGTTTCAAATCATTATTTAATCAAGATGAAGGGGGAGTAGAAATGAGGCCCTCACCCATACTCCAGACTATAATTTTGAGTGCGATCCTAGACCAAGAGGCAGTGCAGTCTAATAGGTTACAAAAATACAATCACTACTCGTCTTCCAATTAAACTGAACAAGTCCATTTACTGTGCTGCAAACAGCCCTGAGGCAAGAGATGACTATACATTTTCTCAGCCATAAGGGGACTGAGATCCATCAACGAGCAGCATGGCACAGCCTCACTTACAGTTGGAGGATTTCTTTCTCGGGTCTTTTTCCTCTTGTTTTGCAACTCACTTCAAAGTGGAGTTAATTTCTTTTTCAGAGGTGCATAATGTCTCCCTTTCTCTCTTTTTCTATGCATTGTAATAATGAAAGGAGTAAAAAAACTTGCGTCAATGACCCTGGCAAGCCTTGCTCTCGGCGAGGGCCCGGCAGACATCTGCTGAGGAGCCACCAGCACGGGGAACAGCACCTGCCGAGAGCGGCTGCTCAGGGGAACAAGGCTGTGTGCCTGGTCTGGGGTACCTCCATCTTCCAGAGCAGGGGGTTGGGGGGAGGCCTTTGCCTGGGGAAATGGGCTCACCTCTGCTGACGATTTACACCAGCTGAAAAGCCAACCTCTTATTAAGGGAGTACAAAAACCAGCAGTGCTGTAGGAGTACAATATAACCCCTTTTTGCACCATTATGAATCCCTGACTCAAGGAATATTAAGTGGAAAATATCCTTTTTTTGCTAGATGGAAAGTTCAGGGCGAGGCTCTCTCTACCACAAGAGCTAAGCTAAGTCCAGGAGCATGGAGGCAATAACACAACTGTCCCTGCAAGGTCAGAGCTTGGGTTATTTGGGGCTGGATGGCAACACTGCTGAGCAGCCTGTCTCACAGATCCATTGCTAGGGTAAATTCCTGAGAATGCCAGGGAAAGGTTTGTTCCTTTGCAAAGATCTTTTCAGCCTGCTGGGGTGCAGCCAGTGTCACGTGACACAGGCCAGGCTGTCCCCAGCTCGGCTCAGGCCAGGCTGGCACTGCTTTGGAGCAATGGTTTGCCCACTGCCTCCTTTGGTACCTGGTCTACAGCATGGCCCTCCCATGGCTGCAGGCATCCCTCCTTCACCCCGGGCTACTGGTCTTCCTGTGGTCCCAACGCTGAGCTGCAAATTTGTTGGACAGTAACCAGGGGTAACCTCAGTCCCCTGGCTGGGAGGGGAGAAAAGGAAAGGGAAAAAGAGAGCAACTTCCATATTTATGGAAGGCTTTGCCTTTCTGCTCTTCAAGGGCCCTGTTTGTTGTCAGAAACATGCTGCCTAACAGTTAAAAGAATAGCTTTTCCTATGTAAACCAAAACCAGGCTAGAAAACAGCAACAGCAAGCCAATACACAGATCTGCTACAAGGTTCCCTCCTGCACATGCTGTCCCAGCCCCTGCACAGCACCTCCTCACTTCTACCTTTCTGCAGACGCATGAGCACAAAGACAAACAGCGCCATTAGGAACAACCGTACCCCACTGAGCCTCACTGAAAATCTGGCTCAAGCCTATGTTAATTTGTGACATCGTAAACGAGTTTCAGTGGAAGTAAAGGAGCTGGCAAGGAAAGTGTATGCAGCATGCAGTTATCTTCATCAGGTACAACAAAGGCAATTAGATTCATACCCTGCAGGGTATTTATATTGCACCGCTCAACTGAAAGCACAGTGGCATGTAATACATCTGTATCAGTGTGGAATAAAGCGTCTGCAGCAGGTTAGGGGTATTCTGTTCAAAAACAGATGCTGCATATTACCCACAGTTTCTCTGCATGCTGAGGCACAGACCCACAATCCTATTCTCAATAGGTGGCTATTGCAGCTGCAAGGGATTAAAGTGAGAATGAGAGGGAGAAGCCTGGAAATTCACTGCCAAAAAGAAAAAAGTAGCAAGGAACTTTGGGGTGTTTCTGCATGTGTGCATGCGTGCGTGCATCAACTTATGCTTAAAGACAAGAGGGAAAGAAGCAGTAAGGTAGATGCATGGGCAGGGCATTATTTTGTGTGCTTTATCCCTCATAAATTAGAGGTAGACCTAGTTAGAAATTGTGGCTGTTCCAGTAGAAAGGAAGGAAAACAAACCGGGGGGGGAGGGGAATGGCAGAATTTACCACAAAATGCTTCAAATTTTCAGAAGAAAAAGAATATAGAATAAAAATTGGCTTAAAAAGCAAAATCTTTGATTTGGAAGTGCTATAGCATTACCTCATGGGAGTTTGTGTATTGCCTCTCTGGGTCTCTTCTGCATGTTAGGATCCTCCCTGGACAATCCCTTTCCTTTGGAGATATGAAAATGCATCTCCCCAGGTAAGGATGGTTTGGCTTGGAAGCCCAGGCCAGAGGGAAGGGAGTGTCACACACCAACCCCCATAGAGGACTGAAACATGGCATTTTTTAATCCCAGTTATGGAATTTTCCACAAAATCTTTTCTTTTCCAGTAATTTACTTTTGATACGTGATCAACATTTTCTGCAAGAGCACGTTTTCATTTCATAACGCATCCAGGCTGCTCTCAAAGCAGATTCTGAGAGAACTAAGCTTATTTATAGAGCAACCTTTTAACTCACAAAAAGGAAAGGCATCAGAGTTGTGTGTAGTCATTAATAAATGAGACTAAAAGTTCCCATTCCATTTTTCCTTTGCCAGTTTTGAGTACATGATATTTAATGACCTTATTCAGAAAAATTTCAGGGGCAGCACTTAACCAAGGGCTTCAATTTAAACAAGTGCTTAAATGTACTCTTGAATGATGTCCCAAGAGAGCGTACTTCTTTTTAGGAACAAAAGGGCACTAGTGGGTTGCATAGTAAAGGTACTGATGCCTTTTAGTCATTGAAATATTTGCCTGTGTTGTTAACCCTTACTAGAAAGAATACAGCAGGGGCCTAATGACTTTTACTTTGCATCTATCACTATAAAGCTCTGATTTTCCCTGCCCTGCAGCTTGTGTGCTTATTTACCCCAAGTGAAGCAAGTGGAAAGGGGAGTGCAGCATGCTTGAGTTTAGCTCATTTTAAAGCTTTTACAGTTTTAAATTAGAGTTTACTCTTGCTCAGGGAACAGAACAGCTGGCAGTCGGCCTCACAGGACTCAGGGAGCCTGGCTTCAGAGAGAGGAAACCTAGTACCAATTAAAAACCAGGCTTAGACTTGAAACCATTTATGTAAAATATGCAGCTCGAACACACAAAAAAAAAGCCCTGATGACACGATGCAGTCTTTGGCCGGTTGATTTTTGGGAGGAGCTCTTAACTCATTCCTACCTTCCCAAGTTGACAGAGGGCAACACCCCAGGCTCACAGCAATAAAAGCTTCATAGCTTGTTAGTCTTTCTTTGCGTGTGCACACACACATGCCTCTAAGCGTGGTGTGCAGGTTCTGCTATTCTCACTCTACCTTATATGGTTTTATAAGCAATGACTCACATGTGCACCACACACTCAGGAGATGTATATGACGAGAGCAAATATGCATATCTATAATTCTGAGAGACAGCTTGTGCCTGTCTGTACCCACATATAATCTCTGTGTATTTTGATCGGAACAGTGTCTGTGCGGGTGAGCGGATAAAGTCTCTCCTCTTGCTGGCACTATCTATCTCATATCTGATGTAGCTACTGCGTATGGCTGAGCTATTTCCAATTGATGACTGGGCCTAACGGAGAATATCAGTTCCCCATTGTATACCATTTTGGGGCTTGGAGGACTCTGTACTCAAGACACCTCTAACATTACACGTCCACACGCACAAGTACCAGATTCTGCACTACCTTGAGTCCTATGTAGCAATTTATCTCTCCAGAATGCCTATCAGATACTAAAACCGTGATCAAAGAGCATCACACCTCTGCTTTGCAGCTACTGGGAACAAAGGGGAAACGTGCCATGGGAAAATGAAGACTTCATATCAATCAGTATCTAATATTTCTCTCCATCTCTTGCTCCCTCAATTCTAAGGCATGTATTATATCATCTCTTTCCATGTATATGGAAAAAACATCCCAAGGCACCAAGCCTGATTTTACCCTCGGCTGCACATGCAGTTCCCATTAGCGTCAACGAGAGCTGCTCATCAGTTCCAAATTTGGCCCCTGGGCTTGTCAGTCCAGAGCAACAGTGATCCTAGAAGGATCCTGATAGTCAGAAAACATCCCCTGCCAATAATCACCAACTCATTAAATGTAAATATTTCTTTTATATATGTTTGATTCCCTTTCTTCCCCTGAAGGACTAAACTTTTGGACATGAAGACCGGTAAATTAAGTTCACATCCAGCTGAGCAAAGACTGCATAACAAACACTTCCCTGTAAAATATCATTGCTGGAGGCCACTTTTTTTGTTAAATGTCCTCAATTCAGTATTCATAGGCTAGAGCCTTTGCAAATTTTTCCCCGCTCCAGCCCCACCCTTGGTGTGAAAGTGCTGAAGGAAGGAATGACTTTAAATACATTGGAGAACAGCACCATTAATAAATAATACAGTTTTAACCAACTTTGTCTAACATTGCTATAATTGAGTTATAAAAATTTCATATCAGATTTCTTGCCCAGATTCCTGTGGCTAGTTCAAGCAAAGAAGCACAGTGTGTAATACTTACTACTTCCTTAGGAGACAGGAAGCTGTACAGTGGGAGGATTTGGCTGGCTTTTTGGCTGGCCTGAACCTCTGCAGAGGAGCTTCGCTTTGCCATGACCTTTGAGTGGTGCCGGGAGTGTCTTCGCCGTGTTTTACGCCCTTCCTCCCGAGACCTGGCTCTGTGCCTCCAGAAGACAGGAACAGCCAAACCGTTATTCCTCGGTATTGCAGAAGTGCCCATTACCAGGTCCATACAAACCCTTGGCAGCCCTGTGCTAGGCCATTGCGTGTGGGAGAAGGTCTTCCACATGACTGCTCTGTGAAGTCATGATGGAGACAAAAGGGGCGTTTTGCTTTTCTATTTTTTTAAAAAAATATTTTGCACCCAGGCTTTGGGCCTTAACCTCGAATTTCAGCTCCAATTCATGATTTTATGTGTGAAAGTATGGCTTGCCTTGAGCCACCAGCCTTGAATGTCCCTATGGCAATACACCTCCAAGAAGACATGCTCTGCTCTTGCATGAGCACCCCTCCAATTACTGATTGCTTTCCTCCCCCCACTGATCATCAGCTTTTCATAAGAAAATTCCCAATAGTTAGAAGTGAAGTGGGAGAGTGGGGGTGGTTTGTTCATAAAGTCAAGTGCTTTCAGAAAACGTGAAACATGAACTCATGATGTGTATAAACTATGTGACTTGCTATTGCAGTGATGCCGGGTATAGCACCAGCATCCACTTGGCTGGCCTCAGGATGCATCTGTCATCCACAGGACTGAGATTTTAATCAGGTCAAAGACAGTGGCTACAGAATGCCATGGGCAAATATATTTCCATTGCTAAGACCAAGTTTAAGTGTTTCCTGGGACATCAGCAGTACAGAGCCCTGGGGCTGGGGAAGGGAGACTAGGCTGGAATCAGCTGTCATGGGCTGATCATCAGCCATGAAGATTAGAAGTGACTGCTGGACTGAAAAGCTGCAGCCACTGCTCCGAGCTAAAACCCTTCTATGGCCAAGACCACAAGAAGCTCAACCCCCAGTATGTGACATAGCTGCTACCAGAATGGGACGTGGCTCTGCAGAGTTTGTGGGTCACACAGGCTATTGCAATCATGTCCTTGAGCCCACCGGGAAGTGTCACAGGACACCCAGCTCAGGCAGCGGTGACGTTACCTGCTTCGGCAGCTGGGGGAGTGGGAGTCGGAGCTCTCTGAGCGAGAGTGGCGGTGGCGATGGCGATGAGATTTCCGGGTGCGCCCACGAGAGCTTTAAGAAGCAGAGAGGAAAACCACTGTTAGGCTAGCAGACTGGGGGGATGCAAGAGCCAGCAGCTGGAAACTGAAGTCAATAACATTCAAATCAGAAAGGAGATCCACGTTTTAAACCAAAGAGATTGGCGTGTGAAACGTGCAGGACACCAAGGCATGAGAAATTCTCCATCCCTTCATAGCTACACTGATGTTAAGGCAAGCCATCTTACCGAGATCTATGCTAGCATTTTAACTACAAGCTATTAGGTTGGCTCTGTAGCCTGCTGGAGGAAGATCTATGGACTAGCATGCAGGAGTGCAGCAGGCAGCACCAATCTTTTCTGCTTTCAAGACCTTAAAGAACTATGTGCTCACCCGCTCATCTGCTTGCCCTTCATCCTGCAGCCTACCCTAAGACAACCAGGGAACAGCATGGGACCTTCCCATTGCTGGCCCTCGGGGGAGCACTGTCCCTCCAGGCAACCCATTGCAAAGCTGCAACCCTCCCATTTCTTGCTCTAACCCTCTCTGTAGTGCAGGCTCCTTGTTAAAGAACAGATGCAGAAGGACAGGCTCCAAATACAGTACTCCGTAACAGCCAGCCTTGCCCACACTCTCTAGGTGGGAGAGTCTAGCCAGTCCTATGGGCAGCTCTTGTGGTTGCTATATGAAGCACAACTTCCCTAACTGCAGCCTGCGCTATGCACAGCTCCTGCTTGAGGGGCAGGACCATTTTACCTGGCTTCTTTAGGTGTCCAGTCACTGCTGCTCCTTTTTCTGACAGGGCTACAGGACAGTTACCAGCAAACCGTGCGCAGGGACCCAGGTTCCATGCCCTGCTGCACTTCCCTTTGCTCTATTCAGGCTATTACTGATGGATTACCTGGCCCTATTACTGAAGGGCTGTTGTTGCCCACACCAACAGCTGAAGTCCTGCACGCAGACAGCAGGGTGATGTGGGTGGCAGGCTACCTGTCACCTTCTGTGCCCATTCCCTCTCATCGTTGCCCACCACAGCAGTTATTTTAGATCTGGTAGCGTAGCCGTCTGCTCAGGCTGGCATCGCTGTGCCGGCAGGTAAAACTAGCAATGGGTTAGCTGGTAGTAACAGTCTGGTTTCATGGCCACGCTATGCCAGTCACTGACAGCACTAATACAACCTGCCTGGACAGCATTTAGCAGTTTGCTGCTATAAAAACCTCAGCAAATCAATTGCTTGAGAACAGCATCTCCTTTAAGACAAAAGGGCAACCTCCAGGGCAATTGCTTGAACTCTGCCGGGCTGTTTTCTCTGATGCTTTTCACATCTTATGATTACAGTTTTAAAAATGCCACTTTTTGGGATCCTCCTTCCTTATTTTCATACAGCTGAAATCAGCAACAGTGAACATCTCTCCCTCACATGGTGGATTTGTGTGAAAATCTCCATGCTTGCTCTTCACCCTCTGCATCTGTCCCTCCAGTTTATGAGTTTTCCCTTTCTGCAGGAGGAAAAACTGGTTCTGTGTGATTTAGATAACCTGTTGCTCGACACAAAGATAAGCCAAAGCAGTGTGATTATACAAAAATCCTGGTCTGAGTTGGCTCATGGGATCTATCTGATCCACGCCCAGGAGCAATAAGAAGGTTTGCAGAAACCAGGAGTGGCTCAGCTCTGTCTTGTGAGCTGAAAGATGAAGACTAAAACACCCTGGCTGGTTTATCCCCAAAGAGCAATTCTAGCAGCTCGTTTCCCTAGGTCAGTACACTCCAGCAAGGCATCTGCTCTTTGTTTTAACCACACTGTTAGGCTACCACGTACTGGCCAGTGCTACATTGGGTTTGGGAGATGCCTGCTTTTACTGATAACCTAGGAAGCCTCAGTTTTACCATTGAGATTTCTGGGTGCATAGCAGCTCAGTTTGTGGGGGGAAAAAAAAAAAGGTGGCTGTGCTACTGAACATGCAGAAATCAGAGAAAAGGAGATGGGCTCTCTGCATGCAATAGAGATGGCCTGTGCAGGTAGCAGAACATGCTCTGCACCTCATGGATTCCCAATCTCTTCAGTCCCAACGGGTACTGGGGTGACACTGGTGGTATCAGGGGTTGTTGTCCCTCTGTCACCTTTCTGCCTAAGAGCTAAAAGTTGTGTTGGGAAGAATTAAAGGGCAGGTCCTACTAATACCAAAAAAACCCAGCAAATTTCTGTCTGCTAGCTGAGTTTCTGTCTCTAGCGGGGTATCCCAAGTCCAAGCAGAGCCAACCAGGGGTTTGGTGCCCAAGGTTCAGCCCCAGAACTGTTTCCTTGCTCTGAAAGCAGGTAAGAAGCCACAAGTTGCAATTCCCAGGAGAAGACAGAGAAGGAAGTGAAAAACAGAGAAGGCTTACAGGCCTGCCTTCCAGCCCTGAGGAATCACGTTTTATACCATACCCCTTGATTGTCTGCCCCATAGGACAAGGATTGTTCTCTGCTAACACTCCAGGGCAGATGGGAACCTCAACCCCAAATTTGTGCAATCTCCATCACCTCCAGACAATACCTTCTCTTCCCTAATCCCCATTGCCTTCTGCTCGCATTCTGATATTTGGTTGTATTGTGTATCTTGAGTAGCCCCTACTCCTGTAACCTCCAAAAGCAGCAAACAAGGAGGAGCTAAAGCGCTTCTCAGTAAGAGTGTGCCAGCCTGCCATTTGGGCAGTGGAGGCTGTGGGGCACTGCGCTCCACAGATGTGAATTCATCTTCTCATGCTGCCCTCATCAGAAAAGCTGGAGTCTCTGCTCAGGACTGGATGAACAAGACACTGTACATCCTTGTGAGATACAAAGAAAGTACTGAATGAGGTGGCACAAAAGAGAGGGAGAGGAAAGATCTCCAGCCTCTACAAACCCTTTTCCATTCCAGCAAAACCAGAATTGCTCATTTTAGCTGCAAAATAATCCTGAGAATCGCTTAGGGCTGTGCAGCCGGTGTTAGCTCCAGGGGACCCACCATATCAAGCACTTCCTAGCCCCACAGCTCTGCACAGGCAGGGCAGGGAACACCATGAATCACTACTTACTGTTTTTTGTGTTTTCTTTCTTCCTTTCTCTTACTTTTAGGGCTTGAAGAACTAAATAAGAAATGGCTAATTAATTCGGAGATTTCTGTTCTGATAAAAAGCTGAACAATCACATGTCAATGTTACAGCTAGATTGCCCAAGAGCGTGCAATAAAAATGAAAGGGATTAATGATTCTGCTGCAGCACAGCGTGTCTGAGTGCTTGCTGACAAATCTGGCTTGTGGGCTTGGCCAAAAAGGATCCTCAAAGGGATCAGCCATCCTGGTGGCTTTGCATTTTCCCATAGAAAAAATGAATATTTCTTGATACTGTAACACACGTGTACTGGAATCAGGAGAGTTCTTCCAGTACACACCTGGAAAGCCACTGACTCTGAACGTTTCAAAGATGGGCACTGCTGGGGGATGCCATACTGTTTGCAAATAAAACCGTAAGAGAAATGAAGACTCAAGATGCAGGATGGATGCAACATGGATGAAGTTGCCAGGGGCTAGGTTATACCAAAAGGTCTTTTCCAGTTATGTGCTTGATTGCACAGGTTGGGCTGGAGACCCGATTCCTGTGGGGTTTGAGGAACGCATAAGTCTGAATAGGGAGAGGGTAGCTCCAGACTCACAGGGAATGGGGGCAGCCAAGAAGACTCCACAAGGAGACACAGAAGAAAAATGTCTTCTGCCCCCACCCAGTGAACATTAACCTTGTGAGATCTTGAAGAGACCATTAAACTCATATGTCTAAGGGACCACCCACACTTGCTCAACTCTTACCTGTGTCTTCTCTTCTTTGAGGATAACCTGCAAGACACAAATATGTACATTGAATACAGGGTCTCACAAAATTGGAAATTTGAATCAGAGACAATATGGTTAGGCCCAGCATTACACTGAACACTGTGAGAAGACCTCATGTACCAGCTGGGCAGAATGGCCTTGGCTCTCCTTTAGCCAGCTGGCAAGGGGGTAGCTGAGAAATGCTGATGTGGTGGAAGTGACTATCACAGTCTGCAAATAATTGAAAATATGATCTTCAGGATAACAAGTCTGTAGAGATCAGATACATCCCCTGTCCCTGGTGGGTCCCTTTTCTCTGCTACTGCCTCCACAGTCTTGCACTGAACTCAGTTTGAGGGGGCAGAGGGGAGTCCAGCCTCTGGTTTTCTGTATGAAGGACCAAATAGCAGTCAAAGGGAAAATCCTTTCTGTGTAAGTTCAGAGCAGCCTCACAGCCAAACCAGCATCATGACTCTGTCTTGCCTCCTGAAGCATCCCTGGGACAACGCAGGAGCCACTGTGCTGGTGGTCCTCGTAGAAAACCCTGGGAGCATGGCGGACACTCTTCCTTGCAGCAAGGCCTGGCCCCAGTACACTGCACTATCAGTATTCTGTGTCCTATCTCCGTTTGGAGCACAACATCCCACAGAAGACGTGGCCTGAAGTCCTGCCTAGAGGGGCAGTGAGATCGCCTGTGGCAAGGTCAGTTGGGACCTGTAGTTGAAGTGGCACCAGGTATCTGGAAACAACCTCCGTTGGTCACTAATGCTTAATGGTTTATCGTGCTGCCTTTTGGGACCAGCTACAGCTTATCCTTGGCTTGCAGGGGCACAAATGGGTCCTAAAGGTTCAAAGCCAAGGAGCATCTGACCCAGGACAGCTGTCAGGAGATGGCATCCATAAAAGAGCATGAGAATCCCTCCTTGGGAAGGAAGTATTTTAAAGGAGTTTCTATATCCTTGTCTCTCCTCCTCCCTCCCTTTTCTTTAAGATTCAAGCTCAGCTTTTCACCCTGTTACACATTTTTGGCAGCTTCTCTCTTTGGTTCAATATATTATAAACACATGAACTTTCTAAGGGAGATGGCATCCACTGTTCTGTTCAAATATTGGTTTAACGGTTGAGAGAAAACAGGGAAATATGTGCAATTTTAAAATTTAATTGTGCTCTTTAAATTAAAAATGGGCTTCAGAAGGGGAACATAGAGGCAGTCACCTGGGGCTGGAAGGGAAGGCTGAGATGTGGATGCAGGGAGCTAGTCTGAGCCTTTTCCTGGTCCAAACACTGACACTTTCTGCAGGCTGGGGGAGAAGGGAAAAGGATCCGTGCAAGCCCCGAGTGCCGATCTCGTTGACATCCCAGAGGATGGGAAATTGGACAGCAAGGTCAAGGAGCAGGTAGAGGCTCTGCAGACCTCACACTGATTTGGCCCATCTGCCTCTCTTCCCCCACACCCCAACAGCTCGTATTTATCTGTTTGCCCTGGGCATGCATCCCATTTCATTCCCTCCTTGCCCAGAGGGACGCTGGCTCTGACCCTCCTCAGCTTTCTGGCTTTCACCTCCCGGTGGGGCCCTGCCCTCTGGGCGGCCATTATTAAGAGTCAGGAGTTCGACACCTCTCTGTCTGCTCGCGTAGGGCTCGAGCGGCTGCCTGACGGCAGTAATGTCTTCCACCCCTCATTCAAACCCCCCCAACAGCTGCTGCCGGTGGAGAATTACATTTTCAAAGGAAAAATACCTGTTTCTTTTTCGCTTCTTGGAGCTTTTCTTCTTCTTCTTCTTCTTCACAGGCGAGGGGCTGTAGGAGGGAGACCTGAGGAGGCAGAGGGGCATTAGGGACCGCAGGGCTCCCCACAGCCCTCCCCGGCCACCCCAACCCTTACCCTGCCACCAATGGCATCACCCCGGGGTGAAGAGGGGCTGGGGGCTCCTGGGGCCCCCCAGGACGGGCGGCAGGTTGAGCCCCAGCCTGGCCTCCGCCGCCCTGAGGGGAGGGTGAGAAAATGGCGGCGCCTCCCTGGGCCTGTGGAAAGGCCCAGCCCCTCGCAGCTCCCCGCAGGGTATCCAGCCTCTATTTTACACTGGCTTTTTCCCCCTCATACAGCCGAGGGCTACCTGTCCCCTCCTGCCCCACACGCCGCCAGGGCCACCATCACCTTCTTCGCTTCTTGCGGCTGGATTTCTTCTTCTTCTTCTTCCCCCGGGCCGGCAGCGGTGCACGCTCCCCATCACACGAGGGTCTGAGGAGGGGGGGGAAAAAACCCAAACAAAATAATAAAAATAAAAGCACTGTCTGAATCAGCTTACATGGGACTGCCTTCCCCCATCTGGTGCCGGCCCCACCTCAGGGACATCCAGGGCAGAGAGAGATCGGTTTTCACGGCGGACCCGGGGTGCAGACGAGCGCCTAATTACCCTCTAACGAATAATTTGGTCACAGTTTAAATGAAGTGTCTCATCCGTGGGTTTAATGGAGATATAATGAGACAGCTACTGTACGCCGCGGTGACGCCGGCTGATTATTTAAACGTGTTTGCTGAGGTTAACGACTCCGTAACAGATTTATAGGTTTTGTTGCTCTTTGTAAATATGCTTTAAATAATTAATTGGCATTTAATTTGCATACAATAATTATTGCAACCAGATGCATCTAGCTGCAATAAAAGACTTGACATATGTTAAACAGCAATTGATTAGAAATATATATATTTATTGAGATGCTATGGTAATTTAATGAGATACGCATCTCTTACACAGTTGTTAAACTCTGGAAAAAAACTCCTGTAAATTAATTTCTTTTTTAAACATACAACGCTGAATTGCGTTATGTTTCAATGAACAGCAAATACCATGGTTAAATTGATTCAGAGCACTGGGCTGAAAATATGACAGATGCTCTGTGGCTACTCATTAACCAAAGCAAATGCTCATAAAGACGGTGGCAGCCTGTGGATCCCCAGGTTAATCCCCAAATCAGCCTGTGGATCCCCTAATTGATCCCCAGATCTGTCTGCGGGTCCCCTAATTGATCCACAGGCGAGGTTTATGGGGGGCACAGCCAGCTTCCCAGGGCCTCTGCAAAATCACTGTTGGAAATGAGGGCGCTGGGTTTGTGCCTCAGTTTCCCCACTTCTCACCCCGCCAGCGGGAGGAGTTGCTAGTGGGGAACGTGTGAAGGTAGCCCCGTGTTGGGAAAACGCTGTGGGGTCTTTGCTGCAGAAACCAGCCGAAAATTGAGCAGTTTCTGCAGAAAGAACAAATGTTATTATTGAGAGTCCTAACACAGAGCAAACCTCACAGCACATTGACCTGTCGGAGGCGGTGACAGGGGGACATGGCAGGGGGACTCGGGCTCCACTGCCCCCTGACAATTGCTCACCCAGGGCTTGAATTACTACCAAAATTACACTATCATAAAAAGCCAATTGCTTAGTGCTTTTAATACACCTTTTTTTTTTTAATTGCTCTGCAAAACAAAACTGTACATTAATGCTTCAGTTGTGAACTGTGAATAACTGAGTGCCAAGTGCTCCTGGTGCACTAAATCCGAGGTGCAACCACACTGTGCCCCCAGGGAGCACCCAAATACTCCTTCTCGCTCTCTTTCTCCTCCCCAGGATTTCACCGACCAGCAGAAACACTGTTAGGAGATATGGCACACCTCAGGCTTAGTGGGTCTTTTGTCTGCGTTAAGGTAGAAGAAATGTGTTTTCCAAGACAGCTCATTGTCACTAAGCTCAGACATCTGCCCAAAGACACCCTAAGGGTCTGTCCCAGACCAGGGACCTGAACACCCATCTCAGCCCCTCAGTTATCAGGATGCTCAACCCCAGCTCCCACGTGCTTTCCCCTAGCGCAGATTCGGGCTCCCCAGCAAACAGGTCTGGGTGCATCTCAGCACCCCCTTGCCCAGGGCCATGGCCAAGGGAGAGCGGGGAGAAACCTCTGACCATGCAGTGCGATCACAGGCGGTTTCTGTAGAGCCATTCTCCCTCTCCCAAGATAAAGCCTTGTGCCTTTGATGTGGAAGCTTTCTCCCTGCACTGATCCAACTTTAATTGTTTTTCTGTGATTGTAATCAAAGTCTAATTAAAAATACACTTTAGATTATTATTCCGGTTAGCCTGAAATCTGAAGATATGAAATGTGCTTTCTTGCTCTTTCTTTCCAGCATCTTTAACCAAACAGAGAGGCTTTAATCCCAGAGACAGTTTAGCAGGCAGGGCTCAGAGACCCTAGCTGCTTCATTTACAACATTCAATTCATTTTTCCCCTCTCAAGTTGTCAGGGCCTAACGACGAACTGATAATGAAGTGTGTCCTAATGAAGCCAATGCTGCTGGTCTGATCTAGGCATGGGGAATTGCTGAGAGTGATGCCCAGCCAGGGGTACCCTGCAGTCCTGGTAGCACACAGGGATGCTAGCAGGTTGCCTGTGTTCCAGCCAGGGCTACTTGTAAGGGGGCTGTAAGAGCAAGACAAGGAGTGGAAGTGAATTACAGGTTTGCAGGTTTCTCGCTGCAAACATGGACGGGGGTTTCATACAATCGCATACATTTGCTGTATGCTCACATGGTGATGTAACCCGTACCCAGCTCTCGCAGACTCCCAGAGGGGCTGGGTAAACACTCACAGACGCTTTCTCTGCCATCCCCCTGCTTTGGGGTGACCCGGCTTACAGCCCTGGCTCCTACCTGCGTGACCTACGGTGAGCATGGTCTCGTCTCTCCTTCCCTTTTGCACAGCCGTTGGTGGTAGAGGCCTCCTTGACCACGCGGCCACTCAGCTTTTCGGGACATCTGTCCTCCGCAGGGTATGGCAGGCAGCTGAGCGTCCCACTGTGGGAGTAAGAGGAGAGAAAGAGAGCAATAAAGAACTGTCCATTCAGCTGGGCTTGTTGGCTGAAGGTTTCCCATGCACTGGTGAATCCCCTTTCCTTTCTGCAGGTAGGACCTGTGCTGCTGTGAAGGAGAGCTGGAGGTTGCTCTTGGGTCTCCTAAGCCCATGGCGCTCAGCCCTGCAGTGGGAAATGCTCCTACAAGGCTCCAGAAAGCCCCTATTTCCAAGCCAAGCTGTGCCCTAGAGCAGGCATGCTGTGCTCAACTTCCAGGCAGAGATGCCACAGGTATCACGTAGCCAAGGAGCAGCTGGTCAGCCCCATACTGCAGGGACAGCACAGGGTCCAAATTCAATGCAACAGCAAGGGGCAATGGTAGCTAATCAGACCAGGACCCCTGGACATCTTCCTCTGCATTGTGGGTTTTAGCTCACCAGCTCTGCAGAGACAGTACTGGTCTTGCACTATGGTAGGAAAAATACTTTTACATTTCAAATGCCATTCCCCAATCCTGCTATTAGCATTACCAATACCTCACCACACATCCTCATCCTATCCCCCTCACCAGCACACAGGTGGTAGCAAAGCTTTAGCTCCTTCCCACTCCTACAAATAGGGTGCTGGGCCCGTAAACACACCCCATCCTGATGAAAGCCCAAGCTGGAGAACCTGGGACAGCCCAGCAGAGCTAAGGGGAACCACCTGGGCCAGGCAGGTGCCTGCAAGAGCCCTGGGTAGACCATGAGAGTTGGTGAGGAGCGGAGCTAGGGCAGGGAAAGCCTGGGGTGAGAGGTCTCCAAGAAACACCGGGGCTTGGGCAGGGCAAGCTCAAATGGAGAAAAGAAGCCAAATGGAGAAAACAAACACAAACAAGCCTGAGCTCAGACACTTAGGAGGAAAGTAGATAGGTTTCCAGGCCCTGCAGATGTTTATTTCAAAGAACAGAAAGATTAACGAAAAGCCATAAACCATACCCAGCAGGGTGCCAAGAACGCTATGTTTTTGGTGTCATCCAGAGTATTATTCGAATAAATAAAGCAAGCATTAGCATGTCCAAGCCCGACCTGGCTGTGGGGTGGTACCCATGGTGGGCTGGGCTCAGCTGGCAGAGAAAGTGTCCTCATTTCTTCCCATTATCATTTTGAAGCCAATCTCAGGAATGGGCTGTGGGTGCTGCTTTGGGGTTTAGCCATCCCCAGGTCAGCTCCGCAAGGTCCCGCTGCCATGTCTGCCACCTGACCTACCTCCTCCCTTTGGAAAGCAGCACGCCGAAGCCCCCGGGCCACATGGACCCCCACCTCGGAGCAGGGGGAGGCTGGGATGTCCCCCTGCCAGCCCTGCAGCCACAGTGGCTCAGGGATGCCGGGAGGGTGCTTTGAGATCATCACAGCCATCACACATGGGCTGTGGGATCAGGAACAAGGGGCCAGGGCCGGGTGCATGCTGCACATCTGGGGGGTTAAACGGGGGCCAAGAGGGTCGTTAAAGAGCAATGTGATGCTAAACCGGCATGTTAGCCCCGGTTAGGCATGGCCAGAGGCTTGCATGCCCCAGGGAATGTCCTACGGCCTGCCCCAGCCATGAGCAACACTTTTGGGGGCTGGAGTTGGCACAGGAGCACCTGCAGAAGAAGGGTCCCCCCTTTCTTTCCACCTGTGTTTTCTCTCTCAGCAAACCCCCACTTTTTCTAATAGCTGACCCCTTCTTCGAGCCCATTTTGTAATCCCTAAACATTTAAGCATGTGCATCAGCCAAATACAAGCAACAGGGGTCAATGGGGAGAAGCTGGGTGAAACATTTCTGGCCCAGGACATGCAGGAGGTGACACTGGCTGATCCGATGGTCCCCCTGGCTTTAGAAATCTATTACTCTGCTTGTAATGAATCCTCCAGTCGCTTCCCAACATCTATGTTATTTTTAACCATCCGGGAAGCTACATGGTTAATTGCTTTCTTTGTGCAAGCTAATTAGCTTGTGGTCTTTCCCAACCCTCTTTTAAGAACAGTCTTCTGAGGCTCAATCATTAGGATCCATTAAAAATGTCCCCAGATTAATGACCTGTACAAAGTCTGGGCTGGATCAGCTCCAGCAGCAGAGGCAGGAGGGTTCCTCCCCAGGCTGGCAGCATGCTGGGGCACTGCCGCCTTGCAGGAGGGACTCGAGCACAGTGGGTGATGTCCCTCTCACCCTGGCCCCCTCTCCCACTAATGAGATTTTCAGGTCCTGGGGTTAAAACTTATTGGCCTTGAGGCAACCAAGGACTCCTGTCCTGCAACACGCTAGGAACCATTTATTCTGGGCTTGAAAGTAATTATTGATGGAAATAATTATTCTCCAATCCCATCAAAGGCTGGCTTCAATTCAACCAAGTGTTCTCCTCTGATGAATGCCGAAAGTCACTAACGCTCTAAACTGGCTGGTAATCCCCTTGCGTTAAGCTCCATAGACATTGATTGAATATATATGTAAAAACATTTTTTTTTGGTCATCTTTCGTGTCTTTCACAACTGATATAAAAGTGCTTGCAGTTCATTGTGAATGATTACTGTGGCCTCAAAGGAGAAGATTATCACACCTTCCCCTGCCAGTCCCTGCCTGCAGCAGAAAGGAGAAAGCCTCTGCGGGTGCTTTGCTGGAGCCGGCCCGGGAAGGGCAGTGAGGACACTCGGGGCGATGCAGCTGGAAGAACGGGGCTCGCACCTGCAGAGACGCTTGCCGGAGCAGGCAGGAGGAAGAGGAGGCAGGAAGGATGCCCAGGGTTTGTCTGGGCATCCACTACTCTGGGCATCCAACACTACTCTGCCCTCGGAGCCAGGACCGCAGCCTCTCTGCCAATGTACGGGTCGCATGTTTGTCCCTAAGGATTCACTCCTGGCCATGGGCAGCTGGGCCATGACAAGGCAGTGGCCCACCTGTCCTGCCTGCTCTCCAAGTTTCTCTATTTCCATTAGACAATTACTTGCACTAATTTTTTTTTTTTTTTCTTTCTGTCTCCCATGAAGAAATCCAGCCTATCCATCAGGCCTGCCCAAAAGCAGCATGCCTGCTCCTGACGGGGAGACCCCACACAGCAGGACACCCGCCAGGCTGCCTGCCACCAGCTCAGCACAAAATACACCCTGTGCAACCTCCCTCTGCAGACGGCTCACCTTGTCCCTTCCCTTTGCAGTGGTCTCCAGTCCAAGAGGGTTTTTTTGGGCTCATGGTGATTTTTGCCAGCTTTCCAGGGGCTGGGAGGGAAGCAGAGGGCATGCAGGGCTCTCGCCTCTCCCACCAGCCCAAGCCTTTCACCTGTTGTCACAACCCAGCCAGCCCACCTTGCATTTTGGTATCAGATTTAGGCTCTCCCATGTTTTCCTTCCCTGACAGAATGTGTTGACAGCAGAGGGAAATGATCTGTTGCTACCCTAATAGAAATGATGCAGACAAGATCACTGGTAGGAAGAACCCAAATATTCCTGATCTGAAGGGGGGTGAAACCACCATAAAACACTGTGGCTGTTTGGAGGAGAACAGGGCGGGTGATGGCAGCCCAGCTGCGAGGTGGGGGGTCCC
Source organism: Pygoscelis adeliae (assembly GCF_000699105.1). Classification (NCBI taxonomy): domain Eukaryota; kingdom Metazoa; phylum Chordata; class Aves; order Sphenisciformes; family Spheniscidae; genus Pygoscelis; species Pygoscelis adeliae. Next base: position 3,778,265 of record NW_008825429.1, read on the forward strand.
TGTTTATTTTTACAAACTGCCCGATACACTTCCCACCAGCCTTTCCCAAAGGCACATCACATTTCCGAATCCCACTGGGCTCCCCGCTGCCAGCAGCATCCCACAGAGCCCTGTCACCAAAAGCCACCGCATCATGCCTCCCTTCCCCGGGAGACTGGCATGTCACCCCCAGTTTATGGGGACACTGCTGAGGCTGGTTAACCACGCTGTGGCCCCCACGCTCTGCACTGGTTCCCTTTGGGACTGGACATCACTGTTTGCTGGGGAAAAGTAGAAGATCACTGATGGGCTCGGCAGGAGGCTTTCACACCAGGTATCTTGCAGGAGCCCGAGGTGGCCGTGCACACGGATGGCAGGATGAGGCCACGGCTCTGCAGAGGCCAAGGAAAATGCAAGACTGCAGAGGTCCCGCAGGGCATTTGCAAGACCTGGGAGATATGCTGGGCTCAGCAAAGGCCCCTCACAGAGTTTGTGCAGGGAAGTTGTCAAAGACATGCTGTGGCCTCCAGAGCCATGCGTGAGCCGCGCGGGTGAGCCTTGGCCCTGGGGCAGGGCTGCAGCGTTGGGGCATCCTGGGGCTTGAACCAGCCCAGCCACGGAGAAATATTCTCCCTCTATTAGCCCCCGTGGGATGGCCCTTCAGCAGATCCTGGCACCCTTCACAGAGGACGGGGCAAAGGCACAAGGTATTTGCTGCCTCAGGCAGCAGAGCTAACCCACAAGCCATCCCCGTTCCTCCATCCCGGGCCACCGCGCTCGGTGCCATGGCCAAGTGCCATCTCATCGGGCCATGAAATGTGGCAATTGGTGACACATGCTTCACCGGGAGCTGAGCCCAGCGACACCCGTCCCCTCCGGCCCCGCAGTGACATGCAGTCGGTGTGGCTTTGGTGTGCACTTGAAATCCCTGTGTGCTGGCATCTCAGCGCTGCTGGGGCTGGGCAGCTGTCCTCCCCTGCCTGCAGGCTCCCGCATCCCAGCCGAGCTCCTCTGCCCCAGCCCTGCAGCAGTCTTCTGCCACAAAGCTTTCATCAATCATCCTTTTCCCCTGCAGTAACTCAGGTCCTCATCTCAAGAGGAGAGAAAAGCAGGAAAATTGCCTTCCTAGTGACCTTTCAGCTGCTGGACCCTCCCACCAGGCCATCTCTCCAACCTCAGCAGCATCGTCCCTCACCTCTGCAGGACGGGCTCCAGCAGTCCCAGCCCTCCGTGGCCTGGCTGCAGCTCCTCTGCCCTTCCCAGCTGCTTTGCAAGCGGCAGAGTAAGCACACTGGTGTTGGGTCGTGCTAACCAAGCCTTTTATTTTTATCATTTATTTTACTTCGCACACGCAGCTGGGTTGGGTGCTTGATGCACAGCCCAAGCGGGAGTGTGGTGCTGCAGGGCACCTGGCCGCACGCATGAGCGTGCTGAAGACCCCGAGCACTGACTGCTCTTGGCAGACCTGCACTGACAGCATTTCCAAGCTCAGGACAGAGTATTTGGAAAGCAAATATGGAAACTTTACTACCTTGCCCTTTTCAGCCCTGGCTGGCTCCACGTTCCCATCATCTTTACAGCCCCTAGTGAAAAGGTAGGAGTGGCTCCAGCCAACCGGAGCCCAAAACCCAAAAAAGGTTAAAGCATCTCTGATGAGCCTATTAGTTGTGAATGTTTCACTGGCATTAAACCAATGATGGATGCCTCGCCTGGGGACTGGGAACATCAGCCCGTGAAAGGACACAGGCGTCTGCGGCAGGTGCACCACCCCAAGGGGAAGCGGGAGAAACTCCTGCGCCCGCAGTTGCTCGCACTAGGGATGCTCTTGCTGCTTCTGAGTAACGTGCAAAAAGTGCATGGACACATGATTGAATATCTCATCTTTCCTCTCCTTTCCTCACCTGTGGTTTGGGCTGTGCCAGAGGGGGCAGGTGGCAGGTTAGGGTCCCAACTCTCCCTGTGGCTCTCTGCCACGGCCACCTCTGATGTGCCTCTGCCCTGGGCTCTTGGCCCCGGCAAGAGTGGGCTGAGCTGCTCACAGTGTTTCTAAAATCCACCACTTTGGGCTGGGAAGCCTTTTAGCACTAGCAAAATGACCCTTTTTTCTCCTTTGCTCTGTGGCTTTGCTCATCTGATTGAAAAAGAAAATGGTCGAACCGTTCCTCTGTCCCAGCAGAGGGAGGGGGCAGAAAAGAAGGTTGTAAAGACATTTCCAAGCAAAAACTCCAGCAGATGTGTTTACATAAAGCTTTTTGAAATATGCACTAAAAATACCTCTTCAAAATTAGGAGACAGGGAAAATTGTAAGTGCTTCCCACAAACACACACACACGAACACCCCATGGCAGGTTCTTTTCCCACCTCATTCAAACTGTTATTATTGGTGCGGCAGGAGCCCTGCAGTTTGTTATTGAAAATTATAATAGCAAATCACCGAGATATTTTCCCTGATTACACAGACTCCAAGCCAGTTCAATTTTAATCTTCTCCCCACTATTTTTTCTGTGCATCAGCAGAGGCACCAGCTGCAGAAAAGCACATGGTTTTCTTGAGGCAGTTTAAACACAGAAGAGAAATACAATTCCATAATATACATTTTTCATCCAATTTTTGCCAACCAAGACTCGCCTCCCCCTCCTACTCCCGGGAACCCTATGTCCTGCTGCAAGCCTGGATGCAGCAGTGGCTCCTTTTGCTTCTTGGACTCCAGAAAGTTTTAACGACTGCTCTTAGCACATCCCGGGCCAAAAAAGCAGCTTGGCTCTTTATTTTCCAGCAGTTGATTTGCTATGCATGGTTGAATCAGAACAGAGGAGCTTCCCTGCTGGAAGAGGCCCTGGTAGCGGTGCAGGGTCAGTGCCAGATGCTTCGGGGTATACTGTGCGGTCGCAGCCTGCGGGGAGGGCTCCGTCCCGGGCACCAGCTGGTGGCGGCAGCGGCTCCCACTGCACAGTATGGGATGGACGGCCCTGGTGGAGCGTAAAACTCCACGGGGGAAAGCGATGCTCCCATAGACCGTCTTAAGAAGGGTGAGGCACAAGGGCGAGCACAGGCCTCTCCCTGCTCCCCACAGCTAGGTCTCCTGCTCTCTAGGGACGCTTCCCGTCCCTCTTTCCTCCCAAGCACCTGGCCGCCTTGCAGAGCTTGGCGTCACCTTCCCTCTCTGCCAGCAATCCGGGGTGGTTCTGCCAACCGCCTGCCAGCGACAGCAGAGATAAAGCCAAGGAATATGGCACACAGTCGTATCATTTCTAAAGGAAACCTGGACCGCTGCCCCGTCTCGAGTGGTTTCTACAGCATCTTGTGCCTCCCACGCTGCCAGCTCGGAGGTCCCTGTGGTGCTTTGTGCCCATCAGCACCTGCGCGCTGCTGGGAAGGGCTTGCTCTCGAGGGGACAATCCCGTGCCTTTCCTATCCTCAAATCCTCCTCCTTAGACAAATACCCTGCAGGTTCCCATGCCTGTAAAGGAGCCAGTTTTCTCCTCAATCAGGGAATAGGAAAGGAGCCTCGGCTTCTCCCTGGTGCCTGCAAACAGACCTGAAAGTACCAACGTTACCCCGAGCTGCACCACCTGCACACCCCCGACCCATGTTTGGGAGAACCCCAAGCTCCTGAGTGACCCTGGCATGGCAGGGACTGGTCTGAGGAGGGACTGGGGCTGAAAGCTTACACTAAACCCTGCCATAACCCTACGGCCAATTTCCTCCCAGCCGGCCACAAACTGAACTCCCAAACCCCATCCCTGCTATCATCCCCTAGGCAGCCTGGAGCAGCCATGGGGGCAACCGCTCCCCGGTGAAGGGGGCAGAACTGATGGCCAGGCATGGGGCCAACCCTAAGCAGCCCTCGTAGAGCTTGCGATTAGGAAAAGCCTGGATCTGAGCTCAAATTTCTCATTAATCGCTTGTCCGTCAGCAGCGCAGGGTGAACCCTCGCCGGCCGAAGGTCAGGGTGTGGGCAGCATAGGGGAGCCCAGCGACTGTGATTGGGCACTTCGCAACACAGCGCTGGGAGCTGGAAGCCGAGGAGCACCAGGAGATGACGCTTAACATTTTAGGAGCGTTTTAACAAAAAAAACAAACCGAAGGATGTCCCAGAAAAGAAGGGCTTTGCCACTATCTGCCATGTGGTCAGGCTGGAGAGCACCTTCACGCCCAACGGGCTGCATAGTGCCAAGCCCCCAACCAGGGAGCGTCCCCTGTGCCACCGCAGCACCCCGGGTTCAAGCCAAGCCCCTCGCGGCAGCGCCTTGCTTCGGTGCTGGCTGCCATGGATAGGGCCATGCTGGCACACAAAATTCCAGTCCCTCGCACAGGTTAATCCAGGATCTTTGGAGATCACTATCCTCCCGGTGGGCCTGGGCTCGCTCTTTAATGAGGAAGCCACCCCATGTGCTGCCAAGCGATGGCAGGGCCGGGCCACGGGATGCCACATCCGTGGTGCTCGGTCATTACAGGTGCTTTCTGCGATGTGCCGATTCCCTCCTTTGTCCAAAAACCCATGCCATTTGGCATGGCGAACAGCAGCGAAATAGTGTATTTGCCAATAACATAGCTCATTAAATTTTAATCAAATAGGGGACTGTAAGCACACAGTTACCAGGAGCTCCTGGGAGCGCTGAGAGATCACTTTAAAAATGAATTAGTAATAAGGCACATTGGAGGCAGCAAGGAGAAGACAGCTGGA
>NW_008825429.1:3782985-3786116 GCF_000699105.1 Pygoscelis adeliae
AAAGCTTTTTCCTCCTCTCCCTTAATTTGCTTTTTTGAATTGCCACTGGAAGAAGAGGGGAAACACATTGGAGGTCCCAATGCTCAGATAACTCCAAAAAACCAACCTGTTCACACAGCTACCGCCTGCCTGCAGAGCTGCCTTGGGAATGACTCTGGTTGACAGGGAGAGCATGGCGAAGACGGCCGCCCCATCCATCCAGGCTGGGGACAGGGACACTCCGGTCACGGCACCCTGTTAATAAACCACCCCCTGAGCCACCCCCTGTGCCAGAACACAGGCATGCATGCCTGCCTGCGACTAATGAACAGCAATCCAAGGGCTCATCTTGAAACAACTCCGACATTAAAAAATGCTCAATCCCCACCCCAGGACAGAACTGCGGGTGCATCCAGATGGGTGTCCCCAACCCGGGTGTCTGGGGGCACCACCTGAGCAGGGCAGCGCTGGTGCCGCTCTGCCCCGTAGGGCTGCCAGAATTAGAGGAGCTGAGGATAACATTTTCTGCAGACCCCTGTGTGCACCCGTGAATGGCAGCTGGCGGGGGGGAGCCCCAGGCAGCAGCCAGCAAAAATTGATCTGCCGCGCTTGGGGGGTCTGGTGAGACGGGGGTCCCTGGATATCCTCTCATTTGGGACTTGTCTCCCAAACATCCATCCCGCTGTGATGCCCAGGGCCGCACTGCCAAGGCCACGTGGGGCTGGGACAGCTCAGTGACGCCGCAAGGAGCAGATGTCCCCGTGCGGGGACACGTGGGCAGCAATTAGCTCCCGCAGAAAGGAATTAAGCAACAGATTTCTCCTGCAGGAGGGACGAGCCTACGGCGTTCCCAGCCCAGGGAGGGAGGTGGCAAGCAGGCTTTAACACCCCTGCTACATACTGCTGGGTGCTTTTTATGGCCAGAAGAGCCCCTTTGCCTCCCTGTGTCATGTCTCCTATGCCAGCTGAGCTGGGAAATTCCCAAATTGCAGCTTCACGGGTGGGAGGGTTTGGTTTGACTCCAATCCTCCTTCCCCATAACATCCCCTGGTCCTGTGGGAAACACATCAGTGGTCTTGCCAGCTGCCCAGGAAGAACTGTTGTGGGGGTTTTAAGTTAAGGAGAGTTTCTGGGAGGGAAAACATGTCCTTTCCTTCTCCCACTGCACTCCAAGGAGGATGAGGTTGGTATGGTCATGCCATCTCTGCCACACAGCGAGCACTGGAGTGCTCGGTGCTGCAGCACCCAGGGCTGTTTGGGGACCAGAGCCAGAAAGAAACCTCCCTCTCCGCTCCCAGGTCTTGTCCCCAACCATCCACGCCACCCTGCAACTCTGAACATTGTTTTAAATCATCCCCAAAAAGGAAGGGGAGGATATTTATTGGCTTGCTGCTCCCTAGGGGGACGGTGTGGAGGAGGCAGGCGGGTCCCCGGGCTCCTAGGCCCCGTGGCAGACCCTGCCAGGAGCAGCTGGAAAGAATCATTTCACTTTTTGGCACATCCATCTTTAATTGGGTGTAATAATAACTTTATTGCTTGCTGGGATTTGTGAGGCTGAACTAATATTTGCAAAATGCTTTGCTATCCTCAGCTGAAAGGCAATCTAGAAAGGCAAAGCCCTGGTGTTATTCACATTTGGATAATCCAGAATTATTCAAAAACAAAATCAAGATTATGCAAATATATTCATTAGTTCTCCGAAGACCTCAGGAAAATAGAGGAATTAGTCTTGTTAACAATTATGCATTATGTAAGTGTGTGTCTAAGCACACACAGAGCCGTGCGCTATCGGTGCTGGGGCACATTCACCTGGGACTCGTCCTAGGATCTCAGAGCGCTGGAGAACAAGGGCTTAGCTTATGCAAAGTGACCATCTCAATTTTTGGGTATCCTGATGCCCCACGGCAAGTGACAGCACCCGGCGCAGACCCCTGCAGCCCCCGTCGTCCCACCGGCTGCTCTTCAGCCGAAAAACAAGAGATATCCCCAGCATCCCCTCTGCACCCATCACGGACAGCCCATGCATGAAAACCATCACTTTATTCTAGCCAAAACAGCCTTTCCTACCCAAATGAGGATTTTTACGGTACACGCAGGGCCAGGAGGCTGCAGAGGTGGGATTTGGATACAGCCCCCTCACTCAGGACCTGCCCTTTTCACCTTGCGTGAGCCATTGCCCCCAGGTGAGCTTGTGCCCAGCTTGGCTTTCCGCAGTGCAACACCACTGTCTATTTGGGGTGTGCTGGGAAAGGGGAGATAAAGGTGCGTTGAAAATAACACATAGTTTAATTAATGCCACATGCCTTTTACTCTATAGGTTGTGTGGATTGTTAATTATTTTTATAAAGAAAATAATTAGTCCCAATCAAGGCAGAAGCTCTCCAGAATTACAGCTCATTAACTGCTCTCACATTTTTCTGTTCTATAAAAAGTCATGTGGTGCTGATGAAAATTATAGACCCTTGGAATCAGCATTAAATACAAATTCAGACAGTGTTACCATCCTATTACCATCAACCGCATCGACTTGGCTTCGGTAATTGCAGCTGGAGATGAAGTGCAGGGATTTCTGCTCTATACAATCTCTGAAAACAAGCACTCTGCCCATTAGTTTGCCGGAAACAATGTGACACCAAGCCCTGACTCGGCTAAGTACATCCCTGAGGAGGTGACAGCCACCAAGGAGAAAGGGGAAAGCAAGGCGGCTTCGCCAGGGATGGGAAGATGAGGGTTGCTCAGGTTTGGTTCGGCTCTGGTTGGCGGTGGGGCTGCTCCTGCACAGAGCAGGGGGGACCATGCAGGTCTGGCACTCGTCTAAATTGGGAAGGTGAACCAGCTAACGATGCAGCAAATCTGTCCTATGGGCTGGGGTAGCAAAGCCACCAGGCCAAGTGAAGGAAAGAGCTAGGAAATGCAGAAGGGACAAGGAGCAACCTTTAAGCAGTGGGATTAGCCTCATGGGACATGGGGAAAATAAGATGTGGAGAGATGCTCTTGTCAGGGAGACAGGAGCATCCCCAAGCATATCCCTCTAGACCGTCCTGATCCATGCACCGTGCTGGGGCCGGCTCTATTGAATGCTGCAGAGACCTCACTTAAAGCCTAACTGAAAGAAATCACAGCACATTCAAGGGAGTTCAGGTCAAATCAAT
>NW_008825429.1:3786161-3796321 GCF_000699105.1 Pygoscelis adeliae
TTTGCTGCCTGCTTTTCTGCCGCAGAAAGGCAAGGTGAGACCCGTCATCCTCTGCTCCGTGCAGGACAAACCCAGTGGTAGTGCAGGGCGAGGGTTGGCAGCGGCAGCCTGTGGCGGGGAGTGTGCAGGGGAGATGCGGGTCCTCAGGATCCTGCTTTTCAGTTTCCATTAATCAGGGATGAACATGCCTTTGATAGCATTTGCAGCCCAGCAGAGCCGGCAGCCAGCTCTTTGGCCCACGAGCTTCCACCACAAAATTAACCCACCTGTCCCCATGGTGGCAGCTCCTGTGCTGAGTGCCTGCCCTTGAGCATCCGAGCCCGCTCGGAGGGATGAGAATGGGGGAACTGGGGCTGTGGGTGGAAAAAACACTTCTGGGGAGCCCCTGAGGGCAATGGGGTAGTAAATACTGCCATGAGGCAGCAAATAGCAGGAGCCAAACCTGCTGCTGGCACGTGCTGCTGGTGTTGTGCCTTTAGCTCTGTCCCTGCAGGTGCTGAGATGCTTCACGCTCACGGTGAGGGCAGGGACGGGGGCCCGGCCACCAGGCACAGCCACACAGCCCCAGCACACCCGAGGGCAGAGACGTGCCTAGAACACGAAATGGCTGCGTCTGCCAGCCTGGACTCTCCAAAATATAAAAAAACCCTCCAAAACATCTGAAGGCCATCCTTTGCCTGCACTGGCTCCTGAACCACACGTGGGAAATGTTTGGGAAAGCACAAGGACGGGTCCTAAACTGTGCCAAGGACTTCTCCAGCCATCGGACAGAACAGGCAACCGAGTCCCTGTGCCTGGGGACGCCCCAGGCTCCTCGGGGAGATGCAGCCAACATGTCCCATGTCCTGCAGAGCTCAGCCCTGCACAGGGACCCCCAGAAGCAGCCAGGGTCTGGGAACACAGGACCAGAGGAGGTCACCAGGAGATCATGTCCATCCTCGATTAGGAGGCACAGGGCACACCCGGGCTGACAGCCCATGTGCTCCACCACTCCCCCAATGCAAAACGCCCCTATCTCAGTGATTAACCAGCGGCTCCCTTTGTTTGTCCTCCGCCGGCGGTGCCCACGCAGACCCCACTGCACCTCCCTCTCCCCGGCACGTGTTATCTGCCTGCCTCTCTGCTCTGGTGGCCCTGCACCATCGTCCTTCATTAACTCGGCCAACGCGTGGCTGATGGGCAGACAAAGGCAGGGACGGGGGCGGGGGGGCTGCGGGGGGCAGATAACCACAGAGCCTGTCCCAGGCAGCAGGGTCGGGCAGGTGAAATGTGGGCACTGGGCTGCTTTGTTGCTTTGTTTTTTTTTTTCCTGTATGTTTCTGATCTTAGAGTTTTTTGGGGAATAAAAACCCCATTCCTTGGAAGAAGCAGTGCTGAACCCACTTGTCTTGCTTCTCCCCATCGTAACAAACCTGGCCATGCTCTGATCGAAGCAGGGGGGATTTGAAGAGGGCAAATGCTTTATAGGCAATAGGTTCCCAGAGTTAAACCACCAGCCTCGGGGGGAAATCAGCCCAAAGCCCTAACTGCCTCCCACACTCGGTATGCCATGGCCGTGGCCATGCTCGCTCTGCCGGCTGCAGATGACAGAGCAGCGGAGAATAAGTTATGATATATTTACATTCTATTATACGTTGGTGTTATATGTGCACTGCTTTGGTGGGCGGTTGGTTATACGGCAGCTCCAGCTGACCCACAGATTAATTCAGCAGGTGGTCTTTAACTGTGAAATCTTTCTTAATGCAAAAATATTTCTCTTGCTGGGCAATAGCTAATTCTTCATCCTGATAGTAATGTAGCTAAAATCACAGCCTCCTACCCCACTCTTTTCCAGTCACACCCCAACACACGCGCTCCCAAGCACACGCGGGCACAGAGATAAATTCAATACAACCAGCCCATTGCCAAAGTGCCATTGAGTTCCACCGGGATGATGCGCTGCTGGAATTTGGTGTTAGTGGCAAAGAAAAGCCGTTTTCTCATCATGGCCCGTGGGTCTTGGAGCATTCTCAGCCGCCTGCACATGCATGTGAGGTGGGCATCTGACCCCGGCCCCGGGATCCACCATCACGAAGGTCTTTGCAGCCCATACCAGCACCAGCACATCGCAGCCTCCCCTGCCCCCAGGGAGGAAGCAGGAGCCGGGAGGAGAGAGCAGAGCAACCCCGCAGGCAGCAGGACCCTGCCCACGCTGCCCCTGACCCCTCTGCCTGCCCAGGCACCCGCTCGGGGGCAAAAGAGGAGATGCCATCCTCGGTGTCCCCACTCCCACCTCTGCCCCCCTGCGAAGCCCCCGGCCGGGGCTGGGCTGCAGCAGCTTTTTCTTCTTTCATTAATGACAAGACATAAGTTAAGCATGAAGTTTTAAATGGGTCATCAGTGAAGCAGTTAGCCCCAACCTTGTTGCCTCCTGCCTTGGCCATGGGCTGGGACAGCCAGCTCAGCCAGCCTGAAACACCAGTAGAGTTTTTAATAGAGGTTTTTTTCCTCACTTTTATATTTTTTTTAAGCCCTTCCTGCAGTCCCCGCTGCACTGGCAGGGAAAGCGCTCCCGCTGCGTGCAAAAAACCCTGCTATTTTTAAACTCCTGGTGTTTGTCAGCACTTTCAGCTCGAGTGGCTGATGGAGAAGCCAGTTTTGCAGCACCCAGTGTCCCGTGGAGGGTTGCGTGGCCTTTGCCGGGTGATGGTGGCACCAAGACATGGGCACTGTGCCCAGCCATGCTGCCAGAGGTGGTGATCCAGCCCGTGCATCCCGCGGGCATGTGCCAAATCTGCACCACGCCAAAGCTCTGTTATGGATGCTGTGCTGCTGGGATCCACTGCTCCTGCCAGACTTCAGGCACTTGTGACCTCTGTATGTTTGCATGCACCCATAAAAATCAGCAAGTGGGGCTGCGAAAGCAAATTGGCTCCCGAGGTTTGGCCTTTCTCTCTGCCCGTCGCTGGGAATGCCAAAGGGCTCCAATCCAGGCATCAAATCCAGCCCTGTTTTCCAGCTGGTGACACACAACCCGGCACTGCCAGGGACTGGGACCAGAGGAGGACCCAGCGGGGCTGGGAGCCATGTGGGGCAGGGTAGGACTGTGGGTCACAGCAGACCCACACTCTCTTAACAGCAAAGAGCCCCCAGGGGCTTGAGCTGGACCAGGGGATGCAGCAAAGCCCCAGCACCACCGCAGCCGAACCGCAGGTGGGCTTTGCCGGCCTGGGTCAGGCTTTGCAATGACGAAGAGGTTTCAGTGGCCACAGGGAGAAAAGGAGAAAAAAAAGGGAAAAGGAAAGGGTGGTCATGCATGAAATGATTTCATTTCAGTGATGTGGGGTTTGCATTTGGTAAGTTCATCTTATAGAAAAATGTATGTATAGAAAGGTCCACCCCCGAGACACAGAGATGTGGGAATGGGATAGGGATGGGGCAGAGGAGAAAAGGGCTCAGTTCTAGCCACAGCCCTCTGGAAGGAGAAATCCTTTGTGCCTGGGGACCCCAGTGGAGAGCAGGGACACCCCCCATGCAGCAAGAGTAGGGACTGCAGAGCCCTTTTCTGGGGACAAGCCGCAGTGGGACTGGCTGCCGTGGATGGATGAGGCAGAATGGTGACAGCAAGGGGACAAGAGCGGCTGCAGGACCCACCAGTGGGCAGAAGCGCCTTAGCAATCCCTTGCATCAGGGTCGTCACTGCAATTTATTATTTAGGGCCTTGCAGCCCTAAATATTTATTAGTTAGAACTCGAGGGAGGGGTGTGAACGCATGCACAGGGGTGCAAGGTTTCAAGCCCTGCTCTCCTGCCTCTCCAGGGACAGGAGATGGGCAGGGATGGGGACTGGCTGGGGCCGGGGGTGCCACGGGCGGGCAACCCCCGGGGCCAGGCAGGGACGGGCCGTCGCTCCACAAGACCCTGAACTGCCATATTTTGCCCTGGCCTAGTGCTCCGCACTTCGGTACCTCTATGAAACAGCCTCACCCACGTGCTGGGACGGCATCAATCCTGGCAGGGAGGGGACCCCCATGGCCAGCAGAGCCCCACAAGGTGCTGGACCCCACTGGAGCTGTGCTCACAAATTCGGCATCCGCAGCCAAGCCCCTGCAGCATCTGCAGACACAGGGGCTCCCCAGCAGCCGGGGGAGCATCTGCAGGTGGCTCTGTTCAAGGGTGGGATCAAATATTTCTACAGAACGATCCTCTGGCCAGCCAGCAGACTTTTCCTCCTCCCTTTTGCTTCCTTCCATCTGATTTCATCCCTCATCTGAAAAGGAGGATGAGGAAAGGAGATCAGATACGGTGCTTCCCCCAGCACAGCGTGGGCACCACGGGCTCCCTCCTCCCCAGAGATGAGGCAGCAGGCCCCAGATTCGGGGAGAGCTGCACTGCATGTTTCCCCACGAGATGCTGTGAACCTTCACTCTGAAGGAGGGCCGAGTTGTGCCCGTGTTCTTTGCTGGCGGGCGTGGGAACTGGAGGCATGGGGCCAGATTTGGGCCCCAAGCAAAGCTCTCATGAACTTTTACAGGTCAGAAATTGCCCATCCTTCAAAGCACAGTATTTCCCACTGCCCTTCTTGTTTCCAGTCCCTGCGGCACTGGTCTGGGGACAACCCTCAGCCCCACATCCACTTTTGGGGAGCTTTTAGGTGAAGGTGACAAAACCCCACGCGACTGCAGCAGGGGCACAGCAGGCAAAGGCAGCACATTTGGACGTACCTAAAGTCTCTAAGAAGGCCCCATCCACAGGCTTGAGTTTCCTATGGGGGCTTCCAAAGGCCCCTTTCCCTAAATCCTTATGTGCTTGTACACGCTCCCATGCTGGGACACACACACCTGGCTAAGGCACCCATGGGTGCTGAGCCTGGCTGTGCCGCCTGGCACTCACTGCATCCCACCTAACCCTGGCAGGAACCTCCATCCCCATCTCCCTGACACGCTGGCAGGGCCACCGCTGTGGGGACAGAGGTGTCCCCCACCCCACCGGGGAGGCCAGAAGGAACACAGTCCCCAGCACCGGTCCAGAGGAGGGGCAGATGGATGGGGATGGGGGGTAGGAAGAGGAGGAGGATGAAGGTTCTGCAAGCGGCAAGGAGGGGTTCCCGCAGGCATCCCCAGCTCTGCTCCTTTTTTGCTTCGCCCTAGCTCCCCCCAGCCTCCGGGCAGCTCCAGAGCTGCCTAATTAGCTCTCCCCGCTCCCGCCGTCCAGCTGGAGCCGGAGGGCAGGGGCAGACAAAAGCCTCCCTATTGACAGCCCCTCCAAGGAAGGGGCTTTTCTTCTCCCCCTCTTCTTTTCTTTTCAAGCCCCTCTCCCCCCGCTTGGGCCGGGGCCATGGGCTCATTAGCGCTTGGGCTCATTGGGAGCAGGAGGGAGCAGATGGCAGCCAGGCGGCTGGTGCGGCCGCCCCTGCCGCCGCCTCTTCCCGCAGAGCAGATGCCTGACCAACAAGGGGGAGGATTAACGGGAGTGGGGGGCCGTCAGCACGACAGGGGGATCTTCCTCCCCAGCAGCACACCCTGACGCCGATGCCCAGGGGCTGCCAGCCCGCTGGGGATGAGCGGGGATCGGGGCCACCGAAACGTGGCCAGGAAGCCAGAGGTTGGGATAGGAGAGAGCTGGTCCCCAGCACATCAGGGACTCCTCGCTGGGCCAAAACTCACAGGGGAATTGCAGCTGCCTTCTGCCCTCGCTGGGAGTACTCTGACCCCCTGGCACTGCAGTGCCACGGCTGCTCCTGCCCGGTCCCAGCGCAGCCGGGGGGACACCCTGCCACCCTTGTGCCAGCAGGTTTGCAGCAGCAGCGCCCAGACGCATCTCCAAGATCACCCATGATGGCAAACCAGGCAGCAAAATTACGCTTAATCCCACTTCAGCAACACACCCCTCCCTCGCCTCCGTGCACAGCACATCCCGGGGGATTAAGGGTTAAAGCACAAATCCCCTGCACTGCCCTGATGTGACCCACTTAGACCATCTGGCAGGGAGGGATGCAGGAGCCTCCTTTCTCCCAGCACTGCGGGTGCTCACCCGGCATCACCGGCTGCCCCAGGAGCTGATACCGGCACCCGCAACCCCCAGTCTCAACAGAGCCCTTGCTTTTCATGTAGAAGTGGATTTTGGCTGGGTTTGGGGGTGCTGGGACAGGGCAGCCTGTGCCACACTGCCGTGGCTGGCGGGGTGGGAGCAGGGGACCCCAACACCCCCAAAAGAGCCCCTGGACTGCCACCAGCTCTGGGTCCCAGGGGGACCCTGGAGCATCTCCCGGCCTGGCCGTCCCTGGCACCTGCAGGTTCCCCAGCAGACGGGTGCATATGAAACATGCAGCAGTGCTGGGAGAAGTCAGGCCGTCGAGTGTGAAGGGGCTCCCAGCCACCACACCATGGCTGAGGTCATGGCCAGGGAAGAGACACAGGCAAAAGCCCTGCCAAGAGGGAGGAAACGGGGCCCCGGTCGCAGGGCTGGGGCTACAGTATGGCTGCGATACCTATCCCCAAAGGTTGGACTGAGACCGGTGACACCTTTAGCATGGAAGGTTTAAAGAGATTTTCAGTTGACAAGAGCCGAAGCCCCTCGCAGCTGCCGTCAGATGGGGATCGCAACGGCCTTATGGACCAGAGAGAGGGAGCGAGGGCACCCTGGCTCAGCAGAGGGACTTGGGGCAGGGTGGGGGGTCCCTGGCCCTGACCCCATCCCTCCCGGCACACAAGACCCTCAAACCACCCCAGGATTTTGCACGTGCTGGAGAGCAACCCCCCCAGCAAAGGCAAGCATGGGGGCAGCCCCAGCCCTCAACAGCCTCCCCACACCACCGGGTCCCTCACCGCCAGCTGCAAAAGCACGGCCCCAGGCTGCACGGCAAAGTCCCCCCAGGCCCTGCATGAGGAAAGTTTAATTGGAAAAGCCCCTCTCCTCATCACCTCAGTTTTTCCTTTCACGCTGCAAACTGGTCAATAATCCATTTACTTTGGCAGAACCCTGCGCCGGGAGCAGAGCTGTGTCGGGGCTGGAGTGAGCCACCCCCCCTGCCCCGGCAGGACCAAAAGGGAAGGGATTAATGTATTCTTTTGTTCCAGGATGAACCGTGGGTTTAGCAGAGCTTTAACCCTCCGAACCTCCTGGGGAATTTAGATGGAAGAGGCTTTATCTCTGGGACCAGCAGCAAGGTGGTGGCAAGGGACGGGGCACAGGGAAGAGCTGGCTGGAAGGGGGGTGGTGGGGAATATCACTTTCTGCCCCAGGAAGCCCACCACTGCCCCACAAGGATGGAGGATTGAGCCCCTAGCCGTGCCCAGGGCACCCTGCGGGGATGGATTTGGGCTATACCCACTGTGGAGGCTCTCGGTAGGACCCCCATGCCGCAGCTGAGCCCCTTGGCACCCCACGAGGGCACAGGCTCAGCCAGCAAAACTGATGGAAAGATGGGCAGAGCTGGCCTAGAAACCACTCCATTGCCTCCACTGCTGCGGGAAGCACGGGGCCGGATCCAGGACAGAGATCCGCAGCATTTGCAGAGGAGCAGCTGTCAAGTGTGGGAAAAAGCAGAAATCCAGACGGTCATCTTAATTTTTCATTTGGCTAACTGGTCTCCCCATCTCCTCTCCGGTGCGCTCTGCTCACTGGCACCACAGTCATTTGCTCTTAAATTAGCTGGGAGCATCGTCAGGGAAGAAAGGCTCGTCCAAGCAGTGGCACAGCAAAACCTTCAGGAAAAACAAACCCAGAGAGGAGCCGGGCACAGAGACGGCTGCGAGAGGAGCTGCCGCAAGCCTTAGGGCTGTTCTCCCAGTGGATGGGGAGCAGGAGCCCAGCTCTAGCTATTGCTGGGCTACAAACCTGGTGCCCGCTTGGGGTGCTGGGGCCATTGCTGTGTACCCTGATGGGGACCCGCTGCAAGGTCCCTGGGGATGTGAGATCTGGCATCTCATAGGCGTGATCCTGCCAAGACAGCAGCCTCGGGCTCCCGGCAGAGCACCGCATGATGCAAGCTGAGCCGGCAGCCCTTACGAGAAGAGCTGGGGATCGCGGTCTCCCGGCTCCCCCAGCCTTTGGCTTTGGCCCCCCTGGCAGCAAAGCCCCTCTGTGGCATGGGGGCAGGGGCGAGCGCAGCAAGTGCCCTGCAGACCCCAGGGAGAGCCCCACCAGGGCTGACCCTGCTTGACATCTGTAGCGAGGGTGGCGGTGCAGATGGCTGCACCGTGGGGAATATCCCGAGGCCCTGGCCGGGAGCACAAGCTGCAAGGAGACAAAAGGAGCCAGGCTGCACCGACACAGGGACCTGGCAGCATCGCGGCCAGCTGCACGGAGCACAGCCCCGCTCGGGCACCCCGTTGTGCAGGATCTGCCAGTGCCGAGGTGCAAAACGCGGCAAAGCCGAGCTGGCGGGTCCCTTTTGCTGTGTGCCGAGAGCTCCTGACCCCTGCACAGACAGTTCCCCTCCTGCCAGAGCTGGCGTTGCCAGCGAAATGGAGAGGCGCGCGTGTTCATTAACTTTTTAACAGAGCTGCAAATGCTCCCAGCTGAGGTCCTCAGCCCGACCGGGATGTCCGTGGCAATCCAAATTGCCATGTAGAGCTGTGCATCATTCCCGGTACTTGGGCTTGCTGTATTTCCCCAATGCCCTAATTTGTTGCCGTATTACATCTCTGACTGTGAGATATTTAAGCAGCACGGCTCGCTCAGGCACTTTCAGGCAGGAGAGAGCGTGTGTGTGTGAGCCAGCACCCAGCCCACTGATGGCCCCTTCGGCTGCCGACCGTAACCCGATGCAGGAGAGGAGAAAGGCACTGTGGTTCCTATCCCCCACGAAGGCTAAAGCCCTGCAAATGCTGCCTGTGGAAACAAGATTTGCTCTTCTCCTTTGGAAGCCTAAGCTGTGCCTTTCCAATTTCCTACCCTGATTAATAGCAATTGGAGAGATCAGAAAAATTCATGCTTGGGCAGCTGGGCTATGGGGGCAGAAGTGACCCCCCCATTGCACAAGCAGCGGGACCCCTGTCCCCTTCGCTGCTGCAGCTCACAGCCTCCACCAGCGCGGGAGGCATCCGAAACGGCTCGCTCCCTGCGAGCTCTCTGCTGTTTAGTACAAGCTGAGCCCCCAACACTGAGCCTGCTGCAGACTGAGCCCCTCTCCTCTACCCACCCATCGCCTTCCTGAAACTTTGGGTTGTTCCCCACAGCGAGTGAGGAGCAGCCAGCAGCCAAAACACAAAGCAAAGAGAGAGAAGAACCAGCAAAAGCCTCCTTTCCTTACAAAAAGAGTGCAAAGAGGATATTTTTAACCAATATTGAGACAATCAATAAAATAAAACCGGTCTAAATTAGAGAACGCATTGTTGTGAGGAAGCCACACGGACCCTTGCCCATGCGATAGCCCGGCTGAGCAGCTTGGTGGGTACAAGCAGCCCCCTTGCCTCATTTCACGGGTTTTGACCCTTGCTCTGCCTCTGGGAAACATGGGGGCCACCAGCCTCCCTGGGAGCAGGAGGGACAGAACAGGCAGGCAGCAGATGTGCAAAGCTGAGACCGCTCGGCTTTGAGACCTGGAGGACACCAGACCCGCAGCTGCCCCGGTCCACAGCTGTGTGCTGGTGCCTTGGGCAGCCGTAGCCTCTGGGCTGCACCTCCCTGGGGTGCATCAGCCTCCCCCCTGCACCAAGGCAGGGTCCAGCTGGAGCGGGGCTGTTCCCCTCCGCAGGCATCACCTTCCCAAGGGTGCCTGGTGAAGGAGCGATGCAGAGACAACACAACCAGCAGGACACACACCCCGGGGATCTGTAAGGCAGGGATGGAGGTGACCACACTTTCTGGCTGATGACCCCCACCATTACCCTCCCTCCATAGCCCAACTGGAGCTTTCCAGGCCCCCACCCTGCTCCCCTCAGGAGGCAGCCAGCTCCCAGCCTCCAAGCACCACCAAGCCAAAGTTTCTCGAGCCTCCTCCTCTTTGGAGCACAGCATGTCCCCAGGGTGGGGACCCAGCCAGCCAGCATCCCCCTGCCCCAGGCACGGGGGGAGCCCCAGCTTCTCCAGCCCCTAACTGGGGTGGTGGGAGGACACACTCCAGGCCCTCCTGATGGGGGAGGGGGGTGAGGGGTACTAATTGAGGGTGGGGAGGAGGCTCGGGGTGGTGCAGCCCGCAGCCGGAGGTGGGATGGGGGCTGTCCCTGAACCCCCCCC
>NW_008825429.1:3796971-3801746 GCF_000699105.1 Pygoscelis adeliae
GGACTGACTCTTACCCCCTGCGGAAAACACGGGCTGCCTCGCTGGTCACCCTGAACCAGATGGCTCGGGGGGGCTCCGACAGCTCCCACCCTGCAGGCAGGTTTACCACCCTCACTCACAGACCCATCTCCACCCTGGTGTCTTTGCAGTCCCCAGGACCCTCCTTGCTCCATCCCCATCGTTGCCTTCCCCAGCCGAGGAAACGCTTCCAGCTTGCTGCTGGGTCGTGGGCACCCCCACACCTTGTCCTTTGTGGGGCGCAAACCCTCCAGGGCAGAGCATCAGCCGGGGCCCCCACAAGTCCCCATCCCCCAACATGGGCTACCGGTAGCCTTTGTTTGCCCACTCCCAAGTCTTTACCAGACATGGGTGAAGAAAGTGAGAGAGCCCAGAGCCACCAGCTCAGATGGCCAAGGGAGAAAGCAGCAGGAGACCATGGAGACTGCTCTGTAACTGGTCCATACTGGGACCTGTACGGGGAGGAGATTTTGGAAGAAACCCCCTTTTTTCCCCCCCCTTCCCATTTAACAGGTGCTGGTGGAGGGGCAGGGACGGGGCACGTTGCTTCTTGGCCCCAGCAATGGGGTCCTAACCAGCTCAGAAAACAAGACCTCACCTTGCAGGGCAGGATTTGATCCACCGGGACCGGGCATGTGGAGAGGGGGAGGGAAGTGCTGGGGCAGCGCAAGGGCAGCGGTGCTATTTCCCTTAGCCTCTGCGCAGAGTACAATAAAAACGTCTTTAGGAGAAAATGCTGCTTCTACCAGATGCTTTGAAGCGCAAGTAAAAGCTGGTGACCTTGGATGAATGAGACTCTCTCTATTGTGCCTTGGAAACCCGCACGATACGTTTATGTAAGCGATGGGGGGGATAATGGAGCCAGGAACAATAGGCGGTGAGAGCCGAGAAAGAACGAAAATCATGGAGAAACTTGATCACTTTCTTGTGATAAATACAAAATTAGAAGGAGGCTTCTCCTGACAGCATTGTCTGTCGAACTCCTCCTTCCCTGCCCCTTTCTGCTTTCTGCTCCTGGTGCCAGGGCTCTGCCCTGCTGGTACCCAGGGACAGGTGGCCCTGGGCTGTGTCCCCAATCCGAGAGCCGCAAAGCGAGAGCCTCGGCGGCACGCGCCGGCCAGCAGCAGCGGGCTTTGTGCTGTGAGGCCATGAACGTCTGGAGATGGATGCTGGGGAAGCAGCGGCAGTGGGCACAGATCCAGCAGGGCTTTATAGAAACACAGTCAGCTCTGCCAGACATTGCCTAAAGAGCCCGATAAGGAAGGATGACATTCGCACACGGCGGAGAGATGCTCGCTGGGAGGCTATTCCCCCTGGGAAACCGCCCAGAAGTGACGGGCACCGCAACGGGGCTGGGAAAGGCCAGCTGTGAGCTACGGCTCTGCTCTAGCCCAGGACACACTGCACATGCCATGGGCAGAAGATGTCAGAGAGGGGACCCTCCAGGGACTGCCACGGCCAGCAAATGGCAGGGCAAAGCAGAAGGAGCAGGGGAAAGGGCTCGAGAGGTCTACAGCAGCCACGCTGCAAAAGCACAACAAGGGGAGGGCGCAGACAGCACCCCTGGCAGACACAGCAGGCACCCACCAGCAGGAGTGGGTGCCACCACCGCCCCATCGCCCTTCGCCCGCAGACGGGCAGGGACAGGCACTCACCGCCCAAGCAAATCCAAGCCTGGGTTTCCTCTGGTCCTTCCAACCATTCCCATAACTCACAGCCTATTTGTTAGGAGCCTGTTTCCCTTCAGAGCACATTAATCTCATCAAAGAGAGATCAGGTGTAAGCACACACATGCCCTGGTCTTGCTCTGTTTTGCTGGCAAATGACTCAAATGCAGGGTGGGGGGTCAGGCAGGAGCCCTGCCGGAACGGTCAGCCCTGCTGCCCTGCGGCTGGGTCAGCCCCATCCCTCTGCTTGTGGTTTATTAACCAAATACCCTGCAAGGCATCAGCCCCTTCATCCCCCCGGGCTTTGCAGGATGAGTCCAACCACTCCCAGCTGCAACCAGGGTCCTTGCTGCACCCGAGGGCATTTCACCCCCTTCCACCAGCAATCCTGGAATGGCTCTAAATGCCCCAAAATTAACTACCAAATGAAAGGAATAATAAATGTTTGCACTATTAAATTAGCAGCATGGGTGGTGTGTGGGCAGGAGGAAGGCTGCGATCATTACAACAAGAACCCTTTCTCCTGGCATACCTTGTGGAGACATCAGTGAGCCAATTAAGCAATTGGCTCGGTTAACAGAGGCTCCTAGGAATAGCCTTCCCTGCTATAGAATAACTGCACTGTAATAAATTGCCTCATAAATAAACAGCCTGAAAAAGCATTACAAGATACCCAGAAAAAGCACTATATCATAAGCAGAAATGATACCTTACATTTCTAGAGTATCTATTAGCCCACAGCATTGCCAACGCCTCCCAGGGCCGGTGCCCCTGCGAGGACCCATGGGGACG
The DNA here is from genome assembly GCF_000699105.1 of Pygoscelis adeliae. NCBI lineage: Eukaryota > Metazoa > Chordata > Aves > Sphenisciformes > Spheniscidae > Pygoscelis > Pygoscelis adeliae. The sequence continues at coordinate 3,799,449 of NW_008825429.1, forward strand.
GTGCCATGGGGCACAGGCAGCCCCCGCTGGCCTCCCTCCCCCGAGCCCTCGGGGTGGTCACGGCCATACTCTGGAAACCGCATCCCCAGAGCCCCAGCAGATACTGCCTACCCTGCGAGACCGCTGTCTGCCAGCAGCATCCAGCCGGCAGTTACTCACCCTGTGGGCATTACAATAAATGCCACCCCGGGTTATTTACAACCCCAGCGATAACACGGGGCTCTGCCAGGTTCAAATGTTTGCGCCCAAACTGGTGCAGTAAACTGTAGCAGAGAGAGTCGGTCTGCTGATGAGAACTGGGAAACCGTGACTTGGAGGATAGCCGCACAATTTCCTCCAAAGCAAAAAAAAATAAAATAAAATAATCTCTTCCTTAGAGAGCTCGTCTTCCATGATTTGTTTGTTTTGTTGGGTTTTTTTTTTTAAATAGCACAAAGGGCTGAGCCTGGGCTTCCTCCACCCGGCATGGAGGGCTGCAAACAGGGCTCTCTCCAAGGCTGCTGGGCCCCCAGCACCGCTCGCTGCACCCGACTCTGCAGCCCTACAACCACCTGCACCACAGAGCACCCCCTCACCCCGCAAAGCACCCCCTCGGGGCCCAAACCCCCCTGGGACCTACCAGGCTCAGAGGCAGGGTGGGGGTCAGAACCCCCAGCCCTGCCTTCTCCTGCTTTATCCTCTCCCACATTTAAAGGGCCCAATCTCCCCATCCCCTCCTGCCCCCAGGCTTCGATTTTGGGGGTGATTGAGAAAAGAGAGCAGTCCCTGCTCTGGGTGAACACTCCCTGTGGGCGTTCAGCCTCTGTCAAGGAGGACAAGCTCTGGGGCCGAAGGAAGAAGTGATCAGCGGGGGGAAGCTGTGTATGCACAAGAGGTACCCGAGAGGAGGGAAAGGAGAAAATGTGTTTAACTAGGATTAAATTTTAATCTGTTCCCCCTTCTAGGGAGAAGAAAGCTGGGTTTGTCCTGGAGCTGCACAAATATTTTTCAATAAATGTTGAATTTTTTTTTATTATTATTTTTTTTATTTTGCTTGTGCCCAGCGGGAAGAGCTGGAGCCTGGTTTTGCCCAAACCGCCCCGTGCCCACCTCCACACAGTGTTGGCGCGGTGCTGCTCCACCCGTTCCCCAGCCAAACAGGCTTACTGCAAATGCAGACAATCAATTATTATCTTTGGAAGTATTCATTATCACTCAAGAGTCAATAAACAAAGGCTACGAGTGTCCTCTATTCATGGCACTTCAGAAGCACCTACCAATTATTTCCTTGACTAAGCCAGCCCTGCCTGGCAGGAGGGGGGGTTCTCCACCGTCTGCTGCAACACTGCTGCCTGCTGCAATGTCTTCCTGCTTTGGCCAGGGAGGAGGAGGAGAAGGAGGAGGAAGAGGAAGGGCTTCTTGCTTAAAATAACATTTGCAACTGAGTTGCGAACATGCAAGGCGATGCACAGCTCCGCTTCGGATGCCATAGCAGATGCAGATGGATTCTGAGCGGGTCCAGTCATGGGGCTGCCTGGGCAAGGGGCTGGGAGGTGCTCGGTGGGGCTGGATCCGAGCTGGTTTTCCCAAGCAAGGCGGCGTGGAGTGGGCTGTGGGGTGGTGAAGCAGCAACGGCCGTGGGACAATGTGCCGCACCGTGCGCTGAGCTGGGGGGAGCCCTCAGTGGTGGTGGGCAGCTGCACTGCCACTGGTGCACCCTTAACTTGGTAATTGCATTTTGCAGAGTCAATCAGTTGCGTGAGGGCATTCATCATCTTTCCAGTGGAAATATCTGGTTTATGGCTCTTTCCCCCCACATTGAAAGGCTCCCGGCCGGCCCCACAGCCTGTGCAGCCCTGGGCAGAGCCCGGCACCTGGGTGCCCACTCTGCCCATCCCCACGGCTGGGCACATCCAAGGACGAGGCACTTGCCAAAGGTGTCTTTCTTTTTTTTTGTCCTTCCTTTCTCTGCCCATGGAAGAGCCGTTTTCACCCATGGGAAAACCAGGAGCACCCACAGCCCTGGAGCAGCTGCAGGGCTGTGCTGGTGCCTGGGGCGGGGGATGGTGGCAGTGGCCACCCTGTCCGTTCCCTCCGTTCCCCTGCCCTGTGTCTTGCTGGGCGATAAACAAGGGGGAGCCTGAGAAGCGGAGCTGCAACCTTCCTTGAAGAGCACCGAGGCTGTGGGTGGCGAGGTGCATCCATCGCCAGCAAAGGCCATCCATTAGCGCCCGGCTCAAAAGCTTTGGGATGCTGGATGCGATGCACCCCGGGATGATGGGGGGCTGCGGGGAGGGGGGGCTGATATTGGGGGGATGG
>NW_008825429.1:3802236-3802794 GCF_000699105.1 Pygoscelis adeliae
ACACATCCGACTGCTGTATATGTCTGGGCAGGAAAAGCAGGGCCTAGCTTGCCAGCCCAGGAGCAAATGGAAGAAAGCTAGGCTGTGGTGGGCACGGGCAGCCCCCGACTGCAGGCAGAGGGCCCCAGCGCCCCGAGGATGCACCCAAGAGATGGGGAGGGCAAAACGCAGAGCTGCCCTCCTCTTTATTGCCTTCCCTGGCTGGCAGTTAGCAGCCTCCAATCACACAAATAGCACCGTTGTCTGTTGGGGTAATTACTAGCTAATGAAGCGGAGGCAGCTCGGTTGGATCCCAGCCTCCAGCTCAGGGTCTGGCTGGAGGGGGAGGTTCGGGGATGCTCAACACAGGTTTGGGCTGCAGAGCTGGAAGGCATTGGGATTTTGCCTCCAGCTTGGGAAGGGTGGGACAGGTCAGACCCGGGATGCACATCCTCCTCCAAGCCAGCACCGGGATGTTCCCATTCCCGGCTCACTCCAGGTCCTGGTGCCAGCCCGGCAGGGCCAGCTCCTGCCCCCCCCCCCCCCCCCCCCCCCCTCCCCGCCCCCGGCTCCCCACGC
>NW_008825429.1:3802840-3804897 GCF_000699105.1 Pygoscelis adeliae
CCCGCTCCAGCACCTCCCTGTGCCTGGCTGCACATCACTGCACTGAACCCATGAGCCAAACCAGGGGTAGGAGGAGGTTTGGTTTCCCCAAACTGCTCGAGCTTTAAAAACCCACCGGGCTCAGCACCCCTCACCTTTCCTTGGCCACCCCGGCTACAAGAGCCCATCTCCCCAGGGGAGCTGAGATCCGGACAAGGTGGGAGAGGGACAAGGTACAATCCCCACCCTTTCAGTTTGGGCTCAGACCTCAAAACTCATTTCACACCAGAAGCCCCCCATCCCAAGCCCAACAGGGAAGACGCTGCCCAAGAAACACAGAGCTGGCCACAAACCCAAAGCTATTTAACCAAGCCTGCCTGGGGTACGCTGATGGGGTGAGCAATTGGGCTCCATGCAGTCACATCTCATTGAGGTTTTTTTCTCTGGCTTTTTTTCCCCCCTCTGGATTAGTGCGCTGGGGTAGCAGCAGCCGTGGGCAGAGGAGCCCTGTTCTGCCTCCTTGGCCCCCGCCATGCAGGGCCGCCTGCGCCGCGGGGGAATGAAGCAGGAGGGAGCAAAGTGCCGCGTTCAGGCTTTTATAGACTATTACTTATAATGGAGAGGAACAAAAATACTGTAAAATAAATCACTTGAGGGCATCAGCTTAAGCATTAAATAGGCTTCTACTAAAAAGCTGCCTCAACTGAGAAAGCTTCCTGATTTGGATCGGAGGCATTACCCTACCTGTGAGAAAGCCGGAGCTTTGATAAAGCCGGGGGGACAGGCAGCACCATCCTGGGAAAAATGCTCTCGTGCTCCTCCTGGGGCACGGGATGCTCCCTGCTCAGCTGCCTCCCACCAGCCACTTATATGCCTCAGGAGAGCACCCCGGCCACTAAATTTTAGGCTTCCCATCCCATCCCTGTGGAGCAGCGCTGCCCCTGCAAAATACGTGGAGCATTTTGCAATGTTAATGGGCAGCACAACTGCTAATGTGTAAACTTTTACTGCTCCAGAGAACAAATGGAGAGTTTGGGGAGCAGACACTTCCCATTAAGATGCACTAATGAAATGTGAAAATGTTTTACTGCGCTGTAATTTTATATATTTTCGAATACAGCCGCAGCTGCAGTGCTGTCCTATTTGTGGCTAATTTAAGCGCCAATTAAACTGGGCTAAATTACAGCCAAGTACGCCATGGGAACTGATGTGACAAGGGACGTGTCCAGGAGCCCCAAATCTTGCTGACCTTGCCATCACCGTTCGAGCTGGTTTGCAAGCCAGATCAAGAGCTGCTGGCTCCTGGCACTTGCCAAAAGGTCACGGCAGATTCCTGAGGATGGCGAGATTTGCCGGCCGGGGCGATGCGAGGGCCCTGCGCCTCCCACGGGCTCTAGAGCAGCCAGGGGCATCTGCAGGTGCCCACCTCTCGGAGAGGTCCTCTTCCCTGTTGGCTGCGGTTGGGAGCTTGGCTGAGGCTGGGGCTGTGGCAAACCCTTCCTGCTCAGCCAGGAACCCCCACGTCCCCTCACAGGAGCCGTGATGTCCTTCCTGGGGCATCTCCTCAGACCCCAAAATACTTGGCTAACACTGCCAAGTATTAGCAACGCTGCTGCATCCCGCACGTCGCCGAAGCTGTCGCTCGCCCCAGCTGCCTCCTGGGGAAGCTGATTCATGTCAGAAAAAACCCTCATTTTTCTGGAGAATGGAGGAGCTGGTGGGATTTTGTTCTTCCTTTTGGGTAAAGGAAGGAATAAAGTACCTAAAGGCTGGGTCGTGCCCACTGGCCTCACCTTCGTAGTATCCTAATTGGGGCTGGTGGCCACACAGCTGGGTACCGGCTCCCTTGGGCAGGGATCGAGTCCAAAAGCAGCGCCGGTGTCCCACAGCCTCAGGTCCCGCATGGTTTGCGTAGTTTAGGGTGCAGAGCCTGTTCTCAGCAGTTTGGGGTTGGTTTTTTAGCTGATTTGTTTAGCCGATGATGGCCTTAGGATTTGCTCCAGCAAGGATAGCTCAGAGGGCTTCAAAAGAGCTGCAGGTTGGTGTTTGGCACGGGGAGCTGCCTGCTTTCCTAAGGG
>NW_008825429.1:3805043-3806719 GCF_000699105.1 Pygoscelis adeliae
CTGCCCAGGGGCATCCCATCCCCGCAGACCCCCCGCAGACCTTTCCTCCAGCCAGCCGGACAGCAGGCTTAGCGCAGAGTCCCCAGAAAGTTTTTTCTAATACCTACCACACATATATACATATTTTTAACGTGTGTTTCCCAAGGGCAGCCAGGGAACGGAATCTATGGCACAGCCCCCAGCTCCCAGGCAGTGCAGGATCCGGCCTCAGAGCACAAACCCAGGTAGGGGGGCAGGTTCCTTCAGCTCGCTGGGCTCCAGTGAGGTCTAGTGAGGATGTCTGTTTGTCCAGATAAGCCACCACGCTGGCACCCCGATGTCGGGACTGGAGAGCGGGGCTGAGCAGCCACCCTGGGAAGCAGAAACATGGGATTTTTGCCTTCCCAACACTCGGCAGAGGCTGCAGGAGCAGCGGTGCAGTGCAGGAGGGTCTGGTGCAGCCAGGCTTGTCCCGCTCAGCCCTCACCGCAGGGCTCCCAGCCCACCCCCACCCACTTGGGACACACAACCCCTCCCTGCTTCTCCCCAAAGTATGGGGCAGAGGCGACCGAGGGCTGGCAGACATCATCTGCTGCCCATCAAAACAGCCAAGGCTGATGGGGAAGGCGACCGCATTCCCCGCCTACCAAAACACCCACCCAGCTCCTTGCCTCTGAGTCCCCTCCTGGGCTCGCTGTCCCCCGCAAGACCCTGGCCTCCTGAGCCCCTCGTCTGGCAGCAGAGCCCACCCGCAGCCCCCTCTGCTCCCAGTGCCTCTTACGAGCGCCCGTTACCCAGGCCATGCCTCATAAACTCCAATTAGCATCAGCCATCATCAAGCCCCAGTGCCCGTGGCCAGGCAAGCGATATCCCCGGGGAAGCGGGGCTGGCCCTGGCATCTCCCGGTGATGCCGGTCTGGCACCCAGTGGGCACGGATCCCACCACTGGAGGAGGCTGCAGCCGGGGACAGACCTCCCCAGAGCGGCCGCTAGCTCCTGTCTAATTAATCCAATTACAACATCGCGTTGGCGGCGCAACTGGTGGATTAATTGCGGTTTGCTCCAGGTAAATGGCAGGCGGAAACGCTCCCGTGTTCAAACAGGCTTGTTATTTGCTGTTAACTATGAAAAGCCTGGCCTCAAACCTGCCAGCGAGGAAGGCGGTCCTGCCACCAGCATCATCCTTGTTGGGAGAACGGAGCGCTCTCTCCTCCCCACGCTCGTTGAGTGCCTGCGGAGCCCTCACATCACTCCCAAAAAACAAATCCTCGCTTAAGACTAAAAAAACAAAGATTAGTGGGGACAACGCTGGGAGCAGGAGTGTGGAGTGGAAGGCTGCTTGCTCTCAGATATTTTTTTTAATAGAATAAAAAGGAGATTATTGGAAACAATTGTTCAGACTGTCAAGAAGATGAAAGTGTCAGGAGTAAACAGATGCTGGTCACGATTCAGCACTCATTAAGGCAGGAGAAGGATTCATTTCATATGCATGATTAACTCCTGGCCACTGATGATTTACACAGCAGATGATCAAAAGAGAATTAATTATTCCACAAATCAGGCTGCTGCCAGCCCGGCCCCAGTCCCCGCTGGTGCTGCCGACGGCACAGCCCGCAGCCCCCAAGAGCAGGGCTGTCGCCGCCGTCGCTGCCCCGCAGCCATGCCCGGACCCAGCTGTGTGCTCTCTGCCCCTGCCT
>NW_008825429.1:3806814-3812896 GCF_000699105.1 Pygoscelis adeliae
CAGCATCGCTGCCTGGCATCTCCTCGACTGCACCCACCAGGCACCTCCGGCATCACCATGTTCAACATCGAAGGGGTTTCGTGCTGCCCAGCCCTGCCGGAGCCGCCGCTGGGGAAGTATTGGCTTTCTGACACCTGGCCCAATAATCTCCTCCTCCGTTAGCAGTAATTAACTCAGGGAAGGTTTCTCTCCACTTGACACCTTTTCTTTCCTTTGTGATTGATGGAGTCTCTCAGTGTTACAAATCCACGCCGTAATTAAAGGAAGGAACTCCACTCCCTTTACCTGATTTATTTTTTAATACAGTCCCCTTTTGATCTCGTCTCTCTCTTAATTAAATTACGAGCCATGCATCAACACCCCGCCACTACAAAAGCTGTTCTGCCTTGCTCGCTTTCCTCCACCGAGAGGGAAATAGCATCTCCAAATCTTGGTGATGGGGAATCGCCGCGCGTTACATGAAACGCCAGCTCTGCTCTTGCTTGGATTTTGTGAGGAGCGCAGGGGCTGGATCCTATGGGCCGGTGGGCTCATGGAGAGCAAACGTGAACCCTCTCTGGGACTGGGGGTGCAGAGCAGGGAGCGATGCTGTGGGGTGATTTCTTTGCAGCCGCCCCGTGTCCCTGGCAGGTGCTGGGGCTGCTGGGGGATATAGGGCAGCTGGAGGACCGTGGGCCCAGCCCCATCCCAGGCATCGCTCTCCTGCCTGCGCCCGGTCCCAAGGAGGGGAAACCCCTGCCAGAAACAGCACCGGCATTCTGCCGGGCTTGTCCGTCTTCGGGACCAAAGAACTGCCGATCCACAAAGCCCCCGCAGTGCTCGCCTGCTCTGGGGGCTCAGCCCATCCTCGAGCACCCCGGTACACGTGGTGCCCATCCCTGCCATGCCGGCAGCATCCCTCCTGCACCGTGACACCCCCGTACCCCCCAGGCCCGGCTCCCCTGCGCCTCCCCTCCCTGCTCAGAGGCCACCGCTGAGGGAAAATCGGATGTCAGCTACCTCACGTGGCAGAGCCCCCGGCCACGCACCACTGGCCCACCACGGGCACCCAGCACGGCTGACGTGCATCACCGCAGCTGCTGGAGGGCTGGGGAAGCCATGTGTCACAGGGAGCGTAATGGCGTAATAACTCTTTCCTGTGCAGGCTGGGTGATGACAGAGCTTTTAATGAAGGATAATGGTGTTTTGCATTTAAATATGCTGACTGCAGCAGCCCCCGGGACAGGAGGAGTAAATCAGGGAGGGCTCCCGGCAGCGCTCCGAGCCCCGTCCCGCTGGAGGCATCTCTGTGGACATCCCGGGACCAAGGAGAGGGGAGACAGGCAGGGACGGGCACCTGCACGCTCCGCCTCATCCCCCTGCTGAGTGCAAATGAGCCTGATGCTAATTTAATGAACTTCTGATGATTATTGCCCTTATTTTTAAATCTGAATTCCTGCAGGAGTCACCTTCAGCAGGGAAAGGCAGCCCCTCCCCGAGGCGGCGGCGGCAGGGGATGAATTGATTGCCTGTATCTGATTAGCAATTACACTTGGCGCACTACAGCAGTAAATACTGTCACCCTGGGCTGGGGACTAGGTGATGGCAGATTGCGGGGGTCCCTGGGGAGGGTGCTGGGGAGGGAGGGGTGCCGGGAGCCCACAGGGATGGGAGCAGCGCTTCGGCATCTGGATAGTGCTGACACCCACCCTGGGCTCGGTGCCCGCACAGCACGGAGCAGGAGGCCACAGGCACCCCCTGGCTGGAGGGGACAATCCCTGAAATAACTTGCTTCCCAAAGATTTTTGAGGCTCCAGTTGGAAGCCACTAGGGCGAGCTCGCCATCTCTCCCTCCCCCGGAATAACTGTCTCCTGCTGCCTAAGCCTCCAGGCTGGTGCTTACGGGCATTTATGAGTTGTGTCTTTAATACAGCGCTGGAATATTTGCCCTATAAATTCTTAAGAACAGATTTACAGATGAGCTATTACTGGCATTACAGACTATTAATAAGTCAGTTAAACCTACACAAAAAAATTGCATTCCCTGCCTTTACATTGGCATAAACGTATAAGAAGGGACATGAGTGCTGCAGCTGGGGACAACGGTGCCTGGCTACCGTCGCGGGAGGGCCATGTGCTGTGTCCCCTGGGCCACCTGCCCTGCTCCTGGAAGCCAACAGCCATGCTTCCCTGCGGGGACATGGGACACACATGGCCGAGCGAGCCACCGGTCAGCTCCCACGGCAAAGCTGGGGATCCCCTGATCCGGGACACAAAGGACGCCGGCACATCCCCATTTCCCAGCCGGCAGAGGTGTCCCGGGGGAAGCAGAGGGTTTCTGCACGCTTGAGCTGGCATTGAGGTGCTCAGGAGCATGGAAGGGACGCGGGGGACGATGCTCTGACTACGCTGCCTCCTCCGTTTTGGGAGGTGAGCTATTTGCAGAGCCGGCTGCTCGGTGTATGCAAGCTATTTCTGGAAGAGCCTTGATTGAGAAAAGCCATCTGGAGAAAGGCAGCAGCGGAGCCACGTCTCCGGGAGCAGCTGGCGCCGCGCCGGGATCCGGTGGGTTTGAGGGCTCCAATGCACAGGGGAAACGCGGAGTCTCCCCTCATTCCCAGCCACATCAACCAGCTGGACGTCAGGGGGTGCTTTGCCCCCCTAATTCAGAGCCAGTGAAGCCCGGCGGCACTACCCCACTCATGCCCTTGTTTCCAGCCTGGGGAGATGCTCGGCTTCCCTGCCACCGAGTTAAGACCTGGACATGCTGTAAGACCAGATCCTGGCACCATCGTGGGTTATAGGAAACCTGGGATGGAGGGCTTGAACCCAACACCAGCTCCTGGGATGGGGGTACCAAGTGAGACCCCTGTCCTGAAAAGAAAGGGGTTGAGGAGAGGTGTAGCAGGAGGACGGTCCCACCGCTGCCACCCGGACACCTGGCCAAGGAGAGGGGCTGGGAGCAGGTGGGCTAGCAGCGGTCCCGCCGCGATGGCCCCACGTACAGCGTGGCGCTTTGGTTAACAGCAGGGTAAAGCCTGCGCCCTCCGGCACCGCCAAGCACGAGGAACCCCCGCGAGAGCCAGGACGTCTCCAGGGGAGCACAGGGGGAGATAAACAAAAATGCAATATTTTCCTCCGCTGCCAAGGTTCCATCAGTGCTGGCTGGCTGGGTTTGATTAAGCCTCTCATTTATTACATTTGGGAAGAATATAATTTAGCTACCAGATTAAAAGCAAATAAGACCCACGTGAAGGGTCCCAGCGCATCCATTTCCCCAGAGCCAGCACGTGCCATGGCAAGATGGGCTGGGGGGTGACAACGGCATCTTGGGGTACCCTCAGCATCCCCACCCAGGGGCTCCCCAGGCTGCTGGCCCCTCCGCCGGCCTTCCTCAGCCTTGGGACACGGCCTCATGGCTCCTGCACTGCATGGGGGGCTCCCCTGGGGATTGCAGGTACGGGGAAGCCGCGCAGCCAAGGAAAGGCCACCGCAGCAGTTGCAGACTGCTCCTCCAGTGGGCAGGGGCATCGAGGCACCTGGGTTCATCAAGACACATCACCTGGTAAAAGGACACCCGTGGGCCACGGCCACCCAGCCCCGATCTACCCATGTCGGCGAGCTGGACCGTCCCCGGGGTGCACCAAGTCCCTGGGGCAGCAGAGCTCCACGGGGGTGCAAGGGTGATGCGATCCCATCCCTGATCTGACCCAGGCAGCTGCGGGGGAAGAAGCCCTGCTCTCCAAAATCATCTTCATCAGCCTGTTCAAACAGGCACACACAAGGTTGCTGCTCTGGCAAGCTTTCAGCTCTTTACCTATTAGTTTTAGATGAGCTGGCTATTTAAACAGCACTTAAGTATTACAGCTGCTGGGCTGTAAAGTGTCTCTGTGACACGAGCCCCTATTCCCAGGCACTTCAAAAGCTTCTGTGTAAAAGAAATTAGTAACAAAGTGAATTATACTCAAATGCAGCTTCTGGAGACATAAAGCAGTGGCAGGGGAGCAGCAGAGGGTGAGGGAGAGGAGTTTAACCTCCCCTCCCCTTCCTGCACCCCCCCAGGCAGTGATGGATGATGCCATTTTCAGGGCATCACAAAACCAGGTCAGATTAAGACCAAAATGGGCTGAGGTCCACCAGGCTTTCTGCTCGGGGTCATTACCGGCGATGATGGGCATCTGAAGTCTGATGGCACGATGTCAAACGATTGCTTTCTAAGCAGGCTGGTTTTTCTTCCCAGCCCAACATTCGGAAGCCAGGAGGGATGGATTTGCCTCCTGACACCAGCGGGGTTTCGGTCGGGTCTCGCCCAGCAGCCAGCGATCGATGGTCAACCCCTGTGCCAACCGTCTCCAGCTTCAAGCTGCTCCTGCCTGGTGGTGTTTGTTCACTTTGTGATGGACAGAACTTGGGAAAAATCAAGCCTAAAAACCTCTACAGTCTCAGCTGGAGGCCATGGGGCTTTCATTCCCAGCCTTTGCCAAATCAATGCAGCAGCAGACAAACCCACCAGCCCTCCACAGAGCCACCCTTGATCCCGGCAAGCATGAAGAAGGAAAAAATGTATTTTAAAAAGATGCAGGTTCACAAGGGCTAACCATAATTCACTGCATGCCCTGCAGGCAGGAACAAGACGTCAGCATGGAGAAAGAACATCTTCCGCGGGCTTCGACCCTGAGGGGGACATGGTTTCTTCCCAGTTTTCGGCTGGACTTTTCAGGGAGCAGCGCTACTCATCTGCAAAATATCCCTGTCTGGGGAAGCGGCAGTGGTCAGGACCTCGGCGTCGCAGCTCTGCCAGACGCCATGCAGCCATCATCAGCGGTGATTAATGAGATGTCTGAGCTGTCGCTCAGTGCTGTGATGAGTCTGTAAGTGTACAAGATATATTAGGGGAAAATGCTTGTAGGAGAAGAAAAGGGTAACCCCAAACCTCACAGACCCTGTGGGGAGACTCCTGTTGGCGTCCGACTGTTCGGACAGGGAGTATCCAGTCCCCAGCCGGACGTCATGTCAGCTAGCATCCCTCCCAAGCACCATTTGCTTCTGATTTCCGAGGGGATTTGTCTCGCAGGGTCCCCACAGGCACTGGCAGGAGAGGGAGGCAGGAGCCAGTCCCCCTTGCCCAGGGAGAACAACGTAATGTCATTCAGAGCTGGGATCTTACCTCCAAATCCCTCTGTCTTTGACAAGAGCAGAAATCATCCACTCAATCTTCAAACAGCGGTTCAAAGCCTTTACATCACTCTCAAGATTAATTAGCAGCTAAATAATAATCCAGGATAATTCTTACCAAGGCATAAGAACTGTGACACGGTCAGTCAGTGATGTGGGGAATCCAAGGCAGGAGAAAGCTTCACGTTCCCGGTTAAATCCAACATCTCTCAGAAAAATGCAGCCTCTTCCCATAACAAACAGCAGTGTCAGGAGTTAATCCTCACCAGAGGAACATTTCGAAGAAAACCCACCTTGGGCAGAGGGTCTGTTTGCTTTACGTGTGTTAACATGCGTGTGCTCAGGCAGGGGAGCAGCAGAGCTCTGGTCGCCGTTGGCCAACACAAGTGCCCACCAAGGCAACATTTGGCTGACCCCATAGAGGACAGGTTATGGGTGGCACAGAGCTGACGGTCAGGCAGGTCCTGGGGCAGGAGGCTCAGGAGCGAGGCACGTGCATAGCCTGAGGATGGCCGTTAAATGTAGGGGCACCACATCACACCTGGGACACCCTCAAATGCAAGCAGTGGCAAGCAGAGAAGAGGCTCTGGAGGCTCCCTACGATTCCCCTGTCCCATTCTTACGTGCCATGGCTGGGCACTGCGCCCACAGACCTCCAGCATGGCCCAGAACGGCTGCCTTTCTTGCTCTGGACTCCCATCTGGCAATGATATCCCGGCTCCAGAGGCCTTCGGTGCAGGATGCAGGGTGCTCCCCAAGTCATGGGTGAAAGCCTCGCAGCCCCACCTGCCCAGGGGTGCCGTTCCTTTACTTCCAACCACCCTTTTCCCAGGCACCTCCAAACGCTAGGAAGAAAAATAAATAAATAATCAGCCACAGCAAGCTGGCTGCACCAGAACATTTATTTCATATAATGCTTCATTTATTT
>NW_008825429.1:3813025-3820661 GCF_000699105.1 Pygoscelis adeliae
GGTACAAGGGGAAGGGGCAGACGTGATGGGGACAGCGCTGGCACCTCTTACAGCAGTGTGGGGCTGCGAGGAGGATGGCAGCCCGGTGGGAGGAGGTTAAGGACAGACACCTTGGGTGCCATGGGTCAGACAAGGAGAGGTGTCCCGGCTGTCAGCTCACCTCTGGACTAATGTGCTGAAGGAGGTGACAGCGGTGAAGCAGAAGCGGTAACGGGGACGCTGCAGGAGAGGGCACAGAGAGGGATGAGAGCAGCGCTGTAGGCATCTTCTCCCTCTAGACACAGGTTCAGTCTCCCAGCCCCAGCCAAGCACCAGCCTCCTCTCCCTTTCCCTCTCCTCTGGAGACCAGAGCCAGGCTGTAACCTGCTCTCAAAGCCTTGGCGAGCCAGAGCTTGGGGATGGAGCCAAGTCAACCTCCGGCTCGCAGGAGACGTCCAGACCTGACCTCTGGGATGCAGATTGAGATGTGGTTTCTGTAGCCGGTAGCTGAAAAACCCAAGCCCACCCCGAGTCCCTGCGTGGCCAGGAGACCTCCAGAGGCTGGGGTGGCTCTGGGCAGGACCAGAGCTGCTGTGGCCTGGGTGCTTGTGCAACACCCACCACGTCCTGCCGCATTCCCATCCCACGGGGGGATGCCGCAGCTGCAGCCCAGGCACGGCGGTGCGGCGCTCGCCGTCTTTGCCCCATACTTTCACCCCAAACAGCTTTTTTATTCCCGGGTCTATCTCAGTCAAAGCCGTTTGAAAATCTCCATATCATGAAGGAAGTTCAGCAGACTTTAAGATTTATATCAAAAAGCCCCAATTTATTGAATTAATGCTGCAGAGCAAAACCATGGCTGCTTAACAACTGGAGTATCAGTATTTTACAGCAACATAACTAATAAGGCCATTAATACAAACTGGGTTCACTCCTGACATTTATATCACTGTAAATCTCTCTCTCAGCACTGGAATTATTTATGCCATCCCAGGCACTCGAGAAGTGCTGTCGTCCTTTATCAGGCTGAAAGATTTAAGCCAAGAGATGACGAATATAAACGTAATTAAAAAAAAAAGGAGCTGGAGAAGAGCTGGGACAGGCCCCCAGTGCAAACGTGGGGCTGCCCCTTGCTTTCCAGCAGGGATGGGACCAGGGGGGACCTGCACCCCGGTCAGGTCCCTTGATACCGAACCTATCCAATGTACCTGGCTGCAGTTCCCCACGTGCACCAGCTTTGCCCTGAGCAAGGAAATCTTGGATGATTTTAAGCAGGGATTGCGGATGCAGCTGGTCCCCTTCTCCCTGACATCCCCTCCAGAGGAGGTTTCCCAGCACGGCCTCAAGCCTGGGGCAGCTGGGAAGGCTGAAAGCTGCACAGAGCAAGAAAGGTCTAGACCCCCCCCCAAAAAACCATCCCCAGCACTAACGAAGGACCCGGGAAACTGCAAATATGAAGGAAATCGGGGAGGGGGGGGGGAGAGGAGAGGAGCCTGACAGACTCACTTTAGTACTAATTATTTCTGGCATTATCTGCAGAGACAGATAAGGTTTTCATTAATAAACTTGAAGGTGGGGGGGGCAGAGAGAGAAGCAGCAACAGCCAAGTGCCAGGCGAGAGCTGCAAATGAACCACAACCACCAGCGAAACGCAATCAGGCACAGGGAGCAATTAGGGGCCTGGCTAGCAGCGGTGGCAGCGTGGGGTACATGGGGGACAGTAATTAGCTGCCAAGCCTGTCCCCGCTCGGCTTTGTTTTGCAGGCTGCCTCATAATTCACAACATGTTAGAAATGAAATCATTAGTAATCTTTCATAGGCAGGGCTTTATTAAACTCACTATCTGCACTTATTTAATTGGAAGGAGATAAACCCAGGCCAGCGTGGGAAGCAGGGCGAGGGAGATACATCACCTCCTTACAGCCTTGCTGCAAAATAAATACAGGGGGTGCACGTGTGCATGAGGGACAGGGGGTTGCAGGGGCTCTGAAACCACTGATTTTGATTTTTATCTACGTGAAGGAACCCCGAGAGGCAGGAGGACAGGGGAAAGCCCTGGGTTTGCAGGTGGTGTCACCCAGGCCATGGGCTCCAGGGCAGGATTATGCAGGAGCACGGTCTGGCCAGCTTTGTGCTGGCTGGGCAGATGGATGGGAGGCGGTGGGATGGATGTCCGGGGGGGACCCAAGGAGCTGCGGCAATTAGCAGATGCAGGCAGATCCCCATGGCAACGGGCGGTCCAGCCCTTTCCACCCTGCACAGCCTCACCCCAAAGGTCAGCGGCAGCACAGGGGCTGCTGCTGCCTGCGGCAGGGGGGGGGGGGGGGGGCCCCCCGGGGGCCCCCCTCGGGCTGTGCCGCACGAGACATGGGGGCCCCGTGTCAGCTTCACGTGGGGGCCCCCACGGCAGCTTCATTGTGGTTCTGCTTCGATTCAGATTGGCTCAAACCAGAGATCATTTTCCCCTGCCCCAAGAGAGATGAAGATGCTTGGTCCACCCAAAAGAATATATTGTAGCAAATGGTTAAAATCAGGATAAAACAAACCCCTTTCCCCAAAAGCTCAACCTCTCTGAATGATGTCAGCTTCACGTGGGGGCCCCCACGGCAGCTTCATTGTGGTTCTGCTTCGATTCAGATTGGCTCAAACCAGAGATCATTTTCCCCTGCCCCAAGAGAGATGAAGATGCTTGGTCCACCCAAAAGAATATATTGTAGCAAATGGTTAAAATCAGGATAAAACAAACCCCTTTCCCCAAAAGCTCAACCTCTCTGAATGATGCATCCATCCCAAACAGCCACCCCTGGGTGACTGGTGACCCCACACAGCAGCCCCCCCGCCTGACCCGCTCCCCTCTCCATCTCTCCCGCAGCGCCTGCGGATGCATGGGGTAACATTTCCATCCGCGCCGCTCCGGCTCCCTCCCCGGGTAGCTGTTCTCTTTGATTGCTGTTGAAAGGAGATAGCATCCTACCTGATGGGGAGATCTCCAGCCCTCCTGCGAGAGCCCTTTGCTTTCCGAGAAGCTGGAGCTCCAGGGCCTATGGCAAACTTTATTCACAGAGGGAGAAAATGGAGAGAGATTGGAAAGGTAGAGAGAGAATTGCTTTTCTCTGTTTTATTGGAGCCGAGTCTTTAAATGGCTCTCCTTAAACTGCAGCATTGCAAAAGAGGCGAGAGCCACACAGAGGTGAAAGGACGATATTTCTTGAGGCAGGGCGGGGTGCCATCTTGGTAAATATTTAATTAGGAGTCAAACTGCTAGACCAAGGAGTTTTGCTTGTGGAGATTTATCGGACGCAAACATCCAGTTTGAAAAAGTAAGCAGCTCATCAGGAGCTTGAGCCTGAATCCACGCCTAGCTATTTAAAGCCAGAGTAACCTGATGGATCTCTTCATATCACTCCAGCCCAGTGATGAGATGGGCTCAGGGGCTGGGGGATTTGGCCCCTCGCTCTGCCCCAGCCAGGGAAGGTGCTCTTAAACCCTGTCCTCATAACTGGAAATATTTCCTCTCCTCTTCATCTTCCTTCCCTCCAAAATTGAGGGACTATTGATACAAACAGCAAAAGCCCTGAGGACCCACCCGTGCCCCCTCCTCGGCATGGGGCGGGTGTCTGGGGCTTTGTTCTGGGTGCAGATTTCCTATACCTCCCCCCGCATCCCACCCCGCCGGACACGCGTGGCCGAGTGGCTCAGGGTGGGCAAACCCTGCCAGGTAGCGTAGGAAAACAGGACACATACAAACCCCGCTTCAAAGGCAAAACTTGCACTAAAGCCTACCCAAGCCAGGATTTGGTCACAGCAATGGTGCTAGTGATGCGTGACCACAGGTCCTCTTCTGCCTAGCCAGGCTTGCAGGACTCTTCCAGACATCCATCGGCTCTGGAGAACCCAAATGTGGATGGCCACAGCCACATCCATCTCCCATCCGGCTTGTAGGCACCACAGGATGGGAGGGTCTAAAATCCTCTTTGCTTCCTTCAAGGAACTGACCCCAAGATGGGGACGTTTGGTTGGAAATCTCCCTGTGCTGGCACGGGGACAGCATCAGGTTTCACAAAGGGACCAAGAATGGTCCATCAATAGCTCAGGATCCCAGGAAACACAGCTCAAAGTCTTGTTAGGAGAGGGAAATGTTGTCCCTTTATACACCCACAAACATTAAGCTTGCAAGTCAAGCCTATATTTAAGAAATCACTAACGCTTACTTAAGGAGCTAAAACCCCAGTGTATGATTGATGGAAAACAGAGCTGCTCTACATCAAGCTGAGTTTGAGCGTGTCCTCCAGTGCCCCCAACGCGTTTGCAGTGCAACTCAACTCATGTCCCAGATGGGAAGGACTGCAAGGATTTATCCCAAAGTCCATTCCTCCCTCGGACTGCCCGCGCTGACACCAGTTAGAGCCACCTCTCCGATTCCCATTTCACATCGCAGGGAGTTGCCAGCATCTCCTTTCTCTGCATCTCTTCCCCTCTCGGTCACTCAAGCAGAGGGAAGGTCTCATCGTTTCCTTCAAGGTGATAAAGTGCTGCTTCTGCAGTGCTTCTTGTCTGGGGCAATTCATGTGCCACAGACTCATCCAGGTCTAACGAGAAGGGCAGCAGCCAGAGAAGCTTTGCTTCCAGGTTTCCCCCTCCCCATGTCGAGCCCCAAGGTCCCCAGTCCCCCGTACAAGCCACACTATGTCCTTGGTACTCTCCTAGCCCTCAGCCAGGTAAGGCCAGCCTTGAACCAAATAGTTTGACCCCAAGTTAAGGTTAAAAAAAAGAAAACCTCAAAATCATCTCATTGAGAAAAAGGGTTGAAAGGCCAAGCTCCTCACCGCTCTGGCTCCTTTGCCCTCAGCAGAAGAGCGAGCAAACTCTGGGCTGCTTAATGAAGAATTGCAGCGCTCAGTGGATGCAGCGGGCAGAGTGCTGTCATCTGTGGCTGCCGTTCAAATTCATTAAAGCACGGCATCACTCCGCTAGTGCTGCCAGCCCACGTTCGCTTCCCCGCAGCCAAGCGAGCACGCAGGGCACGGACAGGAGCTGCTCAGGGTCTGCACGGGATGCAGACCTGCTCCACCACTGCCTCTGGGTTTATGCTATCCCATCACTTTTCCTTTGCTGCGCAGAGCTCTCCCACAGCCCTGACAGCTCGGGGACATCTCGCCATCCAGCGCAGCAAGAGGATCAAAGCCGCGGCAGCAAGCGAGAGGCCAGGATGAGACTCTCCGGGGAGGGAGGTCAGCCCAGCCCTGGCACAGCAATACATGGGGTAAGTTCATGTTGCATCATGCAAGACTGGAGGCGGGAAAAAAAACCCATCCCATCCCCTACCCCTCTAGGATCTCCTTTCTCGTACCTTATTGCCCAGCTTCTCTGTAAGCCAAATAAAACCTTTCTCCAGATCCTCCTGGTAACAGCAGTGACTTGCCCTGCTTGGCTGCAATTAGCTGCAAAACCACCACAAAAATCGCCCAGATGAAGAACATTTAAGGACCAAAAAAAAAAAAAAAAGGAACTGAGCTGCAAGAAAGCAAGCAAAATCCATCATGGTTAATTATTTGCTCTTAATTGTCAAAAAAAGATGGATTGATGAAAGGAGTTGGTAAGCAGGACGATAGCAGGAGTGTTCTCGAAGGCAAGCACTGTAGTAGGATCCAAAAGCAAGACTTTTCATAATCCATGGGCTGTTAATTATCTAAACACAGGTCCCTTAGAGCTGCCTGAGTGAAGATTAATTAGTTTTTGAAATAATAGCTAATTGATACTGGGAAGGAGTTTGGGTTCCAAAATAATGGCTGAAAATTAGCCAGCCTGTTTCTCCATTTCTCTTTGCCACGTTCAGGAGGACATTTGTCTCTGTTGCTTTTTCAGAAAAGGGCCATTAATCAAATCAGCAGATGGTCCTTCCCAACCCTGTGATGTTGCAGAAGGACAAAAGGGAGGAGGAGGAGGAGGAAGCAATCACCCACAAGTGTTAGGAAAAAAATCCCCAAACCCAGTGATTAGCAACTCCAGCCACCGTCTCCCCAGAGAGGACTGGATCTGTTCAACTGGAGTAACTCTCCTGGAGATGAGGAACGTCTCCTGTGACAAGCAGGCACCTACAGGAGAGGGATTTGACTGTCTTTAAAACAAATTACCTACATTAATCCCAAATACTGGGATTTATGTCTCCTGGTTCACCCAAGTTTGACGTCTAAGTTGTCACCACCTGCCAAAGCTTTCACCCATGAGTGGGCCACACGTGCCTAAGGACTCGTTCCTGCATGTCCCTGGGGTGCGTGCATGCTGGCTTGTCCCTCCGCGGCGATGCTCACTGTCACCCTCTCCCACCCGGCTGCATGTTTCACAGGACGCGCGGGAACATCTCCGTGTAGGAACATCTCCCGTCAGCATCGGTGACAGCTCTGCTGTCACACACGGCTGAGACCATCCGAGGGGCTCAGGAGCTGTCAGATGTACACGTGTGCAGAGAGCACGATGGCACACGTGTTGTTCCCTGGGAAAATCAGCCAGCGGGAGCCTCAGCTCCTCCGAGCAGCTCCCCAGTGCTCCCTGCCTCCCCGGGCATCCGCCACAGCCTTGGGGATGGCGTCGGCCTTTGTCACATGCAGGTGAGTGAGCTCACGCAGCCCACTGAGCCCAGAGCCTGCGAAAACCCTCACGGCGGGTACCCACACAGGTGGGACCCCACTGCCGAGAGGGACCCTGCCTTCCCACCCCGCTGTGACGGGGCACTCTGGGGAAGCGGCTCCGTGTTACAGCCCAGTGAAGGCACAGGCAGCTGAAGGCTGCCCTATCAATCACACCAGCCTCCGCTCACTGAGCCCCTTGTCTTGAAAGACCGTTTGCTCCATCGCATAAGCACAGCTGACACGCTTGAAACCCTTCACGGCATATATTGATGCACGTTACCTTGGATTTTATGGCATAATAAATAACGGGGGAGAGGCAGACACCCATCCCCTCAATGCAGTCTGCACCGCATCGCCTGCCCTTTGTGGCTTCTCAAATCCAGGACTGCAGACAGAGTCTTCCCTGGGATGTCATTACTTAGACACCCCGCCAGTGGCACGTGTCCGTGGGACAGAAGGTCGTGCTCCCAGACAGGAAGGCCAAGACCTTGTTCTCTTTCCTATTCAGCAGCCTTTAGTAAACGGCCATCACCAGCTACCAACAAAAAACGTCCTTCCAAGCTGCTTGTTATCTTTAGCATCAAACAGCCGCAGCCAAACGAGGGGCACGCTGGCTCGGTGCAGAATGACTCCCCTCTGACATCTGCCAGAGCCGTGGCGCAAGGCTCAGACCCTCTCCATGAAGGTGGCAGCCGTGCCCTTTGCCGTACGGATGTCCGGCAGCCTCCCGTAGACCACTGCCCCGCTCTGGCCTCGGAGCAGAGACCACTAACCGTCAGATCCGCTCTCACTTTACACCACTCGTCGGCAGGATCAGACCTCAGTGGTTTGTTACGCCACAGAGGAGGCTTAAGCGGCGCTCGGAGGAGAGATCCTATAGATAAGAGGGAGCAGATGACAGGCCCGTAGCAGAGGGAAGCCACTCCATCTCCGGGAGGCTTGGTTTATCAGCGCAGGTCTCGGGCAGCACAAAGTACCTACCGCCGTGTCAGCCAGCGAGCAGCAAACATCTCATTAGTTACGGCGGG
>NW_008825429.1:3820759-3825525 GCF_000699105.1 Pygoscelis adeliae
CCGGCAGCAGATCAAAGGCAAGGCAGGGAGAGGGGGGGGGGAACCCACCTTGCGGCTGCTGGTCCAGCATCATCCTCAGCTCCTGGAGTGCACAGGCTTCGGGCTGCCTAACCTTGTGGTCTCGCTCCGCTGCAATGCCTCACCTAGATTAATCGCTCCCGCCATGGGCAAGAGAAGTCAAGTGGATGCCGCCTCCTTGGCCATTGCTCTGATTTTTTCATCCTTCGCTTACTGTGAATAATAAAAAAAGAAAAAGACAGTGAGAGTGGCAGCCACCCAGCCCAGCATCCGTTGTCACCGTGCAAACACCCAGAACAGCGGAAGGAGCGCCCATCGCTCACTGTGCCCTTCGCTGTCCAACAAGCCACTGATTTACCTCCAGGTGCCGGGAAGAAGCATGGCTCGCCAGCAACCCTTAAGCAAAATAGAGGTACCTCTGCCTCAAGAAAGGGCCAGGTCCTGTGCAGAGCCTGGCGGTGCTCCCTTCTCCTGCAGAGAGGCCAGGAGCAGTTCCTGGCATGGGTGTTGTCAGCGTTGCTTCTGACACAGGTCTGCTTGGATTCATCTCATTGACAGAAACACACACCCTCAGCTGGAGAGATACTTCTATTGCCACGTTTTGGGGTGTCTCCACTAAAAACAGAAGTGAGGGGAGCGCCAGGGCCCAAAGGAAGAGCTATGCTTCAGGAGCTGTTACGGAGGTGGCTTGCAGAGGCTTTGGACGCGCAGCATCCACACCACCTCCTCCCTCCTTCAGCCAGGCATCACGGCCCCTGGGAGGGCAAGCACACCGAGCTGGGGAGCCGCTCCAGCTCCCGGGCAGATCGCTGGGGCTTAGCTCCACTCCGACATCTCCATGCCTGGTGTTTTCAGCATGGGCTTTTTGACCCTCTGAGTTCTCCTGTCCAACCCCTCGCTGTCTGCAAGCACAAACACCAGCTCCTCTAGGCTCTCCAGCACAGCCAGCACAGTGGGGTGAGCAGGCGGTCTCTTTTCTGGATTCCCTTTTAGCTATTTCCCAGCCCCAGGGGTGGAGATAGTTTTTTCATCCCCTTTTACAAGGTGATTAAATGCTGCATTTGTAAAACACTTCATTCTGGGAAACAAATTATGTAAAACACACTCAGTGGGATCTAATACAAACTGATACAATCAGCTAGCAGTAGGGACTCCGCTGCCAGGATTTACTTTCTGGGGGCTGGGAGAAGAAGCCCGGACAGCCTGCTGGCCTGCTTCATCCTCGGAGAGGGTCTCCACCGGGCACAGCGCTGAGGTCTGGCCAATCCTGCTCCGTCACAGCCTCCTGGGGACCTTGGAGCCTGCCCCTCCTCTGGAGAGGGCTGGATAGTTGCACGCACGGCGCAGGGACGGGCCAGTCTGGAGGAGGCTTGGGCATTGCACAGAGCAGCTCAGCAGATCCAGATTTGCTGGACCTCCAGATGTTGCTTATTTTAACACTCACGTGGGTTTTTCAGAGCTCTCTGTTGCTACTAGCCGTGCTGCAGCACTCTTGTGCACGATGCTGGGAGAAGAGCATCTGGATGGACCTTCACTCATTGCCGTGTTTCCAAGCAGCTCCGGAGATGCTCTACCTGCCCGCAGCCTTGACCAGTGCTTACCCAGCAAAAGACAACGCTAACCAGACAGCTTTCCATGCCTCAGATCACTAACTATGGGAAACGATGCCGCTTGCCTGTGGACAGGCCGCTCGTCCTGGCAGGTGTCAGAGAACGGAGTTCTTACTTCTTCCGGACAGGCTCAAGGACGCCCCGGGGGAAAGTACTGCGGGCAGATAACACGCTGGATCAGGACAGAAACCAAGCCAACCTGGAGCCTGCCTTGGGTGCATGGCTGTTGGAAAAAAAGGAAGAAAAGAGAAATCAAGATTTCCTGCCCCCACTTTGCTGACTCAGTAATGACTCAAGGGGCTAAATTTAGCTATCAAAGCGCTCAGCAGCGGGGTGAATGGCTGTTGGCCTCTCCTTAACCTTATTATCAGACCTTTTAAGTAAACCCTTCACCAGCTCAGGAGAGATTCTGCTCATGCTCCAAGGAGATTATTAACCGCCTTTGAAAGCTGGAATAAAGCACATGTACATACAGAGGTACACACACAGCTTTCTGGTGGCGATGCAAGACCTGGGAGTGGAGAGACAGCACTCGAGTGCATCATGCCTGGTGAGTTGGCATAGCAACAGGGAATTTTAAAAGCAATTAGATGTGGGTTCATCTGTATTGCACGGAGGGATCTCAAAGAGCCCCAGCCCTGCAGGCAGCCTGCCGGGGCCGCTGTGGACAAGGGGCTCCTCCAGTTCAGAGAGACGTGGTGGCACTGCCTGAACATCAGCGGGCAGACCCAAAATGGCTTTGCAAGCCAGGCAGGCACCGGTACGACAGCTCAGCCCGGCCTAGGGAGAGGAGATGCCCTGTGGGGAAACACAGAGCTGCGACCCAGGCCTGTTTCTGTACCAGGGTGCAACGAGGCAGAGTCAAAGACTCTCCAGCCAAAGAAAAGTATAAGTTTCTAAACAGCAACAATATCATCTGCAATGCAGCTTGACCCGGCTGCAAGCTAAGCTGGCTTCGTGCTTTAATAAGACCCATTCCTGTAAGGTCAATCGTTATATAACCTCCCACAAAACCTTCATCAACCGTTTCCCAGAAAAGCCCAGCCTGGAGAGCAGCTCGCCTCCTGCGCCGCTCAGGGTTCACGCCGAAGCAGCGTGTGATGAGGAGAGCACTCCTCTCCAGCCCCAGGGCAGGAGCCGGGGGAACCTGCCTGCCCCGAGCCACCCACGCTTCCCAAATGCTGCTGACAGGACCCTTGGCCACGGCAGGAACGGAGACAGGCTCGCACACGTTCACCGTCACGCAAGGCTGAAGGCATCATCCTTTCTCCACAGATAACAAACAACACACACTCCGCTTTTCCAGTTCCAATAGCATTGCTAAGAGCTTTTTTCTTTTCCTCTTTTTTTTTCACATGCTAAAAATCAGTTCCTCCTCCTCACTGCTAGAAATGCCTCTGAAGTTTCTCATCGCATCTTTTCGCTTCCCTTCACAATTTTTACATTTTTCCAGGCTCCGTACTGGATGAAGCACTGTCGATTCCCAGCTTCCACTTTCCACTTATGTTTCCACATTTTCCACTCACAGTGGCCACTCTGGCCAGGACACATGCTCTGGCACTCACTTCTCTGGCTGGGGACGTTCGTCTTTGCATCAGACAGCTTCCAGGAGGCCCCGAGAGCTGCAGAAGCGTGGGCGATGCTGTGTTCACACCTTGCTTTAGCATCCAACCTCCCCTTTTATTTATGGGCTAGAGAAGGGGTTGTAGCATTTACTAGAGACTGGGCTGGGTAGTAGCATTTCAGCTGCTTCCTCCCCGCCTGGCGAGAGAGGGGGGTAATGTACATCTGCAGAGGGGAGATAAGGTAATCGGGCACCTCGAACGCCTGGGATCTTATTAAAGGAGAGCTGGCTGGCGAGATCCTATCGCTACACAGAAATATCTGTGACTTTATCCTCGACTGTAACATGAACCTAAACAAATCAAGTGAGCAGGGCGGTCAGGTTGGGCTCTCCTGCAAGGCAGGACAGGCAGGGAGCGAGGGGAGGCTTCCCCCAACGTGGCCGGGTCCCCAGCAGAGCAGCCAGAGCACACGGCTGGGAGGATGGGCAGCTGCGGCAGCCCGGCAAGGGATGGAGACGGCTCGGTCAAAGCGATAAGGGAGCTCCTGGTGTGTGGTGAGGTTGGGCCATTACATCAACGGGGCAGGGTGTAGATGCAGGGACTAGAGAGACCTCGTGGAGGGCAAGGGACAGGATTCAGCCCCATGTGCCGAAGGGTGCGCAGCCCAAGGGAGCTCCTGAAAAAGCAGATGTGTGGCAGCCAGCTTTAACCTGGCTCGCAGAAGTGCCTCTCTCCAAGGACCTCAGGGACCCCGAGTCACACTGTCCCCCCAGGGCTGGCCAGCATTACTGCTTGATGGATAAACCTGCGGCAGCTTGAGCCAATCTGACTGCTAATGCAGGCAGCAGATCCCATCCCTGCTGCCTGCGATCCTGGGAGCGCACAGGGAGCCATCGCTGGGTTTTAAACCCACTGGTCCCACATTCATTCAGGGATGTGGGGGACAGGGACAGCTCTTGGACAGCCAGCATCTCCCCTGCCACGGTACCACCTCCCCGCCCTCCAGACCGGCTCAGACAGTCCCACCTCCTCTCGAAGGGCTGTCAGCCCAGCAGGTACAGCTGGAGAACCATGCCCAAGCGCTTTTCCACCCCGTGCTGTTTCCCCAGGGGCAGCACGGTTGGTTTGCCAAGGTTTGTTCCCACCTCTCTGCTCCGGCTCCAGCCGTGGCAGAGGGAAGTGGGCACCACAGGCAGCTGATAAGCAGCTGCATGGAGCCAGGTCTTGCCCCGGCAAAGCCCGGAACAACTTGCACGCAGGTGAAGCTCAGATTTCCAGCTCCTTTCCTTCTGCCCAGGAAACATGTCCTGACACCTGGGAGCCCAATTTATCTCAGAAGGCATCACGTGCAGCTCATTCCTCTTGGGAACAAGCACGAGGCAGGCAGCAGCACAGGGAGGGATACCTGCCAACAAACACCCTTCATGCCAATCACGGCCAAGAGGAGCCAAGGGGAGAGGACCCGGTGCCACAGGCTCCTTTCTGCCAGGACAAAGCTTGCTTTGACCCTGCAGGAATTGGGTGAAGGGGTTTCAGAGCAGCTTTTGCCTGAGTCACAGGGGGAGCAGGGGCC
>NW_008825429.1:3825604-3837484 GCF_000699105.1 Pygoscelis adeliae
CCTCTGCCTGCCGGCAGCGAGCTCTGCCCTCCCCATTGCTCTGGGGGAAGGGGAGCAAACAAATCAAGCCCCCGCAGCCAGGCACGTGGGCAGAGCATGACAGCAACCCACCCATGGGTGGGCTCTGCTCCGAAAGGGAAGCTTTCCAGCAGCATTTGGGAACAAGGCTGTGCAGGCTAAGAGAGCACAGGGAGAGGACCGCTGAGCTCGTAGCACCAGAGATGGGAGAACAGGCCAAGCACCACAGCAGGGAGCCAACATGAACATCAGTAGAAGGACTGTCACATCCCTGCAGGGGAGCTCAGAGCTGCACATCACTTCAGGAAGAGGAGGACAGACACAGCTAAGAGTTAACAGAAAGCAGCAATATTTAGGGAAAATGAGTAGGCATGGGGAGGCAGGCCTAGATACACCAGAGTAACTGATGCGAAAAAGCTGCTGTCAGCTCCTCTCACCCTCTGTAAATGTCACCCTGGGAGCACCATGCTCCCCTGCACACCGTGCTGGGGATCACAGCCTGCCCAGCCCAGCCCCTGCTCCAGCGGGGCAAGAAAGCATCCAACACGGGGTGCAAACACAGATCTGGGAAAGTATAATCCACCAAACCAGCCAGCAAAGTGGGTTATCGGTTGGCGTCTCTGTGTTCCCCCACTGAGGCTGACAGCCCGTACACTACCAGGACAACTCCTAGATAGCAAGGCCAACGTTGACCAACCTACCTTGAGAAGAAGCCCTACAGCTTGAGGTAATATCTTGTGCTTCTCAAGGTGGGATGATTACAGAGGGCAAGAGCCTAATTTAAAGCAGCCCTGCTGCTTCCGGACTCCACAATTCCTCGCTCAGAGTTAGCTCAGGCATCTCTGCATCCCACCATGGTGGAGGCAAGGAAGCCCCCTTTGGGTGAAACAGAGACCTGGAAACCTTCAGATGATGCGGAAGGAGGACGTTACTGCCTATTACCTGCAACTGAAGATACGCTACCTTATTTATCCAGGGCAAATAATGCTTGTCGAGAGCAACATACTCATAGAACTGCTGTATTGGTCAGTCTGCATTGACAGATGTAATCAAAGTGCTGCTGCAGAAGTAACGTGTAGCAGCTCTACCCAAGCTCTCAGATGTTGATGGGAAAAGGAAGGAGGCGAAAGCGCTGACAAGCCAGCCCCATCTATAGTAAGCAAGAACAAGAGCTGACGTACAGCTTAAACAACATATTAACTAACACAATGAAGAAATGAAAAAAGCTCAGAGGATTAAGGAAGAAATCTGTTTCCCTTATAATTTATAAACATACAGAACATGATGCTCTTGGACTTAATATCACCAGATATGTGACAAAGTTTTGACAATGAGAAGTAGCAGAATTTAGATGAAATCATGGGAAGAGGCATACCAAAGGGCCGGGGTTACTCTGCGGTGGGCTGGGTCAGGCTGTCACCACAGCAAGTTGAGTAGACCATCGAGCTGCAGGTACCTCTCAGCCCCCAGCAGGTCTGGGGATCCCTGGACAGGTCCCAGGGCAAGTGCCAGCGACCTAGCTAATTGTTTGTATAGGGTTGCTCTGCAAATGCTGGCTCATAATAAATGACCGTGCTCTGTAAAATCGTTCTTGAACCAGCTGTGTCATGCAAATGTCCTCAGGAGTCAAGGTGCTTAGCAAGATCACTGTGAACCTGGCACCAGAGGCTCCTCCTGAAGGCAAGACCCCATCTGGCAACGCTGACCTTATGAGGAAGAGGAGACATCCAGGCAGGAGCAGCACAACCATCAACACATGTTGAGCCTCTTTCAGCAGCTGCAAGAAGGGCACGTCAGGAGATTTGGTATCACGTGAAGAGCCGTGGGTCTGGTCTCATGGTCAACAGGAAAGCAACGTACGGAAGACACATATTTCAGTGAATTCGGAGGACGAGGTGGTATCTCTCATCACACGTCCCTCTGCCTGCCTTCCCATAGCGGTGATTTCTCTTCTCGGGTTAGCAAATATCACCGACCATGGAATTCAACCTCTGCAGGCAGATGGCTTTTTGCCTTCGTAGCAGCGTGCTAATAGGGAAGTGGTGAGGGACGGATGCTCCTGCCTTCCCGCGTTAAGTGAGAGCTTTGGCTCCACGATGGCAGCATCAGCAGCGCCCGCTCGTGTCCGTCCTAAAAGCCACTGAAGGCAGCAGGAGGCAATGGTGGAGGCAACCTTGGCAGAAGGTGCTGGGAAATGAGCTCCACGTTCACTCCCACGCAGCCACAGCCGATCGCTGTTGTCAGCCGTGGCTTATTGAAATCAGTTCTCCTCTGCAGGCCCACAGCTGCCTCGATGCCCCAGCCTGTGCCATAGGAGGGGACCAGGGACGTTCAGGCATCTAGGGATGGCAGCAGGCACAGGGTGGCAGGAGAACACGGTTCTGGCTTAGTAATGAGTTTTGCATTGTGCTGCATTAGACTAAATTATCTTTTACACTGCTATGCTTCAGCTAATAGAATAAATAATATAACCGGCAAGCAGCGGCAGATTACTTCTTTCTTTTGATAGCTGTCAAAGGAAAACAGACTCTTATTTCAGCCCCTCTGCTACTAACGTGAGGGCAGGTTTCCAGATACCCCAGGTGCCCCTGGAAGGAAGCTCAGCTGCGTTCGGCACATGTCAGGAGCAGCAGGACAGCCATCCTGGCTGGGTGGAAAGGAACAGCCCGCGCTCCTAATAGAGCTCCTAGCTGGTTAAGGAAAGAGAAGTCTGTCTAAAGGAGTCAGAGCCTTGTTAATCTACCTTTCTTTGAAAGGAAAAAAGCCCACCTAAATATATCTTACCAGAATTAGAGCTTTTAACCTGTTTGCCTCCTGCAGCTCATTGTCCGGTGCGCCAAGAGCTGTTTCTCTGGAAATGGCAACATTAACTAATTACTATTTGAAGTCTTTCCTCCTACAGAGCAGAGCAGCAGCCTAGGAACGCCCGCTCCCTCCCCTGACAGCTCTCTGCAGAACAGGCTTTCCAAGCCATCAGCAGGCGTGGGGCCAGATCCTGCTCTCCGGAGCAAACCACACAGGGATCCCGAGGCAGAAGGGGTACAGCTGGCCTTTCCCCATCACTCCCTGCTCACTCACCCTCCCAAACACCGTGGGCACAGTCTGGAGATGGCTGCACCAGCCCTGCCTCTGGGGTCAGTGGGGCAGCGAGGGTGCCCAGGGCTGTGCTTCTCAGGGGAACTGTCTTTTTACTGCAGTGAAAGGCCAATTCCCCTGCCCGGAGGGGATCCGCAGGGGAAGGCAGTGCAGACAGACACCAAATCCCTCCCTCTCCCAGCGCAGAAGGGCCAGCACGCTGCATTAACACACAGCTCCCAGCACCCTGGGATGCCTCCATGACTCTCCCCAAAGAGGGACAGGGTCTGGCCCCTCCTCTCACAGCAGCACGCAGATCAATAAACAGCTATTTCTCCCCAGTTTTCTCCCTAGACAAGCAAGATTTAAACCAGAAGCATTTCCCTGCAGAAACCACCCTAGGGTGGGTGCAAAGGGGAAACTGCTGGGGACACATTTGGGGACCAGCGTAGCTCCAGCAGAGCTCAGGGGACCCTCCAGTAGAGAAAGGAGCCTGCAGCCTTCATTGCAGATGAGGAGTCAAGGCAGCAAGGAGAGAGAGAAAAGTAAACAGGAGGAAAAGCACATCTGATTTAGCGTTGGGCAGATGTGTACTTTTGCCTAGGCTAGCGGGAAGCGCAGGTTGTCAGAAGGCAGAACAGGCGTTTCGGTGACAGCTATTGGTAAGGGTTGGTTTTGGTTTTTTTTTTTTTAAAGTAATTGCTACAATTCAGGGAGGAAAAAAAAAAAAAGCCTTATCATGAGCCAAGATTATTTTCCTTCAAGAAATCCTTGAGGTTTGGCGTTTCCATCGAGCTCTGCAAAGGAGAGAGCCCTGCTCCCAGACAGCAGCCAGGGCTGGGGAAGCCACTTTCTCAAAAGGCTGGGGAAGAACGTGGCACGGCACTGCCCTCTTTGGGTACATCCACCCGCTGATCCCAGGCTCACCGCTGTGCTTGGTTCAGAGGTGGTGTACAGCTGGGTCTTTTCTTCATGTGCTGGTAAACACAAGCGACTTTGTTCCCCACTGCAGCACGGGTGAGCTTGGAGATGCACATGCATAGCGGGTGTTTGCTCCGGCAGCCTCACCCCTCCTAACTGATGGCTGAGAGATCCTATCCTCCCCCACAACTCACCCAAACCCCACTCCCATCCAAGCTGCTGCCATGCTGAGCCTCACCAGCACTGCTGCAGGGATCTGCTCCCGGTGGGAGAGTAACCAGAGCAGAGCCAGGCTCCCTGTCTTCCCTGGCTGGGAAACAGGGTGCAGAGCGGGGTGGGTAAGAGCATGCATCCCTTTTGCTGGCCCCGTGTACACAAAGAAGCTGGTGCTCTGCTGAAATGGCTGCTGAGGCTTGGGGTGACTGTACAGGAGCTGCAAAGGACCCCTCAGATGGACAAAAGTCTGCCAAGATCAGAAAATCCCAGCGGCTGCAGAGGGGCAGAGAATTGAGTTCTTGGTATTGCAAGAACTGGGGAAAGCTTCACGTCCTCTTCCACCTCATTCGAACTGTGGCCACGGTCCTCCCATCACGCTTGTGATAGCCACGCTCCAGCTTTGAGAACACCACATGGTAAGAAGATGGAGCAGCACAAGGTGCTGGTATTGCATACCAGCAATATCTGGGCTCCCCTCTACCCTGCATCCTCACAGCCCAGCCGGGAGAGGATTTCACACCAGCAAAGGGCAACTTCACAGAAGTTGCAGAACTGAGGATCAGTGTGCATCCTTCACCTCTTCCCTCTTTCCCACAGGACTATGGCACATGCTTTGGACTTCTTGTGAAACACAAGGAAGCATCATTAGGAGAATAAGATAAGGACATTAAAAAAAAAAAAAGAAATCACAGCTGAAAGCCCTGACCTGCAGGCACATGTCCTGACTGCTGGGGGAAGATCTGCCAGACCTAGGCTACAACATGAATCATCGGCAAGAGGAGCCACCCAGACCTCCTCGCTTCATCCTCCTCATGACCTCCTCACACAAACCCCAAGGAGGGCAGAGACCAGGTGTCCGGAGAAGCTGGGGCATTTGGATCCATCGGAGAAGCTGTGGGTGCAGGAAAGGGACCTTCTGAGGAGGCTTTGCCAACTTGGAACAGGTACCAGGAGCCAGAAGACTGGTCACTGATCCATCCCCTCTGTAGATAATGGTTAATGAAGAACTTGGTTCATTTAATAGTCCCAAGCGACCCTGTGCTAGGATCTACCACAGGGTACAAGATGTGTAACACTTCCAACCAGCTTAGCGAAGCCCACAGCAAGGAAAGGGTAATTGGCTGGAGAGTAAAGCGGCAGCAGGACCGAGATGCTGGATACTCTGACGACAGCTGGAACGGGAATAGAGCCCAGCCGTGGAGCTGAGCAGGGAAGGGAAAGGCAAGGCACTGTAGGTTTGTTCACTAATCCCAGGAGGGAGGAGAGAACAGGGAAGGAGGAACTGTGCCCAGGAACAGCGTCGGAAATACTGCTGAGAGGGAGCAGGAATTTTAGAAGCATATGTGTCTAACAAACCAACCTAAACGCAAGCACGATAAGAGTACTGAACAGCTTACTGCAGAGCTACAAACACTGCAGCTATTTTTAGTTACGTAAAAGATCCCAAATTATAGTCAGGATCGCTGTGAGACTTTGGGAGGGAAACAGATCCAACACCAGCACATTTCCCTCGAGGCCAAGGGAAAGCTTAGTGCCTTAGGAGAAAAAAAAAAAAAAAAAAAGAGGGAAGAAATACTCAATTTAGGCCATTTAAGTGAAAAGCAACTCTCCAAACCCCAAATTCACCCCATGGGACTCCATCTTCTACCCGCTTGGCTGCCCCAAGCTCTTCACAGCTCCTCCGAGCAGCACTCCTGTTTTCCCAGAGGAGGTGGACAGTGGTGAGGACGGGCACCTGCCTCCACTCTGCCAGGTTATTTGCTCGAGGGGCCATGGAGCCGAAGGCTTGAGTTCTGCTGCCAGTTGCTTGTATCCCTAGTAAATTGCGGAGACACTTTCTTTTCTTCTCCTCTATATGGAAAGGACTTGGCAAACTGATTGCAAAAATATAGGGTAGAAAGAGCATCCTGGGGCACGGTGGAGACAAGAGTGGAGGATGCAGGAGAGACCAGTAGGTTGCTTGGTCGCTGCAGATCTCGCCTTCACATGGCCACAAGGAAGGGGATGTGTTACAGTGGTGGGCAACAGTAATACTGACATGTCCTTTATCTGGGAGGATGGGATTTCTCCAGTGACCTGTGAAGAAGCAGGCAAAGGCTTTCACTGAAAGAATTCCCTTAGGAACTCCCTGGAAGGAAATGCCCAGGGAGGAGGAAATCCATCCCCCTCCCAACGCACAAGCGTACACCGCCCTGCAGGGTGGCAGGCGAGGCAGGTCCACTGCCAAGGCTCTGCCGTTCACAGGCCAACCCCTTCAGTCTGCTCCAGGGCTCAGGGATCCCACTGGGAGAAAACATATACACCCATATGCAACAACGTCCCTGCAATTTGAGTCAAGCTTCTGGATGGGTAATGCTACTTTCAGCCTTGTTCTGCCTCAGCCCTTCTCAGCTGCAGGTCTGGTCAGGCTTCCCAAGGGGGAACGCTGCCCACCTTCGAGCTGCATTTGGATGGAGACTATTTTTGGGCTCTTTGCGGGCACACCCCCCCGCTGTAAGCGATCGCCTCCAAGGTTAATTAGATGAGATTCTTTGGCGAGGTCTCTGGAGGAGCAGGATTTCCTTTTCTCCGCATTAAGCCCTTTTATTAACACTCCAATAGATCTCGACATCGCGGTGCCCCTGCAACGCTACCCATCATACCACTAGCAATAACAGCCGGTCTATTGCAGGAGATTAGGGGTGAGCTACAGAGAATTGCAAACAGCAGAGAAAGCAATAAGAGCAGAACAGGTTTAGAAATTGTCAGCTATAGCAGCAACCCCAGAAGTCACAAACGTGCTCGTGCCCACAGCAATCAGCCCAGTGCTGCAAGAATATCACACGATATTAGAGTCACTGCTGCTTGCAGCAATCTCTCTGGCTTGTACCCCTACAAATTTCACAGGGACTAGAGATGTCTTGGGCCTCTAAGAGGCACCACAAGAAAAAAAAAAAAAGGACAGCGTTCTCAATTTAATGCAACACGACTATTTGCTTGCAAAAATGACTTGGCTTCTCTGTCCCCGAACCTTGCAGGTGTTTGTTTAACAGCCTGCATAAATTGAGGCTAATCACGGCTCCGCCAGCTGCCGAGGAGTCCGACAGCCAGGAGGACACGGCCTCGCTTATCTTGAGTGCAAGCTGAGTGAGCTGCTCCCGAGGGCGAGAGCTAATCTATTCAGCCCTAAACGAAGCAGCCGGTCTCTCATGCCTGCAGCCTCGCCGGGGAGAAGTGGAGGACAGGGTCTGAACGGGATTAGTGCGGAGGAGAGAGGGGATATTCGGGGCCATGCCTTGGCTGCTGCCAGGGATGTGGCCTGGGGAAGGGCCTGCCTTGGCCGTGCCTGCGATGCCGAGGGCTGGGCTGGAGGCCAGGGATGTCTCCCCGGCTCTGGTGGAGGAGCAAACACGTCTCCAGCCTCGCATCCCTTCTGATATCCCAGCACAATGCGGAGGGAGATGGGCACCAGAGCCAGCCAGACTGCAAAGCTAACATGCACCCCCCCAACCTTGCTTCCATCTTGCTGCGGAGACATGCCACGGAAGGGACAAGGCACAGCACAAGGGAACCGAGCGCCACTGATGAATAAACCATCTGGCTTTATGCACCCCTAACATGCACAAGGACATGAATTACATATCGAACAAGCCAACAAAAGCAATTTACCTAAAGCGTGCTTCTGTCATGAACCCGGGCTTCTCCAGCACGTGAGGCTGTTTCCAGATAGTGCCATTCCCTAAAAGCACAGTGGGTTTCCTGGCTTCGCAACACCCTCACTGGCTTCATTCATCCACAGCTCTTTGTGCCAGGGGACAAGGAGAAGGCAGGGATTCGGCAGCAGCAGGCACCACTGGACACGTGTGCTTGTGTCTCACCTTGGGGCCCTGGCAGGACAGGACAGGACGGAGCAGCATCCCCCGAGGCAGTTCAGATCCCAGCCAGGCCACCTGCAGCCCAACCAGACAGAGCCCATGCGATGGAGAGCGGAGCCGTCTGCGTGCTGCCTTTACAGAGCACACAGTTTACACCTTTCCCAGCAGACAGGGAGGAGGTGGTCATCTTCACTTCCCTTCGTATTAAACTAGGAGCAGGAGTCACTGAGCACCCTCCTTCCAGCTGACAGTCTGTCAGGACACAGCGCTGCACTTGAGGGCAAGGATGCAGCTCCAGCACTCACAGCCTCCTGCTACTCCCCGTGCCTGAGGTCAACACAGGGTGCCGGGGGGACGCTGCCACCTCCTGAAACCACCTCCAGGTTCCCATCACAGGCTGACATGGGCTAGCAGCCACAGCATCATTTGTTCTCTCTTCCCCCTGCTAGCCAGGACCCACAACATCTCCCAGCTCCTCGATCCTGACCTGGGCAACCCTCGCCTCTGTGGCTTCCCACAAACATCCACGCACCAGCGACTCTGCTCATTTCCTTGCGATGAAGCAGGGCCATTAGCCAGCACAGGACGGGCTTGGGCTTAAAACCCAGGCCTGCACACCTCAGCGAGCTCTGCAGGGATCATCCCTAAACGTGAAATCTGCTTCCCCATGTACCCATGTGTCCAACAGCAGAAAAGCACAAGCGATGGACTTGTAGTTGTGGCATGGCAAGCGCTAATGATTTCTGGTCAGTCGTAATCATTTCTGATCAGACTGACATTCACAGTGACTAACCCTGTGATAAGGCCATGGGGAGGCAGCTGTAAAACACTAATCACATGCCCAGCCCTCGCTCGTTAGCTAAGCCCAGACCTCCCACCAGCCCGGTTCCCCAGGGAAGGAGTCCCACCATGACGTGGGGGACAGCTTAGCACCGTTAGGAACCAGCCCCCTTGCTCCTCTCATTTCAGTTTATTCCAGCCTCGCGCTTTCTTGTTATCATAAGAGCCTGACTCCATTTCAGGGGTTTATTACGCACGTAGCTTAAGCTGCTGAAGAACACAGCAGTTAGAGGTTTTAAAAGCAACCCTAACAGCAAAGGCACTTATTCCTGCAAAGTACAATGGTCTTCAGAGGAGCTTTTTCATTAGCTACCCACGTTTAAAGCTGGGCTCCCTACCACTGCGTTAAGAAGCAGCAAAACGGTGGTCTGTGATCAGCCCTTTGCCAGGGAAACGTCCCCCCGCTTGAACAGGCAGCATGACCCTCAGCCCCGGCCAGGAAACCAACTCCTGACTGAGGTTACACGCACTTTACTCCTAGGTGATTTTGGAGGATCTTACAGCCCGAAAGCAGCTCTCAGGCCTGGGAGGCATGACAGGGACTGTGGTCAGGACATAACTCGGCTGAAAGCTGTGGGATCAGGTGAGGCTGGGACCGTGCAGCCCTGCAGAATGGGGATGGTGGTGAGGCAAGGGTAGGGAGGGAGTGCTGGGTAGGTCCTTACCCGAGAAACAATAAAGACCGTATCCAGCCATCTCCAAGGCTCTCTGCAAACAACCTTGGAGCTTGGGAGCACAGACGCTTCCCCCTGTCACCCCTTGGCCCATAGGACCAGCCACCTTCACCACCACCCACTGCCACCATTTCACAGGAGAGCATGCTCTGCATTGCTTGTGCGCACAGATAACAACTCAAACCAGGGAGAAAAGGGAGAAAGTGGCAAACACCCTGCTCTCCACCCACCTGCTAGACCCTGACATCCAACCCGATCTCCCCGCCAACTCGTCTGCGTCCGCAGCCCTTGCTCTTCAGCTGCCTGCATGGTCCAGGAGGCAGCAGAAAGCCGGCACCCTGGCTCCGAGTCATTAACCCCGCTTCCTAGCGGCTGGGTAACCCTTCCTCAGCCCACCCCACCTGCTGAAGGCCAGCCCTGCTTCCCTGAGGGCTGGCAGGGTTATCGTGCTGTACAACTCTGCAGCACCTCAGTTTCAGAAGGTTTGGGCTGCTCCCTCCTCCCCTTTCACTTCATGGAAATGCATAACAAGATCTCAGCACGAGCCAACGAAATTGCCTTCCTTTATCTTGCCAGTGCATTGTCCAGGCTAACCAGGGAAGAACACCACAAGCAACAGCCAGAATACAATTCTCCTCCAGACAGCGGAGTTCAGCAGTGAAGTCATCCACGGCCCCTTTGCCCCTCAGCTTTCCATTTCATTTGCATTTCTTTTTCTGGAGCTGCCCAGCTCAACGTCTGAACAGAAGCCCTGCAAAGGCCAGGCGATGCTCCAGGGCCAGATTCCTGCTCCGCAGGTCAGCCATGGAGAGAGAAGGCACATTCCCTGCAGCCCCTGCTCACCACATCACAAGGCATCACCAAATGCACGAGGAAGAGGTCAGGCTTAAGAAACAAAACCAGAAGCCCCTCCGGCAGCATCCTGGCACGCTCAGCCTAGGAAGAAGCCGGTCAAGCTTCTCCAT
The DNA here is from genome assembly GCF_000699105.1 of Pygoscelis adeliae. Taxonomy (NCBI): domain Eukaryota; kingdom Metazoa; phylum Chordata; class Aves; order Sphenisciformes; family Spheniscidae; genus Pygoscelis; species Pygoscelis adeliae. The sequence goes on from NW_008825429.1 coordinate 3,836,168, forward strand.
GGATACCTGGACCAGGATGTTCAAGACGAACATCACAGCAGGTGGGCAGTGGTCCAAACTCACTGGTTTTAGGCACTTAAGAAGCCAGGACTTCCCCCCCACCATGAGCTCCCAGAAATTATCCTGACTCTCCCTACAGCACGGAGTTCACTGTAGCATCAGAGGCTCTTCCCGCAAGATCCTCGGTAACAAATGGCCCAGCAGCATGCCAGACGGCCAATAAATCCAGACTTCACACACCACCCGCTCCTGGTAGCGCTGAACACTTCCCGTGCCTACAAACAGGCATTATAGATCAAGCTCAACTGGAGATGATGGCTGATGGCTAAATCCATTGCGTAGAACAATTGTTTCATTAGCAGGCTGAGCTGGGTACGCAGTCAGGGAGACAGAGCCTGCCAGAAGATAAGACAGGGCTATTCTGCAATAATTTGTCTAAGTCTGCATGAAATGTCAGGGTTACAGCAGTGCCTCTGGAGCCAAACCAAGACAAGGACCTCATCACGGGTCCTACGCAAACTCACGCACCCCCAGCAGTTCCCCAGCCCTGTGCGAGGGGAAGGGGAGCAGCTCTATTTCGCCCTTTTCAAATGGTCCTTGGGAAGCATAACAAGGTAAAGCCAATGGTTTGACACTGGATCGGGTACTTTGATCAATCTCCAACTTCTTTCCCCAAAAAGCCATCTGGGAGACTCTCCTAAAGATGTTGCTGGTCTAGACGGCAAGACGCAGTCCACGGTTCACGGACAGGAGGAGGGAGAGCTTCTCCATCCCCAAAACACAGGAGGCTGCTCCCCTCCCCTTGCCACAGCAGCCCACAGGTTCTCAGAAATGGAGATAAAATAGGATGGGAGATTGCAGCTGTTGAAGTCTCCCCTGTCTCTGCCTGGACACTCTTTGAGCACGGGGTTGGAGGGCAGCTCTGCCCCACAGCCCACCTCATCCTGGAGGAGCTGGTGTCTCACAGGTAAACAGCACAGCCTGCTTCCGAGGAATTAGTCACAGGGCTTCGCATGTCAGCAAAGCTTCAGTACAGCATCTCTGCAGCTCTGAGCAACAACCTATGCCAGAGAGAGAAGAAAACAAAACAAAAAAAAAAATAGCCTTGAGCCATCCCCGGTGCTGGCAGCTTGAAGGACAAGCATGTAGTACCTCATTTTCTCTTGGCCCCATTGATTTTCTGCAGCTCTGCCTCCAGATCTACATGCAGAGGCAGCTCGTTCCGCCTTGCAGGAACACTGGAGAGCAGGATGAGGACACCCATATCACGCCGGGGGCAAACAAACCAAGCTGAAGAGCAGAGACAGCAAAAGGCAC
>NW_008825429.1:3837599-3839634 GCF_000699105.1 Pygoscelis adeliae
CTAGGACAGGGACTGCTTTGAGCACAAGCTAGGGTGCCTGGGTCAGAGTCAGCTCCTCGATGAGCTCCTCATGTCCCCGGGTGGCAGGATCCACCCGGAGCCAGCCCTGCCTGCTTGGCAGCCACGTTCATGGGCTTTTCAAGTCTCTCAAATCGTAGGTTGGAAAGCAAACTACAGCAATTAACAGCACTTGCTGCTGTGAATGGGAACACTCTGTAAATAAATTACATCTCAGAAATTAATAAGTGTTGACTAATTGAGGTCTAGCATCTTAAATTCCTAAAAATTCTTATAAGTCAACAGAAAAGGAGGGAGGAAAGACATTTTCTTGGTTGGAGAGCCCTAATCCAGACCTAGCAGTAGGCAGGACACCTGAGGAGACTCGCCCCTGCCTGTTATCAGGTTGCCCTGCTCCAACACCAGGATACGTACATCCCGGGGTCAGACTAATTTCTCCTGCCAGCAGACTAGCAGTATTGCAAATAGCTTTTAAATATCAAGCTAGCGCTTGAGTGCTTCTAAGGCAATGCACAACATGCATCAGGGATGAAAAAAAAACAAATCAGATAGCATTAGTCAAGCCTGGGCCTTAGCACATGAGGCAGAGAAAACTTTGGCATTCAGCATTTGCAGTGGATGAAGCTCAGCGTTCCTCTCCTCCTCCTCCTGATGGCTGCCAGCTCTTTGGCATGCCCCACCGCTGTTGAGAAGCGGGTATGGACACGCTTTGGTCACCTGGGAGCTCTCAGAGCCTCTGGTGTGCTGTGTGGGGAAATCATTTTGCAGCCAAACTCCCGTGGCATCACAGATTCCCAGCAGAGGACTGCCCTGCCAACACGCTGGCAGCTTCCTCCTGGTTGCAGGCTCTCTCATGCCAAGTCTGTGCTCCATCCAGCCTCCGAGCAATCTGTCCCCACGGAGGGAGAAATGTGTTGTCCAGATCTTTTCCTTGCCTGGAGCAAGCGTGGACTCACGCCTGATGAGAAGCAAGTCTGAACACATACTTCTGTGTGATACAGATATTTTGATCTCCTTCAGATTACTCCCATCCACCTTCCAGGCACCCCAGGATTCCCAAGGGACTCCATCTCCCAGCCTGTTAATGGGACACCTGGAGACAGGCAACTGGGACAAGAATGTTTTTCACACCTCCAGCTCGCTGGGGCTTTTGTCCCCAGCCCTCACCTAGCATCCCTTGGTGCAGGCTGACGGACACGCATCCCAGCTTGCTGCCAGTGGCAGACAGAACTAGCATTGCTGCGGAGTCAGCGTCCCCCTCCCCGCTCCACACACAGGTATCTTGAAGGTTAAAGCAATAATCCCCTCTTCCTCTACCCACATCGTTAACACATCTAGGTGAGCAGGCAGACAGAGCCCCCTGACACAGAGCACTGGTTTTTCTCTCCAATAACTCCGGGGGGGCTGGTGTGTAGAAACCTTTAATGAATTTGACATGATTCCTAGTACAGAGCAGCTCTACTATTTGATGCAAAGTTTAATTTGATTTCTCACTTGAATAGCTGAGACATCCTTGATACACTTCCTTCAGCTCCTTCCAGATAAATCTGCTGCACACAATTAGTGCCAGGAGTCACCTGCATTTCACCAGCCCTCCCCTTCACTTCACTCTAACCTCCACCTGCACCTCCCAGGGCTGCAAAGCAACCCGGGCTCCAGTCTTCGGAAAGGGCTTTCCATGTCACCCACCCTCCTTTAGCAAGAGGAAAGCCAAGGTTAAACAGCGGCAGCAATCGACCTGAGAAGATGAAGCAGGCAGAGGCCAAGGCAGGAGCTGCAGGCAAGTCTCCCAGCTCGGGTCACCACCAGCAGTCTCTGCAGGAGAGCAATCACGGGCAGCAGCAATCCCTTCTACCTCAAGCTGTTGTGTTCCTCCGCAGAAGCAGCTGCATTTCAGCTACAAGGCTTGCTTGTACAGCACTTGAAGAACAGCAGAGTACAGTGCTTTGAAAACAGGGAGCAAACATTGTGGTTGCGTCGTGGTTTAACCCCAGTCAGCAACCAAGCACCACACAGC
>NW_008825429.1:3840549-3883594 GCF_000699105.1 Pygoscelis adeliae
ACCAGGTTCACTGTCGGGACAGGAGGAAGACCCACAGCTTCCCAAAGCCCGGTAGACCAATGTTGTCCTGTACCACAGCTAGACACAGGCAAAGGCCTCGCCTGAGACTTGAGGGCCCTCATGGGCTCTGTCTGGTTCAAAACCCATGGATGAGCCAGCACAAGCAACGTTAGCTTGACTGAATCCGTTTCCTTACCAAAGCTCTGAAGCACAACAGTTGATTTAATCTTAAAGCAAACCGTTGCGGAAGGAAAGATGGATTTGTAGGCATTAAAGCCCCAGACCAAGGAGAAAACAGGCACCTTTGATTGAGAAATCAATGCTTGGGTTTCACAGCGTTTCACACTAAGCAGCAGCAGAGAAGAGCCCTGCGTGTACCGCGTCCCTCCAGGGCAGGGAAGGAGAAACCAGCAAAAAGCAGAGAAACAAGACACTCGGATGTTTCCCACAGTCTTCCAAAGCCAGAACAGGCTTTGGGGACCTTGCGTCCGTGGGGCATGGACATGTTTTCTGAGGGATCTCTTTTGATGATAAACTGATAGGAAAAGGGTCCATTCCATACCTCTTTCAGAGATAGCTTCACCTCGCTGTTCTCCTGCCTCTGCCCTGGGTACCGCTCGGGCACAACAAGTGACCCCTGGGCCGGTTACGTCCAGGTTGGGAAGCACCTGAGCACAGCACCAAGGGGTACCATGCCAAGGACCCTGACGGGCTGACATGTCCCACTGCATCTAAAGGGGCTGCGAGGGATGCTCATCTCTTCCCACCAGCAGCAATGAGGGTGGTAACCCGCTGGCTTTTGGATACATGGGGGCCAGCCAGAGCAGGATTGTATATTTGGAGGCTTATTCCCAGCACACACGTTGCTGCCGTTGCTTGAGGCCCAGGGCTGGTCTCTCCTCACCCCCTGCTAGCTGAGACCCTCAGGGGGCTCGGCCATCTCTCCCAGCCCACCTCACGAGGTGATCCCCACCCAGTGCGGCACACAGGAGCTGCTGCTGCTCTGCCAAGCAGCCCTGGGTGCAAAAAGGTTGGCCTAGAAAGGAAAAAAAGAGGCGGGGGACGGGGGGGATCCAGAGGCTGGGATTGATGAAGATGCCAGAGGGAAGGTGCAAGTCACGAAGGGAAGAGGAGGAACAAGCCCTGCACCCAACAGGGGTGTTATGAGCAAGAGACATGCTGACAAATTAAAACAGACCACGAGAACCCCTGATGTTTTTTAAAGCCCTTTCTTTCTCTCAGCTTTCTTCTTCTCCTTTGTATGTTGAAAATTCATCTTCAAAAGCAATCGCAATGCCCCCAGAGGGAAAAATACCCCAGCACAAGGCAAACTTCCCTCTAGGCAATGTGAATCTGTATTACCCGAGTAAAAAGGCTTTCATCTCAAAATCATTCTTTTCCAGAGCACTTGACCCAAAAGGAAGTCTCCTTTATTTCTATAAAAGTCACTTTCTCTACCAAAGTCCCGTGGCCTCAGAAGGGAGCTGTTAGGCAGCCTTCTGTGTTCACCATTGCCTGCTCAAAGCCCTTCTGCCTACAGCAGCGGGCAACGCCTGCACTGTGCTCCTCTGCAGGCCCACAGCTGCCCCAAGGAGGGCACCGGGCACCGATGGGGCAGAGACCAGCCCCGCTCTTGTGGCACCAGGGTGGCAGCAGACCCCGGAGCCAGGAGCTTATGGACCCCCCTGCTCCCCAGAGGGCTCCTCTGCCCCTGCCAGGCTCCACAAGCCCCTTCTGCCTGGAGATGGTGGCAAAGGGGGACCTCTCTCCAACTGTGTTTATCTTTCAGCAAGAGCCAATGCAGCAGTTGCGGTCATTGGTATCTGACTTGTTTCTCGTCAGATGCTCTAAGCCAAAAGCAAGCTCCCTTCCCCAGAAGGAAGCCACAGACGAGGCTGTATCTGCAGCACCCGGGTGATTTGGGACAGCTTGGCGGTGCCACCAGACATGCCCGATAGAAACCAGCTGGTGCAAGTGGCAGAGCCGGGGCTTGGGGAGACTGCTTCTGCCCAGGGAGCTGTCGCGACTCCACGAGAAGCCAGCTGTGATCCGCACCTCCAGGAGCTCACAGCCCGCAGGGATGTCCCCTTGAGGCACTCACGCCTGAAATGGAGGGGAGAAGCGGTACTAGCAATTCAGCAGCAGGAAGGGGAAAGGCTGTTTGTCAGAGACAGCACACAGCCAGGCAGCTGGCCTGGGCGAGACGAGAGCTCCTGGCTTCCACAGCCATCTGAACTCCGGGGAAGGTGCTACCACTGACAAGGATCTCTGAACCAAAGCTCCCAGCCCAGCTTAGTCCTGCTCAGATACCACAGGCCACTGCCCCGTGGGTGACAGGACAGGGGGCACCACATGCTGGAAACGTGCACCCCTGCTCTATCCTAAAGGGCACCAAATACCAGACGATCTTGCTCACATGGGACGCAGCTCAGTAAAGCAACCTTGTGCTCAGTGAAAAGTTTAGTCCATCAAAAGTCACTGTTTCAACGCTGAGTTTTGCAATACTTGATGTGCAACTTAATGGCCCAGCCTCAGGTCAGGGAATGGACAACGGGGCGCTTGGCTCACAAAATTATAGCAAATTTCTACCCCTCCAAGCTGGGGAGAAGAACTTGAACCCCAGTCCCCGAAGTGCTGAAAAAGCCCAGGGACTCCCAAGGCTGGTTGCGCGAGAGGTCTGTTAATTCCACGGTGTTTAAGCGGCCATTGGGTTTGTTTCAAGTGCCTTTTGTTGAGAACCCTGCGAGCAGCTCCGGAGCATAAGCTCTGCTCTCTCCTACAGAGCTTATGTGTAGCAGGCTCTGGCTTACTCGCTGGGCTTGGCCATCCCAGAGGGAGCAGATTTATCAGGCAGGACTGGCAATAAAGATAACAGTGTCGGTGATGATTCCTTACACTGAATTGCTCACCAGGCACTGGGAGGTGACATCCAGTGCAAGATACCTATAAAGCTTTATAGAATAAATACAACCTGCTTCCATTTATACAAACCATATCTGCAGAAACATTAAAAACTAACTATGGCACTAACAGGGAGGAAACAGGAGGAGCCAGGATATCTGAATTGCCTTTCCAGCGAGGATGCAGTCTGCTGGAGGCACCGTATGTAGAGCACGCGAAGGCAGCACAGACACCCTCTCACATCGGTGGTACATCACCCAGTGGATGTAGCAGCTTTAGCATCACAAGGTGATACCTGCGTAGGCTCAGCATCACGCTGACACAGCCCAACAGCATCCCAGAGCAGGTTCAGAGCGAGTCATTGACTCCAGCCCCATTTTACCCCTGAGGACAGTGCCCGGCCCCAGCTCACGACACTGCAAAAAGCAAACTGGATGCAGCTCTTTTTGCTGGCACAGCCACGCAGAAACACAGCTCCCACTTCCCTTCCTTCTGAGAAGCGGTACAAAGCAGGCAGCTCTGCACCAGGCCATCAGGAACAGATTCCCACTGCATATGAATTAGCAGCACGTACAAAGAAGCCTGCTCCCTTCCAGGCAGGAGCAGAGACCCTGCACAGGATGAGGGAGTCACACCTGCCTCGTTCTCCTCTTCTGAAAAGCAGGTACAACAGTGTTTTATCTGTTCAAGGCGTGCCATCCCCAATCCTTCGACAGCAGCACTAAGCAAGATGCTCAAAGGCAGAGGTGACTTCTAAATCTGCTTGGGTGGTCGCTAACTATTTCAAGTTGGGCCGATTTCTGCGTGCCTTTGGCAGCATTTTGGGGGGGCTTTTTTGTGGTTTGAAGCTCTCCATTTCCTTCAGCTGACAATCTTCCCACACACCCCCTTTTCCGTACACCCCAAGGAAAAGGCAATTAAAATCTTTAAGGAAAATAACTTCCAAAGCTCTCGGAGATGAGAAGGTCCTATTAGACTAATTTTTAGGAGAGCATGGCATGCAGGGAAAAGAAAGCTTAAGGTAGACAAACTATAGTAGAAAAATTGGTCTATTAAAGCAGTGGATGCTATCAGGGAAGCGAGCAATTTCATGCAAGCCAGCATAGCCAGATGCATTTCTGCTAAAGCAGATCTGTCTTGACTTCTCCGCAGCTTTCCCCTCTACCTGCAGCCCAGCTCGACAGCTCTAATGGTGCGATTCACTTTATTGACCTATTAGCTGCCACCTGCTCAGGACGCAGCCACAGCAGATTTGCCATTGTGTAAGCAGCAGCAAACATAAAACCCTAAATAAATTTTCGGAGGCTGCGGAGCAGTATAATTAATCACAGGGTCTTTCACGAGGCAGCAGCAGCAGGGAGGCAGGCAGGGGAACGCAGAAGGCAAGGCTGTGGGAGGGGGGAACATCAGGGCCCCCTTCTGCTGCCTGCCCCCACCCCGTCCTGCCAGAGACGATGCAGGAGCCAAGGGTTAAGAGACAAGGCAGCAGCTGGAGTCGGAGTCGAGGTCAAACTCCGTTTCACTGCTCACCCATTTTGTGAGCCCGAGCAAGTGACTGTCTCCCCAGCGTGCTTCGTTCGGGTACACCCTTGATCAGCAAATAAGTAGCACTTACTGCCAGTGTTTGCAGAGGTGTAAAGTCAAGACTGCTCCAAGCCCGCTCCCTGCCATGCTGAACTTGCATCTTCCCTTTCCCACATTACCTCTGAATCTGGCCCAGACCCGCTAACGCAGAGCGAGAGCGGAAAAGAGATGTCAAAGGAAGAAACAGAAGGAAAAGCTTTAAACACCCTGAACTGGTTCCCTCCAGCTCCTCGCTTGGCAAATGCACAGACCTTGGTTCTCTCTCCCTGCTGTATCTCACAGCCGTCTCTTCTCTTGCGCTCCCTGCAAGCGCACCCGTTTGGGATGCTGGTTCCTGCTGCCCACCCAACGGCTGAATTGCTGCGTGAAGGCACACAAAGTCTGGTGACTGCTTGGGGAAACAACAGGAGGCCCCAAATTCTACTGAGTTTAGGACAGAGCACATCTCTGTCAGCATGCCTCGTTGCCTGACAGCAAGGCTCTCCCTTGACAGCATGCCCCTAAGTTCATCAGCAGAAGCAAATGGAATAGCTTGGTCGTGGGAGAAACCTCATACCATCACCACTTCAGAAAGTCACCAGGGACTCTTGGGGACACCTGGACTCACCAGAATGCCAGAAATGGCAAGTTGGGAGCCAGCAGGACTTCTCCGGAGGGAGCTGACAGATGCCTTGGCTGAGCCCTCTGCTCCTCCTGTCTTGCATCCTCCCTAATCCAAGGACAGTGGTCAACACGAAGGTGTCCTCCTACTTCAGAGGGGCACTGTCCTCATCTATAGTGACAGAGACAAGAAAAGAGGTTCTATTTCCTGCCATTAAACAGGAGCCAAATGAGACTAAAGCACAAGTCCTAAAGCCTATGGTGGAGTTGAAGTGTCAACGTTCACCCTGAGCCCCGAGATCAGCCTACCTGAGACGTACCTCTTCTTCCTCCCTTACTGCAACCCCACTCCCTGCTCTCTCCGGATGGCTGGCATCCCTCCCGCTCTGACCGGCTGCTGTCTCTCCGAGCAACACAGAAGCACTGCTTAGCAGAAGCCTTCCTCAGAAAGGCGGGGGGGGGAATATATATATATATATATATTCTCCAGCCTTTGAGCCATGCTTTTAATATTTCATCTTTCTTTTTCTGCCAGAAGAAAGTAAATTCCTTATGCCAGCTGGGCTGCAACCTCACCACCACATCTCTCTGCCTCAGACAGCCCTGGCTGCCAGCCCCTCCAGGCAGATGGCGAATGTAAGGCTCATATCCCCTTCACACAACCCCTTCTGCTCCTGCATCCCTCAGCAGCGCTCAGGCGGTGGGGTGGCCATGGAGTCGGCAGCACAGCGGGGACAAGGCACCGAGGGGCTGGGGAGGGCTGGGCAGACTGCCTAGGAACAACAAAATTCAAGACAGATCCAAGATATTGCAGAGGAGCCCCGCACTGAGCTCCACGGGGCCACCCGGACGCCTCGATGGACCCACTCTGGTGGAAGAACTTGTCTGGGAAAGGTGACAGGTCAGCAGCCACCAAGTCACCCTGAATGACATCTGTCAGCCACTGCCATCAAGCTCTGTCTCAAAGCCATCTGCCATCCCACTCAGACACAAACTATCCATCAAGCATCATCCGTGTCAAGCCAGTTTTTATTTTAAATTTAATGTTTGTAAAGTATTTTGGCTTTAAATTATTCTGCAGACTCACTCAGTTCAGCAGTGCTTCCCCGTCTAGACAGAACAATCTTGTTGTCAGTGAAACAGATTCGCCCTGACATCCCCGTGGCGCGCGTGGTGATGCAGTTGCTATTTTGGAGAAAGGAAGAGCTAAAAAGCTCGCTCTCTTACAGTTTTGAAACGTGATTCCTGTCCATTCAACTTCAAACACCTCAATAAATAATCCTGCTGTGTTTGATTTGATCTCTCTCTCCCTCCCTGTTAGGAAGCGGCGTGGATGGAGAAGGGGGGAATGGCTCAGCATCTGTGGGATCCGACGTCTCCAAGCACCGCTTGCAGCATGCCTGCCCTCCTGGAAGGGAGGGATTCCCTCCTCTCCTGCTGTGGCTTTTAAACCCACCTGCTTTGGCTCTCTCCTCCAGGCTGCAGACCGAGGACCGGAGTTTGGAGATCTCGTGGTACCCCTCCGTGACGCCGGGTTCCCTGCTCCCAAACACAGACCTGCCTGATCCTCCATGGCTGCTGGACAAGCCTTGGATGACTAGCAGGGGGATGCAGGAGAGAGGTCAGCGGCCTGGAAGAGACATTAAACCAAGTCAAAATACATTTTGCATATCAGCTTTGCCCCCAGGACTCTGCCAGCACCTGAGAGACTACAAACGCTTCCTTTATAATTAAACAAGCACTTCTCCTCCTTGTGAAAAACCTGCACAAAGGCAAAGGTAAATAAGAGCGAGCCTTTGGCAGCACTTCGTGTCCAGCCGGCCCCACGGCAGCCTGCGGTACTTGGAGGGGGAAAACAGCCTGATCAAACCAACAATAATATTTTTCTCCTTTTGCTCTCCCAGTGACAGATCCTTGATGTCTGCAGTCAGAAGTGACAAATACCAGTTGGGGATCTTTTCATCTCCTCGTCTGATAACACAGCCACCTGCCCGTCCAACCCGCGGCACAGCAGCGGGGAGGTGATCTCTGCCTTGTGCGAGGCATCCCCCACCTGGGCATCACCCCAGGGAAACACACAGCCCCCAAAACTGAGCCCACAAGAAGCTGGACGCACACACACAATCACACAGGAACAGAGGGGTCCCCCATCACAGCAAGTTGAAGCTGTGATTCAGCTGAGGATTCAGCTGAGCTGTGAAGAGCTCAGCCCCAAGGATGCCTCGAGGTGCCTGTGGTGAGGTGGGGATGGAGAAGAGTCTGAGCGCACCAACAGGCACATCCACGGGGTGGCAAAGGGCCATATTCCACAGCTGATTTTATTCCCCAGATGCCTACAGACCTCCCAGAGCTGCCCAGGTTGAAGCAGACTGCATCAGCACACCTGCATTAACATTTAATCCAGTGCTAGAGCATCATGCAATAAATCAGCTGCAAGTGTTCTACAGAGAGAAAGAGACACTTGCCTCTAAATATACAAGCAGAAAAATGCCTCTATGTATTCAAATAGGGAAAATGAAATTGGGAAGCAAGAAGGACTTGCTTTTTGCACAAGCACAGCCATCCAGCAGCGTAATGGGAAGAGCTACACAAGAAAGAGAGCTGCCTCAGGCCACCTCTGCATGCTGATTTCCCACCCCTCCACATGGTTTATAACCTCACGATTCACCCCTCTTCTGACCTCCATGGAGATATTAACCCGCTCATGGGAGCGGTCAGAAATCGACCCACCCCGGGATCAAGGCAGCTCTGCCCTTTGGGAAAATCCTGCCTGCGTCTGCTGGCTCAAGCCTGGGTGCGCGAGAGCCAGCAAAGCTGCTCCTCTGGAGCAGGCACCAGCACGTCCCCCACCAGCCAGGAACCACAGCGCAGCCGATGGCCCGGGGATCCAGAGAGGCAAAGCAAAGCGGTGGAAGATTTCACCATCCAAGAGATGGGCCGTGCCGAATCAGACCAAAGGACTGAGTGTACCAAGGAAAATAGATACCAAGGACTAGATATAAGGAAGAAATTTTTTACGCTGAGGGTGGTGAAGCACTGGCCCAGGTTGCCCAGAGAGGTGGTGGATGCCCCATCCCTGGAAACATTCAAGGCCAGCTTGGACGGGGCTCTGAGCAACCTGATCTAGTTGAAGATGTCCCTGCCCACGGCAGGGGGGTTGGACTAGATGACCTTTAGAGGTCCCTTCCCACCCAAACTATTCTATGATTCTATAAAATAGCACCAGGAAAGTATAGGAAATCACATATGGATAGTGGCCCTTCCGCAGGTGCATTGAGACCATCTTACACAAGATTCTCCACAAGCACAAAACCTGATGCCCACAGCTGGCTGGAGAGCATCCTGCAACAGCAAGTTCCACCTCGTGCTTCCTCCTTTACCCGACAATATTATTTTACCAGCTCATTAATTCAGTGAGAAGGTTTTGCTCCAGGTCTGGGGGACCAGCAACTGCTCCTTTGATCAAACCTGTACCTAGAGCATCGGCTCTCCGTTGATGGGGGACTGAGCCAGCTTTCTGGGAAGGCACCTTCACTCCTCACCCCCTCCACCTCCACACGCACCAGCGCTGTTGATGCCCAGCTGCACAATAAATGGAGTTACAGCACCAGCAGAGTGCTTACTGTCCTCCTGGGATGGAGAGTGTTAACGCATGGGCTGAACAGGGGGCAGGGGAGTGAAGTGCTGAAAAATGATGCACTCAACGCCTCATTATCACATCCTTAATAGCCCTGAAACTGCTGCGAGGGCCTCTGTCATTTCTCCTCCCCCTGGGTCATAAGGAGCCATTCCCATCTGTCTCGGCAGCAGGGCCTGGTGTTCTCACCAGAGCTGCTGGCCATCCAAGCAGACAGGGCACCTCAACGCTTGGAGCCACCGTCTCCGCACCGGGTGTTCCTAAGAGGAACAACAGAGGAGCAGCCACGCTGGCTCGGCTCAGCACATCTGCTCTAAATCAATTGACTCCAGGAGGGGCCACTGGCATCAGGCATCCAAATTTTACTCCTACACCCTGCTACTGCCCTCCGCGACAAGAGGCAGACCGTGCCTCAGTTTCCCTGCCTGTACAAAAGAGTTGTAACACCTTCCACCCACCTCAGTAAAGATCTTTTGCTTTTAATTGTTGTTGTGCACTCACAGAGATTCACCTATAAGTTTTGGGGAATTTTCAGCCAGTTCAGAGGTGCTGACGGCACTTTCAAGATCACCCAACATATCTGGGCTACAGCTCTGCTCAGGTGTATTTTCAAGCACAAGTCAACGCATCATGCTGGATGTCCCTCTGCTCCCTCCAGTGGGAGAGAGGTGTGGACACCGACCACCTAGCTCTGGCCAGGTCTCCTCCAACACACACCGAACAGCTCAGTTCTCCATCTCATCCAGATGCTCTGGATACAGGTTTGATCAAAGGAGCGATTTCTGGTTCCCCAGATCTGGAGCGAAACCTCACTGAATTAATGAGCTGGCAAAATACTACCATTGGGTAAAGGAGACACAAGGCATTAGAAGGTCCTATGTTGGCATGGAGGCATTTAGCGACCACGGAGCTAGTGGTTGCACCTTCAGGCACTGCATCTCGGTTCTGCTTTTCATGACACCTGCGCTGAAAGGACTTGATGACTCCCAAGAAATGCCAAGCCAAGATGCTTCTAAGAACTACTGAACTGCCTTTTTAAGAGGCAGGGGACATGTGCACCTAATCCAGTCTTAAAACTTATGACTTAATTTACCTTAGGAGAAGCCAGCCAGCATAAATTAATATCTCCCAGTAGTATAACACAAGCATGTTTTATCTGGAGATAAAGTTGATTAAATCATCAAGTACCATAATCTTCCCTTCCTACCTCAGTAAGATGGGGAAAGAAAAAAAACCCCTAAAAATATAGATACAGCCTTCTAAGCCACAGGAGGGAACTGCACATTCATCTCCAAGCACTCTCCTTGCTCAATAAAGCATGCACACAAGACTCCCCACCCTGGAAGAAGCTGCTCCAGCTGGTGTGGTGCTTAGAGGTAAAATGAAGCTACCTGTTCAGAATTGAAGAGATGCCAGGAGATGGAGGCTGGAGGAGTTTAGAGGCAGTATAGGGGTTACGCTTACGGGGTTTCACTCTGCAAATGTAACTGAAGAAATTAATCTGACTTCTCAAGGCTACGTATCTGCTTTCAGGATATAGGACAGCAAGGCCATTAGTCACGCAAGCTGGAAATTCAAGTGGCTTAGATCCACCATGCAAGGAGACAATGCCTTAGCAGAGGGGGGAAACACAGAAGTCCGTTTAAAACGTCTTCCTCCCACCTCCCTAATCTCATTTCTACTTGTTCCTACCTCTTTTGCTCTACACTGAGAGGAAGGACTAAGCCACCCACCTGGATGAATCAACAAGACCTACCTTGACTTTTTCCAGAGTTATCACCTGCTGAGGGTGGTTTTTTTAGACAAAGCCTATTCCTGTGGGACTCGGCTGCAAACACTCTCCTGCAGCTTTCTGCCAGGTAACCATGCATGGGCACTTCACATTTAATGGCTTTGTCTGCTGGCTGTTTGGATTGCATGTGGAGTGCTCTAGAGCCCTCGGGCAGGGCGCTTCAGAAGCACAACACCTTTTCTTTAAAGCCAATTCAAAACCACAGCGGTGAGTTTGAAAGCTTCCCTGGAGAATGACAAAGGATCTCGTTAAGCTTGTGGCAGAAGAGAAGGGGTCCAAGGCCAAACAAAAATCCCTACAACAACAGAAAGCTCCCTCTCAAACAGCAAGCTCTAAACACTGTTTATACTGACCCCTGACACCAACAACAGGGCTCCAGCAAGCAATCCGTATTTACAAGGCCAAACCTCAACGCGAGCAACATCGACTCACCCTCCTAGCCCATTGTTGCACAACTTGGCACTAGTGTTTATGAAGTAAGTGGATTTTGCGAAGGAAGGGCGATTAACAGATGTAGTTTTGTTTGCTTATTGGGAAGTTGGGGCAAGCAGCAACCTTCTGCCAGCAGTGCTGAGCGTGGGCTGCAGCAACCACGGTCCTCTGCCTCAATTTCCTCATAAATGGAATGATTACTCCACTGTTGTTAACGTTTGGAAGACTTCAGAAGAGAAACAGCATTATCTGGAAAATTATTTTCATACCACAATGAAGTTATCAAGAGGAACTGCACGCCCAGTGGCTCATGCAGAAAACGTATCGCCATTCAAATACCCTGTCCTTGCAAGGGAAAAAAAAAAAAAAAAAAAAAGATGTGCATGGTATAAAGGAACCACAGTTTCAGGTTCTGCAAGGAGGCGTTTTCCCAGCAAGAGGTTTTCTCAGAGAAGAGAGACAGCGTGCTGACTTGCAGCCTCACAAATCTGGAAGCTGCAGGAAGTCTCCTGGCTTTTTTTTAGTTATTAATTTCTGTGGCCCTGTAAACCTGCACGATGATTCACAAAGCAGAGGACGGTTGTGTTTGTTTCCTTGAATACCTTTCAAATTAAAACTCAGACCCAAGCCCCTTTCTCACCTAGAAGCAAACCACCTAGTCTTACCATATAAAACCGACTTCCCTAAAATGATTCAGGCGGAGGAATGTCATTTTGGAACAATTCTTCACATCCTTCTGATGTCATTTTACAGTAGAAATAACCTATTCTGACCCTCTCCCTCTGCAAGTGTCTCTGCCTTCCCAGCTGTGAACAGCGTCTCCCTTCTGGACTTTGTATCTCTTCAGTTCAATCAACAGGGCCCCCAAAAGGCCGAGGACTTCATTACTTCTAAACGAAACATCCTCAAACACACTAACGCCACTTGTCTTCTGCAGGACCCTCGTTCCAGACAAGCCTGACGTTTTGACAGCACCTTCACATTCATTTTCCCCAAGAAAATGCACCATTACACAAAGTTTAATTTTTAGGATGGCTAGAAAATCTCTCCCTCTAAGTAAACATCAGACAAACATCTATACGCTGCATGGAATTACATGTCAAGCCACTCAATAAAACCAACTTACCTGCCAGGAGCAAGCCTGACAAATCCTTGGTACAGATGGCTTTCTCACCCCACTTTAAGTTGTACACAGAGTCCTCAAAGTCTAGAGGAAGGGAGGGGTTTCCACTCATTGATCATCCTCATCCTGCCAGCACCACGTCTACTCGTGCTTCACCCTCCCTGCTGAGACAGCTGCCTTTGGAAAGGAGGATTTTGAGACGATACAGAGAGAAAAGCATTACAAAAAAAGGCACAGAGGCTGCTTTACTTCTACCCTCGCACCCTGGGCTTGAGGTGTGCTGGGAGAGCGAGTGCTGTCTGCAAACACCACCTTTGCCATGTCTCCTTCTCTCAAAACAGCAGAGAGCCCTGAAGGCAGCGCAGACCTGGAGAGGATGCTCAGCTCCTCGGTGACACCGGCCATCAGAGTCACGTCATTCTGCTGCTCCTCACTCACAGCAGCTCATTCTTTCCTAAGGAGAAAATTCGGTTGAGGGACTTGCTCCTTACTTCAATGCTCCCGATAGACCAGACCTACAAGCGTTTGCTTTTTTTTTTTCTTTTAATATATTCCCTCTCTCCCCAAGCTGGGGACAGAAAGCTTTCACAGCAGATCAAAAACCACAGACATCAGCCAGCTTTTCCTCCTTCCTTTTGCAAGCCTTTAGCTCCGTGATGCCCTGGGAAAGCCAAAGGTGGTAGGCAGAAAGCCTGTGATCCCCAGCAAGATGGACTTAATTGTCTCTAGCTAGTGAGTTCCACCTTGGAGGGAGAGATCCTCCTTTCCAGGGGACTCAGGTCCTCCCTGAGCTGTCTCACACAAAACCCTTCTGCTAGAATCTTTACAGACACCGTCGTTCCATACTCGATATCCTGCACGAGCAATGATAAATTATCCCCAGTGAGTTGCCATCTGTCAGCTGATCACTGACAGATCTGATTAACAGACCATCCCCACGTTCTCCACC
The DNA here is from genome assembly GCF_000699105.1 of Pygoscelis adeliae. Taxonomy (NCBI): domain Eukaryota; kingdom Metazoa; phylum Chordata; class Aves; order Sphenisciformes; family Spheniscidae; genus Pygoscelis; species Pygoscelis adeliae. The sequence goes on from NW_008825429.1 coordinate 3,853,568, forward strand.
TACTGCAAAGGAAAACATGCTCTCTTCCAATGGTTTATGCTAACACATTTTTACTTAGGATTTGCAACCAGCTTCTCACAGTCAACTACCAAATGTAGCTCATTAGCAGTAACTCATTATCCAGAAATCTTCTGGTCACCTGCTCTGGACTGAGCCTTAGCCTGGCCGGCTGGATGGAGAAGAGGCAAGAGGGTAACACTGAAGAAGAGATTACATGCCAAGAGGCGTAGATGAAGTTCTGACATAGCTGAAACCCTAGAGCAAAACCTAAAGGAAGATTAAGTTGCCCTAAAGTCCAGAGTATAAGCTAAGTTAAGGAAGGAGACGGGCATTTCTAGCTGAACTACAGACACAGCTCTCGGTCTCTGACAGATCATTGCACTCCTATGCCTCAGCCTCCCCAGCTGAGTAATCAAGTATGTTCTCATTTACTTCTCTCTACAGAAACCTTCAAGATTTGCATATCAAAACCACTACAGGGGTAAAATCACTGTCAAGACAGGCAGCAGCAGGCACTGGATGCCCTTCACAGCACTGACCATGCGGGAAAGCAGGATGCTCTTGCACTGACGTTGGCTTCTTCCACCCGTTCTGCTCAGCAGCAGTCAAGATTGCCACAGCAACAGGAGACAGGAGAAAAATATTTCTCTAGAATGTATTTGGTTGCTTTTTAGTGGATTGACATGAGAGTTCGTTTATAGCTATGTCAAGAGCATGTCAGTGTGAAATTGGAAGTGAGAGCGGGTGGCAGCATGGCAAGCAAAGTACAGGGGGTGAGGAGATTAAACATGCAGATTCACCTGAGCGAGGTGCAGATCGAGACACCTGTGGGAGAATGCAGGCTCTCAGCCCTAATCAACTCCATCGACTGAGCAAAGGAAACCCTTTTCACTAATGCAAACAGCTTCATGGTTACCTGCCTCCATGCTGCCACGAGGCCCAAGGAACCTCTCCTTCCAAAACACCCACCATCCTGCGCAGGCACCACGGGGCCGAGCTGCAGTCTTCTGCTTTCCCCTTGGGAAGGGAAAGACCACAGCGCCGGTGCTCACAGCGGGCTGCTCCGCTTCCAGCGCCACCACCGCTCCGTCAGCCGAGCCACGTAACGAGACAGTCATCAGGGACAATAAGGTCACACAGGAGACTGAGGTCTTCCCCAAAACAATTTAAGAGGCTCACTAAACCAGTTAATAGCGCAGGAGCAGCACTGACACCATGCCACGGCGTTTCCAGTTTCCTTTGTAACAACGTCCCAAAAGACTCGAGCATTTAGCTGGAGCGCTAAGTGGCACCTCACGAGCCAACCGCGTGAGCCTTGTCAGGAGCTAGAGAGGGCCGCCCGTCCTGAAAAAACACGGAAGGTAACAACCCCGCTGTTGGAAGAAGAGCGAGGCTTACCCCATGCTCCGATGATGACGGGGTTAAGCACCCAGCGAGCAAGCAGGCAGGCACAACTCACCCTCACCGTCCTTCACAGCACCCCATTACAGCAGGGGCATCGGTGGGCATTCGAGAGGCAAACCTGCTCACTAAAGAACTCGGGGGAAGCGGGGTGAGAGCTAAACAAGCACTTCCAGATGAACAGTAACTGCATTTTTGTGATTCCGTTGGTAGTCCCTTAGAAGCACAGTCAGCTCACTGGAGTGAATAATGCAGCAAGACACAAGTGACAGGCGGGGTCACAGGACCAGGAGACCTCCTTGGTCAGAGGCATCACATCCTGCAAGCCCCAGTGATAAACCAAGTACACAGAACCTGCCTGGCCACACACCACATTCTTCTTCATCTGAGACACCGCACTGATTCAACGAGGTATTCAGCAATATAAAGGTCCAGAAGCAGTGAAAATGCTCACTGTAATAAATTAATTAAAAAAGTGAAATATAGCAATGCCTCGGAATTTAAGTAACTATGCAACAACAACATTGAACAGGGCTTTGTAACAGGCACAGTCGGTTGGCTGAAAGAGCGAGAAGATGACTGCCTCTTCTGGGCTCGTACTTCTGCTCGGTTGACTGGCTGTATCCATTAATTAGATGCCCATTACACAGGTAGGAAATGCACCCACCAGAAGCACCTCACTGCTCTGTCATTCGGCCCAGGAATATGACAGATACAACAAAGAGCTGAGGCATAGTTGAGATGGAGTACCTGTCAGGCTCTCTGATGGAAAGGGAAAAACCCCTCTGCGCTCAGAGGCTTTGCAGATTAATACCTTCAGTTACACCAAACGGTAAACAGGAACTGGCTCGCCTTGTGAAGGCTGCAGCCGGTATTTAAGGTTGTTCACATCCATTACAAGGCAAGTCTATCGATATGTTCCCCAAGGTCTTAAGCACTCGGGTAGCAGAGGACAGCCACATGAGAAGGCACTGTGACAAGCCAGTCCAGAACACGTGCTGCTGCATCTTTCGTGCTCCCTATGGCTCTCAAAGTTACTTCAGAGCGAATTAAACCCTTAGACTTCTTTGAGAAAGTCAGCCTCAGAGGAAAGAGGTGCCAAACCTTGCTAAATGCTCCAGAAACTCCTCACCACGCTAACCCCAGCCGTTCCCTCCAAGGACAGTTCAGCGATCAGTCTTCCCACAAGCCGGACCTCCCTTGCCCAGACACACCACAGCAGCGGTCCAGGGAAGAGGGCACCAACACTGCAGCTTTGCATCCCGGAATATCTGCTAAATACTCATCTTCACAGTGCCTGGAAAGGACAAGCAAGCACCCGTATCTCCTCGGGTGGGTGAAATCCTCAGTGAGCAAAGCCCTGTCGTGGCAGAGCCACTCATGGGATTGCCAGTCAATTGTCCCTTCCTTGGGACAAGGTTTTTCCATCTTCAGGCAGAGACCAGGGGACGGGGACTTTATTTCTGTATTTCACCCAGACTTTCCAAGCTCTCCTCAAAAGAGTCATTTTCATTGAAAGAGGAAACAAATCAATAGTTTTGAGTTCTCTTAGGGGAGAAGAACAAGACCAACAGGCTGAGCCAGGACTGGTAACTATCCTGCCAGCTTTGCCACGTTATTTCCCTTTCCTGAACTGCAAAACTCCGTACTTGGTACAGAATGAGACCTGATCAATGCTCTAGTGCTGAAATACTGTAACAGAGCGTGCACCCCTGCGTCCCGAGTTACATGTGAAACTCTTCTGCCATGTCTTATGGTCTTCAGGACAGCCTTAAACCAAGGGGTTTAGTAATTCCCAATTTCAAGGGATGAGATTTTTTTTTTTAGTACCGCAGAAATCCTTATCAGAATATTTGCCCTCTGTGTTTACACTAATTTTGTGCAACTATATTACATGATTTAGTATCATTAGTATTCAGACTTTTCCCCATTACCTGATGCCTCATGATGCGCGAGATTTGGAACATTGCTTTCTCATCACATTGGAAAAGAAAAAAAACCCGCATGTGACTATGACGTACTGTCACTAAAATTTAGTTCATGGGCAAAGGATATTTCTTCCCCGTAATGAATAGTTCTTCAGTATTCTGACATGATCAGCAGCCACCTTCAACTATTTGTTTCAACAGAAATGAATTATTTGTCAGACATCCACTACTTCCCTGAAAACAAACAAACAAAAAACTCCACCTACCTTTTAATTTTATGAGGCAAGCAGACACGGAGCTACAGCCGCGTGTCCTGAGCCAACCGCTCCCCAAACCCATGTTAGTCAGTGCAATCCATCTGTTCGCTCTGACACCTTTCAGTCACCAATCCCAAACAGGATTTAAACCGTCAAGCAGAAACCTTGATTTAAGACGCCGATTTCAACCTTGATTTGCATTTGTATTTATGTTCATTAAAGATCATTAGCTTTCATTAACTGGGATTGCCTGCAGATCTCTGCTGTTTTAATGGCTATCATCACTGTCACAAGAATCTTAATTCAATAAAAATAAGGAACATTAATAAAGTGAAATGAAAAATGTGTTTCATCGCTTTCTAGTCTTATTTTTTTTCCTCTCAAGATTTGGGGCAGAACACATGGATGCAAATTAGAACTAAATGAAAAATGACAAAGCTACCTTAGGCATACGGGACAACTCATAGGTCTCAAATTTAAGATTGATTAAATAAATCAGTAGCTGTTTCTAGGGGGTTATATCTCTTGGTTCCAAAGCCCTAAAAACGACTGGCTTTGCTCAAAGCATTCCTATTTTAGAACCACAGGCTTAAGTAACTCTCCCTGTATTGCTGTTCAGTGTCTCGTTTGTATGAGGGGAGTTTAGACACCCACCCTGCTTATATACACACACACCATTGAAAAATATTTTGCATTTATGTCTTCTGTCACCTAAATGTTATTCAAATTTTGGTCCCAGGGTACAAGGTTTCTCTGAGCCACTCTCCCCTCCACTTATTTCTTAACATCTGATCGGAGGGAAAAAACCCAAAGCCTTTTGTGGTGGTTTTTTTTGCTCTTGACGAAGTAATACAAACCTGAACAGTTCTTTACACACATTTATTAACTAAACTGAAATCAAGAATATTTTAGAGAAAAGCATTCGTGCATAAGAAGGAGGAATCTAAATACCAGCATTGACTCCACTGTAAAGAGATAGGTACTTAAGGTATTACAACATACTTTGGCATCCCAAATTTGAGCTGATGTTAAGTGTTAAAGGTGTTTCCCAAATTCAGCATAACATTAAAATAGTGGAATTCTTTAACTGAATGAAATGTGAAGTTCCAGCGACAACGGGTTTTCAATAAATCATAGAAAAATGGAAATACTCATTCTTTTGTTTTCTAAATACAATATATTTTTAGTTTTAGAATTGGACAAACTAAAACTGGTAACAGCAAACCTTAAACACCCATTCAGGTTTTCTTAATCATTTAGCATTTGCTATTTACTTCTGTGGAACGAGAACCCAAAAGGTGTTCTAATTTTTCTTCTTCTGAAAGAGGAAGGACCTCTGTTATTCAGAAGGGTCACGGCAATTTCTTGCTCTTTTAGGCTTTATTTTCGTAAGCGGCCCAGGAATGTATGAAAAATTACAAACAATCACGACTTCTGTTGTTAAGTCACTTTGTCTCTTTACAAAATTCCAGACAAAGCACATGAGCTAAAAAAGACAATTTCTTTTATTAACATTCATCCTAGGAAAAAGCCTCTTTTGAAACCTTTCAGTGAGTGTGATGTCAAAAAGCCACTGGAAGTTGGTTCACTGATCTGGCTTCCTGTCCATTTGAACGTCTAATGGCGGGGGGGAGGGGGGCAGAATCTTTTTTATTTTGCACTTGACAGAAATCACAGTCCATTTCTCAAGGCAATGAAAAAAATGCTTAATATGAGTCAACATCCAACTACAATTTAACCCTCAATAAAAGTCTATTTTTGGCAGAAGGTTCACCTTTCTTTAAAATTACTGTAACTGGGAGCTAAAACCATTTCTTAAATTTACTTTAAACGCTGCTCATAATGAGGATTAAATCTTTTCATACTTGCTGCAAAGCCATTTCTGTTCACTGAGGGTTTGAATTCTTCAAAAGACTGATGTTAGACAGGCAAATTACAGACAGAAGAGCCAATTTTTCTCTTAGAATTTAAGCAAGACCTTGTCCAACTCCTTCAGTAACTTGTCTCTATTTTTCCAACCAGTGGCAGGAAATCTTCATTTCTACAGCTGATGTCTGTACTCTTGATCTCCTCATGCCTCATCCTCGTCACAACACATTTTGAGCATCCTTCTAGGATTAAAAAAAGTGTACTGCTTCTCTGACTGCACAATAAGGCACTGCATTTTTATCATTTTCAGCCCTGTAAATGGCACAGGCCGTTACAGAACAGCCTGCTTGATAAAACAGGATACAATATTCATGTATTTTGTTAGAGGAGACATCTACTTTTTATGGTGATCAACTAAGGCAAGAAAGACTTTCGTTTCATTAAAAAAAAGAAACTAAGGATGAAGTAGCCTTAAAACAAAATACTTTCAGTGTAGCAGTTAAATTTGAGCACAGAGGGCTACGAGCCCACACTCAGGACTGTCAACAGCAGAAGTTATATAGTTAAAAGGTTGATCCAGGGGCACTGGGGAAACTGGCAATGGGCAAGGAACTCTGACAGAAAGGAGCTGTACAAACCTCACGCATCCTTCCTGGAGATCCAAGATGGGCATGAAAGAGTAGAGTAAGAATTTGAGATCAAGTTTTGACAACTTCCATGGTGAAGCACTGCCCTCAATCAGGATCAGTTTACGCAACCCATCTCCCCAGTCAATGCAACAGTACACTTAAATTTCTTCCTTCCCACCCTGACGGCTCACTGTCCTCATTCTTTCTTAGCTTGTTTTCTCCCACTACAGCTTGCAGTCCAAGGCTACACTCTTTGATTATCTGCAACAACACGAGATGACTCCTTGTGATAACAGTAACTTTCTCAGCACAGTTGCACGTCCACAGAGGGCGTTACAGAAGAGGGAGATGGTGCAACAGTCCCACAGGTATTTGCTTCCAGAAGACTATGCAAATTCTGATTGGGGTGTGAACTAGAAATGTGTGTCCCATCCCATCACACCCCCCTCCAATGTGAGACCGCAGCTGATTGAAAGACAGGCTTTTGGCTGTGAGAGCAGCTATTCTTTCCCCGCTTCTGCCAAGGAATAGGGATGGTGAGCAGATGATGTTGATTCAGATTAAGATGTCGTGTCAAAGCTACATAATTAGGCTTACACAATGTGCACCTATACCACGCCTGGCTCTAAGAGAGCTGCTGCACTTCCATGCTTCTGCCAATACCTTTAAAGCTACCCCAAAACAGATAACATCACAGCAGCAGAGAGATCACCTGCTGTTAGCAGGCTGGCAAAATATCTCCCCAAAATTGAATCAAAGTTCCCAGCTATTTCCACAAACATATATATTGATAAAATAATATAGGTAGGAAATAAATCCTGCTATTTACCTAGCACTTTTTATGATGTTCGTTTTAAGGCTCAGTGACAAATCCTGTTTGGTACATCATCACCTTATTAAAAACCTGTCACACGTGCAGAGAATGCTGTTATATTAAGTACGCTGTTAACTTGACAAAACACAGCCTGCTGCTTTCCACCTGACTAACGCTGCAGCAAAGATGGCACATTTTCAAGGGGTGGGAGACAGACACCCTCTCCTTTCCTTGTCAAGGCTCCAGATCCAGCTGAAACTCTAAACACAGTAAAAACAGGTACGGTGTCTCAGCCACAAAGGCAACACATCAGAAACTCAGCCATAACACTCCACTCCTGATCCACATACATACATCAGTTATTGGGATGTGACTGCCACCCAACTGCAGTAAGGAAAAGAAATGGAAACAGTCATTTAAAATACTCCATTTATCCAGATATGAAAGAAAGGTTAGACTGATGCTGAACAAGAAGGCAGTTCAAAAGCAAAACCGAAAGATGCCTCAAAGCAACAGATACCGATAAAGGCAGAAATTACAACTTTTTGTCTGGTAATCAAAAGGAGCACAAAATTCTTTCGCACAGAAGGCAAAGATCTGACAGCATTGCCAGTGCCCTGTGTAGTTCATGCCAGTGCAGTCACACATGGTATTGGTGGTTTCAGCCATCAGCAGAATGCTGGGAATAATAAAGGAATGCCAGAGTCAGATCTTTAAGCATCTCGCAAGGGAGTATATTAATATAATCACTTGAGCATTTTCACTTGTGCTATTGGAGGGCAAGTGCAGAAACTCAGTGTTATCTCCAGTAATTAAAATACCCTTCAAAGGGAAACCTTTGCATGACATTTTAGGGAATGAAGGTTTCAGCTATACGCTAAAAGCATGTCAATGCTGTTTTCTACTCTGTACCAGGCTTCTTTGAAAGATACAACAGATCCAGTATCTTCTGTCAGCACGATTCCAGCATGACCTGTTACTCTAAGCATCAGTAAAGAAAGTGACATTTACCTTTCATCTCTCTACATGTATGAGTGGTTATAGTCATACATACGGTTCATATAGTCTCGCTATCTGCAAAGTCCACTTAATTAATCCTTTGGTTTATACTCATCCACCTATTTCAGGAAATTACTTCAGCAAGTAACTCTTTGCTTGTTCATTGAAGGGTTTTTTAATGTGAAGAGAAATGGAAGCTTCTGATTAACCACATGTGACTGCTTAACTACATTAAAATCAACTGGATTTTCAGCAGTTTCTAAGCTGTTCACACTTTCCTAAAAAAAAAGCCTCAGTGCTCAAGTCTTTAAACAGTTCATCCAATAAAGCTGATGTCATACATCAGGTATTACAGATGTATCTCTCGGCTGCAGCTGAAAGCTGGCAAGATTAATCTCCTTTTGCCCAACATCCTGAGCCTTGCAGGAAAACAAAACCAAAAAGAACGAATAACCTCAGGTCTTGACAAGCAAAGCTTCTTCCATTGGTCTGATTCAAAACATAAATGTTACGTTGTTTTCAACATACGAGTCCCATCTATGCACCATGAAACAATGATGAAAAAAGTATGATGCGAAGTCTTCTTAAATAGTCACCCAAAATGTAAAGAAAGCATACAGAAGCTTGATGCAAAAATTCAGAAATAGTCCAGGGCAGTGCTTGGGTATCACTAAAGATTTAAGGACTACTGGGGATTATGTGGCCAGCCACAAACTGTCTCGTAAGAGGTCATGACAGCGTTCTCTGCTGCTAAGATGAATTAACAGACTGCCATTTCCCATTAGAGGTTCGTCTATCCGTTTAAAAAAAAAAAAAAAAAAAAAAAAAAAGAACAAAAACCAAGGAAGAGCATACAGTCACGCAGCTGATCGTCGACGAATCACAAAAACACCTCGCTGCAGCTGTCCCAGATAGATTCTCATCTTTGTGCTGTCACTGGTTTTCCTCACCCAGATCTGCATAAAAAAAAGAAAAAAGAAAGGGGCAGAGAGATATATTGGGGAGAAAAAGGGAAAACCCACAGTAAGCAATACACAGACAAGTAAGTCCAGGTATTCTTATTGCCAGATCTGAACATCTCTGTTACTCAGGGTGCACAGATGATTTAGCTTAAGCCCTTCTCCCTCCCCACACGAGGCATTTGCAACCTGAGTAGAAAACGAAATAAGGTTTCTAACCACCTTAACTTCCTGCTCAAAACAGTCATAAAGAAAAATTACTCTTTCCAAGCATCATCAGGAAAGCAAGTTTCCTTCTGCTACAGTTCGCAACAGAACTCTGGCATTAAGCTTACCTAATCAAGAATAAGTCTCTCCAGATCCACAGATCATAAAGTTATCTATCCTGGGATTTGCCCAGACAAGTAGCTATTAGTCAAATGAAAAGCTTATTCTGATTTTGTTCAGTGAAGCATTTCTCTCAATGTATTAAATAAAACATATCTGAAGATAAAAGGGCCTCTTTTTTAAACACCTGCATGGAAGAATTCACATAACTTGCTGATACACAGTATGTTTCAAAGGACAAATGGCTTCCATGGAGGCAGCCACTCAGAATTTTTAAAAAATAAAAGTCACTCACAAAGTTTAGACCCAAATACCTGTACTTTAAAAATCAAATCCAAGAAAAACCCCTCTGGATTTTATCATTTTAATGCGTTTAGACATATTTAAATAAATGCATGGAAAATAAGAGTTATCCAGCTCTTAGTATTAGAATATTTTAGGATGGAAGTCCAATATTGCCTACTGCAAAGGACTACAAAGTTAGTGTTGGCATGCGATTTATCCAAAACTTTTTTTTTTTTAAGATACCATATTAGCTACAGGCTGGGCACGGTTGAATGATTTAACTCTTGTTTTAATTATAAATTGACTTTACTAGCAGAAGCCCTCAATTTAAAATAAATTTAATATTTGCCTGCATTGGTACTTCAGTTATTTCTCTAGAGAAATTAGAATCCAACTTCATTGATAATCATCTCTCCACTGCAACGTTTCCAAGAATTGAGTATGTTTTACTAACCAAAAGAATTCTTAAATCTACAAACTCTGAGCAACTGTACAGAACAAACATGTACAGTTTTACAATCTATCACAATATGATAGAATGGTATATTTGCTTTGCTAAAGTTAACCGCTTTGTTAAGTTCCATTTGGAGGAAAATTAGAATTCAGTTTTAAGTGACCACAACAGTGAAATTACTTATCGACACCAAAATGTGCCACACAGTTCAGAAAAATAAAAGCATCAAGACATACTCTGAGCTTAAAACTGATGTTTTAGACATACAATGTATTTTGCAATCAGAAGATAACATCTATTAATTCTAAAGAACTGAAGGAGATGGTGAATAGAAAGAACCAAATCCAACTATGAATTTCTTTTATTCCTAGACTGTAAAAGAAAAATAAGCTTCCTTCTTTTTTCAACTTTCAACAAACTGAGATTGCTGAATAAACTCATGGGAATAAAAAAAAAAAACCAAAACAAACTTTCCTGCACGTACTGAAGAGTTTATCATCAAAAGGCAAATGATTGAATTGTTCCATGCACTTGGCCAATGATTTCCACCAATGCAGTATTTGATTCACAGTTTCCAAGGAAATCACATTGGAAGTAATAGAAATATATTCTGTTTAGATCTAAACACATCACCGAGTTTTAAAGAATTCAGGCCTGGGAAGATATTTTTGGTTTGTTTTTTAAGGGGGATCATCATAGCTCAGACTCTGAGTCAGAGAGGCCCCTAGCCAATTACAAAATTCAAATCCAGTTTAAGAAAACTGATTTAGACCTTCGTATGAACAAAGATGATCTGATACACTGTGAATTACTTCATTTCCCCAGCCACAAGAAGGCAACTGTATGCCATAATGTCTCTGATGTTTCTTAGTTAAGTCTTTTCACTTCAAGCATTAATGGAAATGCTGGTGGGGAGACACTCTGTGCAAATATTTTCGGTAAAGCTCCTTTGAGTAACTTGACTTCCTTTAGAAATGCTATCAACTTTTGACTCCAGTCTACAATTAGAGACCTCAAATCTAGGTCTGCCTTCTAGCTTCTAAATTCAAGCAGGACCCCGTAAGATCATAGTTTGGCAACCATGCTTTTGAATGTGTGATGAAATCTGAGATGTGCACATCGTACTCCTAAGAGAACACCTTCTCATTTCAGTATTCTGTTAAATATTTATCTCCCCTGGCTTTTATATATGTTTGTTGCAACAAACTATCACAGGGCAAACAATTGCCATGCCTCCTCCCCAGTCTCTCTCAAAAAACCCCACAAAACTAAAACGAAACCTATCGTCTCACTTTAAAGTGGAATTCATGCAATTATAATTAACGGATTGCATTTCCTTCGTGTTTCAGGTAAGATGCTCCCAAAAGATTGAGTTTTAATGTTTTAAGGTAACAGTAATAACTTAAAAATATAATACTGCTAATTTGATTAAACGCATCCATTAGCAAGCTACTACTACTTTATCTGAATAGCCAACTGTTGAGCGTAACAACTGTTATTGCAAGGAGAACAGTTGTGATACAAAACACGTTCCATATTCAACTCATTTTGTTGAAAACAAAATATTTTCCCTTAGCTGCCAAAACAAACTAAAGTTACTTCATTGGCTGATTGAAGAGAAGTGCATTCAAGTCTATCATTTCTTTCCTTGAAGTGTCTGGAATCTGCAAGCAAAGAATAAACTGCTCCCTTTGCCCAACTGATGCACTGCTCAAGCACTAAGCTTATTTTGCAGCAAGAGTCACATCAATCTTATGCACACACCTCTTCACCTGCTTCTCGAAGCCTTAATCATTGGCCACAAGGAAATTGTCTCAGACAAATGACTCACCTGCCCTATCTCCCAAGTAGGTGATGAATGCTGCCTGCTTACTTCACAACACATGTACTCAGCTTAGCAGGAAGAATTTTCTCCCCTTATAACAACTAAATTTGGTGATAAAAATTTTTCCTCATCCTGTTCTGGATTCCCAATGGAATTTTCTTTTTTTTTTAAATTTTGCATGAATAATAACTGTATGTATGTTCTTGAAATAATGGAAATGGAACTTATGAATGTAGTGCCAATGAGATGTAAAGTGTCAGTTCTCCCCATTTTCCCTGCCTGCCAAAATACTACTTGCAAAATGTTAAGATAATTCTTTAGAAACACAGCAAGTCTCTTCCCATCTCAGATCTATCTCAAGAGATCTCTCAACTCAGTTTTATCTTGGATTCAGCTTCTTTAGACACCAGACAACTACATATTTTCTGAAAGTAGTATTGATTTTCTCTTAGTCCCTAATAGATAGCCATCCACCTGCCTACACTGACCCACAGCTTTCCCCACTCCCATGAAAAACAAAGCGGCCCACTACCTCGTTGGCGCCCACAGAACTGATCACACAGCTGATCTTAGTGTTCTCTTTAGACTCCAGGTAAATAGCCTGGCTCTTGTGGTACCTGCAAAAATAATAAAAAAACAACAACACCAAAACACATGAAACTATTAGCCATCCAAAGATTGAGAAAAGAAACAGCAGTAAGGCTGATAAAGCTAGGATTCTACAAGCATTTGGATAGAGTAAATATGAAGTCTGTCTTTCTTCCCACACCAGTTTCCCCATCTTCACCAACGTAGGGGGTGGTCTGATTCTACACACACGCACTTTGCATTTAAATGGTGCTTCAGAATACATAAAGCCCTCTCAATTCACATTCAATCGTGTATGCAGATTACTGAAAACAGATTTCACATCTGAAAGAGGGAGAGGCAGAGCACCAAGCCACAAGATAGGAGAACACTGACTGGCAATAAGCCCATGTTTCAAGAGTTAATCAAACTAGCCTTTCACATTTCAGACACAGGATGGATTTTAGAAGGCAACTCCACACGCCTGATAAAATGTGACAGAGCAAATCACAGATACTAAAAAGTTATACACATTCCCCAATACAAAATTACTACTGCACCAACAACAACAAAAGAAGTGAATTGTACTTTATCACTGCAGTCTATTGCTTAAACAGAGATCTCACATTTCCAATACTGTCTTATTTTGTGAAAATATCCCAAGTGGTAAGCGATGGGTAACTGACTCCGTAAGAAGCTGTATATACCTGCCATAAGGAGGCCGTGTCTAAGCATATCCATTCCCCCCCCCCCCTTTTAGATCATATTTTAGTCATGCCATATATTTTTCTTAGCGCATTTTGTATAAAAAGAAGTAAAAACTTCAAAATTCGTAACTCTGAATTGCTTAATTTCATGGTCTTGCCTTCTTCGCAGACCATGTTTCTGGTAAGTGCTGCAAAGTGTGCTAGACAAAACTCCCAAGTTTCTGTTTATTCTGCCTAGGAAAGTTCCGTAGGCAGAACTAATTATACTGAAACAGATTATTTGTAAGTAAATAATCTTAATCAAGATTACCAAAATGCTTTATAGTTATAAAAGCATAACTATATTTCCACCTTTACCCTAATCATGAAGTGCTTCATATTTAATTGGGCAATCCAAGCTGCAGAATCACTGCACAGAGATTCCCTCAGCAACTACTGAGTATGCAACTCCCTGCAGTCTGATTGGCTAACAGCCAGTTGTCAAAATGCATGGATTTGCATAATCTTTACAGTTATTTCTACAACAACCATACTGTAAATATGGAAGTCTTCCAATAGTTTATTCCATAATCTCTTCCTACTGGCTCATGTACTCAGAATTTTCACGCTGCTTGCCAGTAGCAAGAATGATAGTGTCAGCTTTCAGCCTTCCAAACGTACTCATCACCAATGGGCTGGGCAAGGTAGTAAAAAACCGCTCAAATTCTGCAGCCTTCAGATACTTGTGCCCAAACATTATTCTTTCTCCCTCATTTTAACAGAAAGGATGTCAGTGGGTTCCAGGGCAATGTAATAGCGGCAATGATCTGAGCCAAAAAAATATCTCAAGTTTACTGAGCTCAGATGATCGTTAATTGATACGAAGGAACAGTATAAGCTACTACAAACCAGACCTCACTAAGATAAGACATAAAAATCTCAGTCCAGCAGTGTCCTACCACGCCATGCTGTGACCACTTAAGCGAGGAGAATTGATGATGTTGACAGAATCAGTGCATGAGCTTCCGAGCGCAGAAGATACCACTGCAAATGACAGCTCTCGAGTCATATCTGTGCAGGCACAGATAATGAAATGATTTTTCTACTCAAAGTTGTTTCTCCCAATTTTTGATTATCAAAGCTAATGACAGACATGAAGCTGGCTTCAGCCCCTGGATTTCACATCACAAGTTACCGTCCACCAGTAAGTCTGTGTTAACTGTGCACAGAAAAGGTAAGGTAACAAGTTAGCTCAGCGCTTTTTCATTGAAGAGTTGTCTCAACTGTCTCACGCTCCATGCACACAGAGAGACAGGTCAGCTGAAGGCACAGCAGCCCGGTACATCTCAGTTACACGTTCATGTCTCAGCCTTTTGCCGAGTTTATATACCCACAGGGGAACAGAGGGGCAGAACTGAGGAAAATACTTCAGATGAAAAATGCAATGGATTTTAAGTTGGCTTTCAAGAGAAGGAAAGTGCCAAACAACTCTTGCTTTTGCAGTAGGTAAAAATACACCACAATACTGACAAGTGAGGCAAGCAGCAATAATTCCACTTTCTGCTACAAAATATTTTGCTGAAAGGCCAAGATTTTCAACTGCATCTCCATCAGAAGATTGAAAGAAATCACTCTGCGTTATTTTATGCAGACAAAGCTAAAAGCAAAAAGATGGTTGTTTTACAGTGAACTGTATTTTAGGATCTGATGGAGGGGGATGGAGCAAACTGACTGAGGATAAAAAGCTGAAGTCTAATTCCACATCCATCTGAAACTCCCTATACAAAGTCTCCACTTTGGAGATATGCTTGTGAAGTGTCTCTGCAAGACCTTAGGGAGTCCATTACTAGCCTTAAACATTCACTATTTTGAGATAATGGTCCTTCATGGCTGCTGTCAGGAAACAGAGAAAGGAGTCACTCCTGAGCTGTCAGTTTTATTATTTCTGGTGCATGCCAGCAGCTACAGCCTTGATATACCTTAGAAAAAATTACCCTCCAACTATCAAGAGTTACTTCATTATTTTAAAATACCAGCTACTTTGCACAAGTACTGT
Organism: Pygoscelis adeliae; assembly: GCF_000699105.1. Lineage (NCBI taxonomy): Eukaryota > Metazoa > Chordata > Aves > Sphenisciformes > Spheniscidae > Pygoscelis > Pygoscelis adeliae. Next base: position 3,868,624 of record NW_008825429.1, read on the forward strand.
TACTATCAATCAAAAAAAAAAAATCTAAGCAGGATTATTACAGCCAAAAAACATAAAATACTTATCCTAAAACAGCATAAGAACAAGGAAGACAGGAAAGGCAACAGCTGGAATTCCTGACAGTGAGAGCCCCATGACAATTGAATTCAGCAAGATGAAAATATCCGTTAGTGTTTTATGTCCCAACTAGATACCTTTCAGAGAGAGCTGGTGCTTTTGAGAGGTTCATCTGGGCTCACTGAAGCTCTCCCAGGTTTAAATTTGATGGGAGCTTGGGAGCTTTACTGACAGATTACTCCAGATTCCATCTTTCCTTCTTTTTTTTTTAAACTTATGCAACACTTTACAGTACTCCACATGCTTAAAAATTCTGAAGAACAGTTTATTCATCCAAATATATCCTAGAGGATAGTCACTTTACACAAAAAAAAATTATGAAAGCAAAAAAAGAACTTAATGAATTTGTGAAGTGACAAGTAGCCTGTTCAGTTCATATCATGCTTTACACTTCATGGAAGTTTAAGCTCCAGGCAGCAGCTTTTATCAGAGTTGTATACATTGAATCCTCAATGAAACTTCACTGTCAGAAGACTAGCAGAAGGAAAAACTGACCAACTGTACAAGATGGCTGTTGTGTAGAAAACAAGCTTCCCACCTATCATTTTCCATGATAAAATTACAACCTCGTCACTTGTTATTTTGAGCCACCAGAACACCAAAGTAGGCTACAAATAAGCATACGACTTGCAACTTGCTTTCTGCTCAAGGAGTACTAGATTGCCCCCTAGATTATCCAGTTTTGCATGTTTCACAGATTAAGTTTAAGACCTACTAAGACTTCTCTGCAAAATTTAATATTTTCCTTGCGTTTTGTGAGGCTTGCACAACTACATGCCCATAAAACTTAACAAAGCTAAATCCAATCAGCAATTCTGAAGTTGCTTCTCCCATGTGGGTTTGATCTTTAAAGGTTATTTGGATTTATTAGAAACATTTTTCATTCTGCTCATCTGGTGCACAACATTTCTTCTGCCACCTTGTGGAACGATGGGCTAGTGTTCTACAAAACTGAACACCAGGACTGCGAATACTGCCAACACCACTGTCCCTGCAATCACAGAGTATCTGTATCCTAGCTGACCGGCTTCACAGCTACATCATACTGTGACTGCTGGTGGCTCTCTTACTTAACATTAGTTTTGACAAAATTGTTTCCCAAGTGTCACAGTGTGCACTACTGACTGTGTGGAAAAGATTTAAGTCTCCTTTTATTCGAGCCAGTAGTGTCTCCTGAAAGTCTATGAGGTCTAAACACTCCATTATCGCTTCTGATTTACCAAAGTTGCAATGATTAGCCCTTGGAGGAAATGGCTAACCTGCGCCCAGAAACATTTTGTCCTCAAATTCTTTTATCAAAGCAATTTCTCCCTGCAGTCTTTGTCTCCTCACTACACAAGGCTCAGAGTGAATAAAACAGAAATGTACCAGGACTTACCATCTCTTATCGTAGTAGAGTTTTCCATCTTCTATCCGGGCTTCAAACCGCTGTGCTGGAGACTCTGCTGGTGTAGCTGGGAGGTGTTCGGGAGAGGAGGGAGAGGCTGAAAACAGGAGAGAGACTGTGTTTAAGACCAGCATGTGTCCAGCACACAGTGGCACATCTGACTGCAGAACTGCAATTAATAAGGTCATATTAAGCAGAAATAATAAGCACAGAAAGCTGCAAACTCAAGTTTCCATCAGAAAAATATTCTCTATTGGGACGAATAATTCAACCTCTGCCTTGAGTATATAAATTATAATATTCAGTGAAATATAACATTCATCTGAAAAAATATTGATAGGTAGATGATAGACAGTATGTCCTTGATTTTCTTTTAATCCTAATCTAAAGTAAATAGAGTCAGAATTACTTAGACAAGTTAGTACCGCTCTGTCTTGAAATGAAGTGTACAGACATATCTAGAGAACTAAAAGCATAAAACCGTAAGATCCCAATCCCTCAATCTACCTGACAAGCAGGCAAGCTGCCCAGATGCATCTGAATATAATGGAAAAACCTCTTTACACAGTTAGATTGTCCCACGCCCAAATGTTTGAGCCACCAGATGCACACGCCTCCCTTCCCATCCCTGACAAACTTCAGAACAGATGAAGAGACTCCACGCAGCACCCATTCACCACAGTAGCTACACAAAGAACAGCAATTACACCATCAAAACAATTATACAGTCAAACACCACAATCAGCAATTGTACCTTCAAAAAGTCTACAATATAATTCTCTATTCAAAACAGCATGACTGTGAACAAGTTCCAATGCAACTGCTAACTCACCTGGTCTCTTGGGCGATTTAAGCTACATGGAAAGAGAGCAAAGAAGCATTAGAGATCTGACATGAGCCACAGAAGTCTGCAGTAATAATTTCAGACAGTCTTACTTTCCACACTCTAAATGGTTTTTTTAAATGTACTGTTAAGTGGCATAACACGTAACCAGAACTGCATGCTATGAACAGCCAAAGGTGTAGATAATCAGTATCATGCTACAAAAGGTCTACAAACTGAACGTCAGAGCGTTCAGATAATCCACTAAAACAAGTCAAAACTAGAGCCATCTAACACACTATATTTTTGAACATGATCCAACATTTCTCAGGGTACACGAAATACGGGAGATAAATCATTAGAGACACCTCAACAGCTGGCACAAAAACCATGCTCCACTACCATCCTCAAAAGCCTTAACGAGCAGCCTCTATTATAAGACATTAGGTAAGCCTTGAAGTGCTTAGCAAGAAAGCAGTAGGTTAATCAAATCCAGAAAAACTATAAACATACACACTGCACCCTATCCAGTTTGCTGAAGTATCACGACAGTGTGGAGAAAGGAAAAAAGAAAAACAAACCCTAGAAGACACCACCCCACACTAAGGCCTAAACCAGAGGCAGCCCATGATCTCACAGAAAGACATGTTAACATCTGTTCAGCCGTGCGGAGGAAGGAAGAAACTCCTTAAGGTAGCTCATCGCTTGGTTCAGACAAAGGGTAACATTTTTAGATGACAGTCATTTTAATTAGGTTAATTAAACCTATTAAAATAAAAGGGAGGAGATACCATCTTGCTAAATCTTTTATTGTGTTACTTCAGAAAGCCTACTGGGATGAAGTAGTCCCACATCTCAAAAAGGAACATAAAACAGAGAGCTCTGTTCTCTTAAGGTGAAAGCATTAGCTTTCTCTTTAAAACAGAGAAATACAAATCAAACAATAATCCCTACCTTATTCAGTGTTCTCAGGTCCTCCATTATTTGCTCATCAGTCAACAAATAATTTAGCTGAGGTATCCAGAATTAAGGTTCCCATAAGCTCTTGACAATCAAGGCTAAAAATTAAAGGTCAATGACGTTTCACTTGACTAAACATAAGCCAAAAGGTTTCTGTAAAGTTGCATAAGATTTTAATAAGTGTCATACTTGAGCTTGTTTTGTCATGTGAATTAATACAAGTCCATCTCCACAGAGCCTCACATTTAGCAGCAAATACGAGTGCAAAATCATTTTAACTTATTCAGACATAACCATCAATGAAAAACCTTTAGTGCATTGACATTTACTTCATGGAGGCATCAAGCACTAACGTTTCCAGTGTTTTTCATCTTGCATTTCTGTAGAGAACAAGCTGGGAGCTGAAACAACAGACTCACTTCAGATTTTGTACAATGAAGCCAAATCCCACCCGAACCTAGGAAAAGAAACTCATTATTTTGCAACTCAGTAAGCAGGAATAGAGAGATAGGGAGAAGAGGGGAAAGCCCCACAAAAAAAACTCAAAGAACCACCAGAAAATAAAGCCAGAGGCACAAAACACATCCTTGTGTGGATGAGGATAAATAAGAGCCTACCATTCACCTGAAAACAAAAACAAAATCTCAGAACACAGAAGTTGCTGTATTTTAGCTTGTAAGAGCTCTGCTGTCATTTTGTGTAGTTTCACAATTGCATCTTCCTACTTCCCTTTTCTGCTGCTCCTCTGTCATTTCCACACAAGAAAGAACTAAGTACACAGAAGGAAAACAACACTCAAAGCAGCAGACCCTCTCTTCAGCTTTAATCTACAGCGTTTCTTCAAAACAGCTGTTAAGTCAAAAGTATTCGAAGTATTAAAGTAACAATTGCTAGGCTGCATTTTAAGGATTTTGGTTCTGATGGACTTCAATCCTCTCCCCAGTGAGGAAAGGCAGACAGAGTTTCATACTGTGGCTACTGTATCATGCTCAATTAGTAGGTCATGTTCACTACGAAACTCATTTATTTTGGATGAGATGGGGGCACCAATAAATAGATTTGTTTTCCTGAAAGAGTGAACAGAATCTCCAACCATAAAGGGGTTAATTAAAACAGGAGATGCTTTGTGACCACTTCGCATGAACTCTACAAGTTCAAGGTTTGATATTGCCTTCAGAAAGTGTGAGTCACTCAGAAGTCGTAAGATAAGGTTTTTTTAATCTGATTTAAGCCATACAAGTTTGGAATCTAATAATAAGCCTCTGCAAAGCAAATATCATTGCCTTCCTTTCCAGGTGAATTTAATATACAAATAGAAAAAGTGCCTATCATCACAGAGGAGCTAAAAATGTACTTCCAGAAGCCAAAGAACATTTTAATTATAAGAAACATGCAACAAGGCATAAAAGAAGGATTACATATACATGTTTTTCTCTCTCTCGTGATATATAAAAACAAGATGGATTTTAATCTTTTTTTTAATTCAAAGAACAAATCTAGCACTCCTTGCTTTTGCTATGCATCCCTGGATTAGAGATCTGAAGCCTTTATCAGAAATGGAAAAAGTAGTTTGATATGACAAATATGATCTTTCTGGCAAATGTTTTGTCACATCTTGAAATGAGAAAAGCTTTGGCTCATGTAAAAAGCCAGTTACTATCTATGGAATCAATTAACTCAGCGTTTTTATGTAATGTTCTTTTAAAGTTTTTCCTTTGTGAAAAAAAAATTGCCGGAAGAATTCAAACTATTCTCACTGACAAAAAAAAAAAATCCAATAAATTATCTCACAACACTGTGAAGTTTAAGTTAGGATACCGAGGGATCTCCAAAGACTGGTTGTGTTTATTAGTTTATCACACATTATACATGGCAAATTGTACTTCAGTATTTCCTAGATTAAAATCTGATCCCAGCACCTCGTTTCATTTTCCTTCCTGTACAAAACAACATAGATGCAGGTAGCATGCTGGCCTCAAATACAATAGCCCTCCAGTTATTCTGTAAAAGGATATCAGGGGCAGGTTTCCTCCTCTTGTCTGGGATAGGAACTGGATCATTTGGTCGTCGCCTCAGTTTCCTTGTCATAATAGGCTTCACTTCCATTGAATCTGTAGAGTAATGAAGTTGGAGAGTTGGTAAGACCAGAGGGAAAGGAGTAAGAAGCAGCAGCTTTCAACACAGGGCACAAAGAAGATAATATTTCCTCCTTCATACAGAAAATTAGAATTTTTTTGTGATAGCTTCCAGCATCCACGCTGGAACTGCTGACAGTGAACACAAGTTCTCTGTCATACTAGGTCACTGTTCAGTAACAGCATTGCGATGCCGTGGTTACAGCTTTCGTTGGCTGGAAGTGGTACAGTTGGTTTGGGGGCATTTTACAGCTCCTTCAGGTAGAGATAAAAAGCACAATGATGCTACAAGAATTCAGGGCAAATTTCTTTAATGCTAATGCTATCCGCTTTTGAACAGATCATTTAAAAGGCAAAGTTCATGGAGTTCTTTGCTAACAAAACCTGGATAGTTAGTTGCATGTGAAACATCAGCTACAAAACAATTGCGCTCTTTTTCTTGTCTTCAAGCTGGAAAAATAGCTTTGTCAAAGGAATACAGATAACTACTGCATTCAAGGTTGATACAAGTCTGCTGGAGTAATTTTAAACACAAATAGTATTTAAATTCAGATTATCTAAAAATGTTTCAAATTATGATTAATGAAATTAACCTAATTAATAACGTGCAGAGCAGCAGCTGACAGGAAATAAATTGTAGCATATGTACTGGGGAAAAAAATCTATTTAAAATTGAAACACAGGTCTCATCACCAAGTAATTATCTGAAATTACAGTTTGTCCAAATGTCTACAGGTAGTCTTAACTGAACTACTTTACTCAAACTCTCACAAATCATTCCTTAATTTATGAAGATATCTTGAATTGGCAACCAAGAGACCACATCTTAAATGCAAAACACATCATCTCACCTATCTTTCTATGTGCTGAGAATTATTCACTCATCTTTAAGTACACCTCAATCACATCCTAGGTAGCACTTAAAACGAAGCCTCTTTAGCTCCCTCTAGATGCTAAAATCTTGAGCAGCTATGCATGTTCAAAATATACCAAATTACTTTTCTCCTTATCTCAAGGGTGAACAAGGATGACCGTGCTGCACATCAAGGGAACAAATATTATGATAAAAGCTTTAAAAAAAAAACTATGAAGTGCCACCCACCAAGTGTATGCCAAAGGAAACCTTATCTCTAGGATTCAAAGCTGAATTTGAAAAACACTGAACATTAATAGCCCTGCAGACACTAAAAACGTAACTTACTGTGTTGAATGTAAGCCGTTCTTCTCATTTAAGACCAATTTACAAGAGCCTCAGAAGAGGGGTTTGAAGCACTTACTCAAGGTGATATGCAGCCAAGTCAAGAAGGCTTTTTCTCCTTTTTAAAAACTAGTTTCAAATGAGTTGTCACAGAGTTACCTTTAAAATGTGAATAAGGCAGAGAGATCAATTTTCTTCTCTCTTTATCTTAGCATCCTGTATCTTAAAATTGTGATGAGTCAGCTGAAAGTCAGCACCAAACAAGTTTTCAGGAAAAAAATCCAGAGTTTGAATCTTACACTTACTGTTAAGCATATGTTAAACAGTTTTAAAGAGCTGCTAAAGCACCAACAGATTTAACCCGAAACACAGTCTTGCATGAGGCTTAATAGTTAAGAACCACACTATACAATGCTCCAGAACAGGAGACAGCTATTGCAACCTAATGAAACTGCAACTCTCCCAGCACTCGCAGACGGGCCTATTCATCAGGTTGCTAACTTGCATCCTTGTATACACTGAACTTCCATACGTCTTAAAAAAACCATCGAGTCCACATCAGTTCCAGTATTCTTATTTCTTAGCCTCCAGCACATGTTCACAACAAAATCCATTACTTCTAAAGAAATCACATTGCATTTCTGCTAGTCTGGAAGGAAGGAGATAAGGGAGGGCTAACACACACAGAATGGATCTCTTCTCCACAGTTACTTACATGCCTTTTCCTAGAGTTGTATTTGATGAAACAGCTCATCCCTTCAGGACACACAACAATGGGGGGACACATTTTCCTGAAGAGGATTAATCTGATCCCCAAATCAAACTACTAAATACTTCTTTTTACCCCTCCTCACTCTCCCTTTAACATCAGGATTTGGATTTGCAGAGTTAACAGCTGTTCCACTGACAGAGAAATTGGATTCCTTCAGACTCCTAGAACATTGGTATGCAGATTTCCAAAGGTAAGATCTAGTTGGATCCTGACCTGCTAATGAAAATCTGCTTACAAGATTAGTACTGTATCCCAGCTTAGTAGTGAACAGACACAGGCGTAGGATAACAATAGGAAAGTTAAGGCTAAGGCACAGTTTGTAAGATCAGACTAGACTTCATAATTTAAAAAAAAAAAAAAAATCAGGGACAGCATAACCCAAGCTGTTTTCCAGACCAGCTTAGCCCTAACAGTTTGTACAAAGCCAAGAGCATCTTCAGTATGTCCAAACAGGTTTTAATTCTTGCTTCTGAACACTAATTAAATTATTAGCTTACATAATTTCTGTAGATACTATGCAAGAAAGATATAAAAGGTCTAACTCATGGACAGGCCTCAGCAACACAACCAGCATTATCTGTCCAAGAAGCGAGGGAGTTGCTCGTAAAAAGAGAATCAAATCAGACTTTTGGTTCAGTATCACAGCAACACAATTTGTGTTGGAGGCTAATTACCCCTCTGCATAGCTCCACTGTGTCAATTACTGCAAAGAGCATTGCCAAGGCACCAAGGGTACCAACTGGTCTCATGAAAGAAGTCTGTCCATTTAATGTCCATTTTCTAGAGCCTGGACACAAATGTAGCTCACAAATCTATTTTTCTGGCTTTAAGTAGCACATTTCAACCTTTGTTGTTTGCCTTCCTTCAACTTCTTGACCACCTATTACTGGAGGGAAAAAAACGGGGACAGTTTACAACCTGGCACTGCCGGTTAGGTCGATATTGTGGCTTATCTCAATAGTTTTATTGCCAGATCACAGGAACTAAAGAAGTCCCTTTCCCTGCATATAAGAAAGCCTAGCCACTCTGCTGCTTCACTGGCACTATTTTGATTCACCTGTTAGTAATTCAGGTCACTAAATTTTATTATGAACTGCTTCCTCCATTAAAAGACCACCAAATTGTGTTCTACAGCATTTGGAAAGCTTTAAAGCCTTCACACTAGCTGCCTGTATAAACCAGCATTGCTACCTTTATATCTTTTTTTCTAAGCAGTAGCAGAGTGGATAAGAGAAATGACAGATGCCTGTCTTATTTTTACCTCCTGTTAATTCCATGGTTAGCTTTTCATTCTCAATCATCTTCTTTTTCTCTTCCAACTCTGCAATCAAATTTTCCTTAAGCTCAATTTTCTTATCTTCAAACTCCTTGGCTGCTGCCTTCTTTTCCTTGACGTAATTTTTTTCCACCTGATCCGTCTAATGCAAACCAAAAGAACAAAAAGGTTAACTAAGGTATCAATAGGTCAAGTTAATGATAACACAACACCTTCTTTCAACTGCTGTATTGAGTAGCTTTTCAGTTCAAAACTGTAGCCAGTTCTAAAGATTATCAATATTCATAATCAGCAGAAAACCATCTAGAAATGACTAGGAAAGCAGTACTATATTGGCAAAAGAATTAATTGTTTTTGAAAAACATTTTATTGTTGCATACCATATCAAGTCTCCAGCAGAGAGCTCTTCAAATTTATAAACAGCACTATCACTTAAACAAGCTTTTTAAACAAGCCAAATGCACAGCCAGCATATAGCAGCCCACAAGCAAATATTTCTTTTAATTCTATTTTAATGACAAAGTCCAGAAGTTACTTGAAGTAATACCAACAGTAGGCTGTACTGCATCTCAAGTGTAATAATGCTACCTAGAGGAAGAAAATTTCTTTAAGCCTTCTGGGAAAAGAAGCACAAGTACTAGTTGATGAAACAGGAGGTTTATAGCTCTTCCATCTAGTTAATATATATTTTGATAAATTAAGAGTACTTACTTCCAGCTGGAGGAACAGTTCTGAAAGAGAAGACAGACTCAATTTATTATCTTCAGATGCACAAAATGAGTTCCCTAACAGTTTAAGTCATTGAATATTGCAGCCAAGAGAGGCAGTGAACTAAGTAGTGTACGTACTCATCCAAACTCTACTCTCACTTCACAGTTTTATGCTGAAAATACAGTAACTATGGAAAAATTCCACAAGAATGTATTGTTAATTGAAGTTTTCCACAGATTGTCAAGCAGATTTGCAAAGCTTACACAGCAGTATTCCACACTATTCAGTTCAGCTACTATTCCCAGCAGTACTAAGCATGTAGTCCATCTTTCTTCCAGCTTAATTACAATCAATTAATACTAGATATAAGCTTCCCAGACAGAAGCTTGAAACATGTAGCTGAGTGTATGGCTGGCAAAAATTCACAGTTTAAGCCATTTTCATGAATTTCAGCAATGACTGGTTCAGAAATAATTCTGCAGCTGTTAGAAGATTCATCTACTCAACTCACATGTCTCTGATTTCAGGCTGTTCATGCCTGAGAAAACAAGCAAGGAAATCGTTATATATCTACTGAAGGTTATGTTCTAACACGTGGCCATGATGAGTTCAAGACAGACCGATGGATGAGGCGAATGGATTTCTGGCTGTGAAATAGTCCTGCTACGGATGTTTGTGCTATTCCTAACAACTTGAAATTAAGCAGGACGGGACCCTTCTTGTGTTTCCTAAAGGACATAATGCCTAAGTTTTTACTCAAGGTAATGGCAAGAAAAGCCAACTGAGGCACCTGATCAGTCCTCAAGTCACCATATTTCACCAGCATATTAAGCTTTGGCAAGACTTGAAATAGTAAAAACTTCTGTAAAGATCACAGGCTTCAAATATGTTTTGGAGAAGACCGTAGTAGCAACACTGTACTACTGTGCCTTTTTTATTTTTAAATAATTTTAAAAAACAACAAAATAGAAACCAAAGATGATAATGGCCCAATAAAAGTCAAACCTTTTGTTTGCAAAAGGCTCTACCAATTGAGAATGGAAGCAGTATTATGGAGGTAATCAAATACAAGTAAATCTAAACTGTTGCTTTAATATCTGTGAATTCTTAAAAAACCCACCCCCAAAACCTCAACATGGGAAGGATAAACATAAAAGACCATTATTCCTGTAGTACTGGGCAGTTGGATTTTTTTTTTAAATCATAAAATTGAAAGTTATCACCATCTGCCCTCCTGTGGAAGAAATATGTCACTGCAGCACTGGTCTTTGCCAGCCAGAAATATAAGTTTGCGGTTAGTCTTAATTTTACCAAAGCAACCCAATATTGCTAGAATGCAGCTCTAGTGTACATGAAATTCATCTCGGAAGACAGATTCCTGTTAACAAGAAGTAGTTCAATTCACTTAAATTCCTCAAGGAAATCCTTTACCATCCCAAGCACTTTTAGAGAGATACAATCTATACTATTCAAAGGCTGGAGTACGTTAGCCATCACATAACTGCCACTGCCTCTCTGTCATATTTCGCAGAGTAATGGCTCAGGCATTACAGGATTCATCCAACTTTTCTAAAGGAAGAACAGCTACATTTCCTATTTCCACATAATAGCTTCTATAAAAGGCCCTGCTTCAGTATCCGAGATAAGAACCTACTGGAAAGAGAGCAAACGAGGAAGAGGGAGGGCAAGCAAACAGATCTGATTTCCAAGCCATTTCTCTGCAGTAACACAATAAAGGCTGCCCAGAAGGGATGAGAGCTAGGCACTCTAAAAATTAACTCGGGCCTTCGCTCCTGAAACAGAGCGCCAGAAGACAAAGTACAGGCAGCCCATTCAGTGTCAGAGCTAGACAGAATAACAGTTTCAGCAGCAAACCCTCTGTATTCATTGTTCCAGGGCGCAAAACAAATCTTTGGGAAAGCATGTATTTTTTTCCAGTCCTGCAAACTGAAAGAAACGGTGCATCTGAAGGTTTCAGACAAGTTGCACAAAAGAACAAGCCAAAGTGGGAGACTGCAGGTTAGGAACAGCACCAGATAAAAATGAAACAATTTTTTTTACTTGTGCTTTTTCACACAAATGAAGACTAAGACTGTTTATTGGTGTTTAGTAAACAGTCAGCAAACAATGTTGATGAAGGAAAAAAAATTGAAAAAAAATCAAGATTGATCCCATCACCCACTCTCAAAAAACCTACACTATACCCTCAGAAGCAGAAGAACCCTTTGCTCCAGCAAGCTCCTTTCCTTTAAAGGACAGAATTACCATTATTCTTCTTCAGGTGTTATAGAAACCATTGATTTAAGTTGTATGAAGCATCTTAGAAAGAAATTCAGCTTACCTGCGTTTCGTATCCTTTCTTTGTACTGCTGGTCCAACTTTTTCATTCTTTTCTGATATTCCTGAAGAGTACCTAGTTGAAATAAATTGTGGATTCTCACAGGAATTTTATTTTTTCCAAGTATTAAATTTTCTCAAGGAGCCATACACCACTTGAAACACAAATACTAATATCTGAAATCAGAAAACTACAGTTCTAGTTTGCTTATTTTGATAAGCACATTTCCCATTTTTTCAGAAAGCTGACCACTCCTTTTAAGAAATGCTTTAGTACACAGAGGCTTAACTACAAGTGTTTAGAGGGAAAAAGGATGGAAGGTGGCTGACGCTTTTCACTAAGCAGCATGACTGAGAGCCACCATTCAGTGAAGGATGCTGCTTACATCTTTCAAAACCCTCATCCTTCTATGACCTTTGAAAAGTGCTGAAAATTCTTTAGGAAAAAAAGCTATCCCCTTCAAAGCTTACCTTCCTGCAATTGTTGTAACTGCCTCTTCAGAGACGCCAGTTTGTCCTGATACATCCTGCAAAGATCGAGAGCACACAACTTTACTTTGAAAAGCAAACATACATCATTTATTTCACCATCTGTTTAGGTAGGTTACAATTCTGTGTTTACACGGAATTAAAAACTTTTCAGAAGAACTTCAGGAAACAAACAAACAACAACTAAAAGAATATTATTCAAATGAAAGGTTATCATTCTGTCTAAAAACTCTGCCACCCCATTGGTTTTACAATGCACCCAAACCAATTATTTTGGAAACAGTTCAGGGTGAAATAGGATTTTTTTTTTTTTTAAATGTCGAAATCTAAAATGACATTTAGATCTACAGACACCAGAAGCTTTACACCAGAATCATTCTGCCACTTTCAAGTCTTAATATTTGTGTATTAGTTCCCTACTTATAAAACAGAAGGCATTTCCTCGTGTAGATCCTGACATTATAAAAAGCCCCAAAGTCTATTCCTGGTGCTGTTGCAAACTTGCATTTCCTTTCTCACCTATCTGTGGTTTAACACAGGCCAAGTCTTCCTGACCTGTATAAAAACATGTCTCTGCCAGTAAGCAAGAACACAAAATACTACAAATACACTTAAACATCAAAGGAAACTCTTTCAAGTCTCCAAAAAGCCCATCTTCTTGGACAGGACTTGCATCCTATTGTACAAGGGGCTTTAACAGGCATCTTGCTTTTTGCTTGGTTTATGTAAAGTAGATCTTTTATTTTATTTGAAGGATCTGTCTGCAGCGGGATTCATTTGCAGCAAAACTCAGCTGCTCCCAGAAACTCGTACCTATTTCTTTGTTCAAAACAGTAGCAGCACTTAATTTCTTGAATACATATAGAACAGAGAAAGTAACTGAGGAGAGAAGAAATTAGTATTAGCTACAAGTATTAGCTATTACATTGGGCTAGGCACTTAAAAACCCCAATCTTGGCCCAAAACATTGCAAAGTTTTACACACACACACAAAAAAAACAAATAAAGAGAACATTACCTTACTTTTGATTAGAATGGGTTACTTACTGTTCTTTCATTTCTACAAAGTCCTCTTCCTCGTGTTTTGCCAGGTCAGTTTCACTGGCATCCTCAGTGTCTAAATGAGGTAAAGAATGACTTGTTAAGTATTTAAAAAAAACACAAAGTAGCAAATCATTTATAAACAAAGAAACAAACAAACAAACAAATCCCCAAACCTCAGGCAATTTAACCTCAGCTACACAACCAGATAGGCCTCTGGAGAGATGAACTCAGAAGTGAAATGAACCACCTCATCTCTTTCCTGCAACTGCAAGTTAACCTATGTAAATCCTCTGGTAGTTTTGCAATGAAGCTTACATCAAGTCTAAACAACTTCAGCTTTAGCTACTCTAGTAATTTCTTCCCAGTTTAAGACAACAGGTTCTACATTACCGCTCACATATACAAAGGTGAGACAGAAACAGTCTAAAGACTCTGAAAAATGTTTCAGACTTCTTCCTATAGTTTCACCCATGACATAATATACTGTCTGGAAGACAATGACTGAAACAGCTGTAACTGATTCTGCATCTTGACCTGAAACACTCCAAAACAAAAATATTATGACTAGATGCTGTTCGGGTTGACCACAAAGGTCTCGCTAAAGATAACAAAGTTACTTGCTGTGATCTGAACCTGACTTCTCAGCTACACGTTGCACAGAAGTACTTCAACATTTATACCTAACGAAGACCAGCACTACCATAAAGATAGCCCCAATTTTATGAACAGATAATATAAAGTGCAAACAAATTAAACCAGTATGGGACTGCTAGTTTTCTGCTATGCCTTTTCAGGCTTTTATTTATAAGACATTGGCAGCCAAAAATCAGCTACCTTTCTTCCCCAAGGAGAGGTCAGTGCCTCCAGGCCAGAGTGGTGGTAGGCAGGGTACAGCTGTATTCCCTACGTATGGACGGGGGGCACCAGTCCCTTAAATCAAACCTTTCTCAGCTTTTCCTTAAACTATGAACAAACGTTTCAGGCTTACACGTATTGAGATAAAATTCAACACACCAAAGATAAACCAAAAAGTTTTAACTGAAAGAAAAATCCTTAGATGTCTAAGTCACCATAAAGGACTTCCATACTCAGTTTAGTTGTGTGCAGCCACGGAGAGCCCCACACTGACCAGAACGCTGTAGATCCTTACCAAGGATGAGAGGTTTGGTTCTGGCACCTCGTTCATGAACGTACCAGATGTGATAGAGGGCTCTGGCTGAGAGCAACAGGCACTGTCAAAGGGTCATTCTTCATCTCCCTCGTATGTGATTTTATGGATTCTATACCCCAGAACACTCCGGGTTTTACTTCCACTTCCTCTTCTCCACTGCTTTCCTGGTCCTTCTACAAACCCCCTCTTTCCCCTAACGTCCTCTTGCACCCCCTTACTTCTATCCACACTTTCTTCTACCTTAACTGCCTCCTTCCCCCTTGCCCCGTCACACCACAGAAACGTAACCAACTTCCGCGCCCCAGATTTCTCCACTACTTTCAGCCTGTAGTCCCATGCACTCAACCCCACCTCCTCGGCGCTCTCCCCTTCTCTCGCCGCCTCTTCTTCACCTGGGAAACCACTTCAGTTCCACCTCTCCCTCGGCTTCGCTTTCCTACTCTTCCACGGGGAACCCCAGCAAGCTAACAGGCCCTTGTTTTCTTCGCGTTTTCCTCCTGCTCCAGACCACTTCTCCGCCAAACCCGACCCAAGCCTTTCCTCCCCAAACA
>NW_008825429.1:3884155-3887146 GCF_000699105.1 Pygoscelis adeliae
GCGGGCCAAGGTTTAAACCGCGGGCTCTCCCTGCCAGGCTTTACCCTTCCAGGGGTCTGTGGGGGGAAAGGGGGCTTCGCCTGCACCTCCAGAAACCCGCGTTCTCGCTTTTTGCCGCCGGGATGACCCGCCTGTATCGCGGGGCACAGACAGGCAGCAGCGCTGCCGCTCACCAGGCGAGGAGCAGGACCTTGCCGCGGTGGGAGCGGGCTTGTTGTGACACTCACACTGCCCTTTCCAATTTTATTACGTTTTTTTAATACAGGAATTACTTCCTTGTGGCTCTGTGCTCTCAAAGCACCACCGCAGTACTGTGATCTCGCGTTCACCCGGGCGAAGCCGTCGCTTCGTGCCAGTAAATGGCAGCTTTCGTAGAACGAGCATCCAGGGCCATTGTGAACGTCTCGCACCTGCCGGATACAGGTAACCCTCCCGACTAGACACTGCTACAAAATTAAGGACCAAGATCTAGATCCTGCGGTGAGATTCACGCGCAGGAACCATTAAATACAGGATCCCATTCCGTATGAAAACGCCTCCCACTGATACTTCAGGCTAAATATCTCATTTAGCCCTTTTCTGCAACTGTAAGTCACCTGGGAAGAACTAATGAGTCTCGCTGCCTCCAGCAGAGCCACACTAAACACTGACCTTAACAGCTGTGAGGTGCATTCCTCACATGCACAACCTATTGACTCACTGAGATACCATAAACATCTCGCCGAGAGAAAAGAAGCACAATAGGCTTTATCAAAAGCTTCCAAGCGCTTTTTCAAACTCGTTGAACCGGGCATTCAGCAGCCCAGAGGAGCACCAGGTCACACTCTTTGTTCTGAAAAGAATTGTAATAATGCAGCGTATGCACTTTGCTTTCCTGTAGCTCACCCCAAAGATCTGTTTGCCCTGACTGACAACTTTTACCTCCGAACACCCATGCAAAGTACGCCGATACCTTTTAACACAAGTAAACATTACCGTTTACAGGAGATGAGGCTGAGACACAGCTAAAACGTCAACACTATCGAGCGCCGTTCCCGGAGCTCAACGTCCCATTCGAGGGCATTTGGCTTGGCACATGGGAGATACAAGGCTAGAGCTGCTCGCCAACCTCTCTGTTGCCAAATAATGCCGGGTGCTAGGGGTTATCAGCATCTTGGAAAGCAATCCTGTTACCTTCCTCCTTGCTGAGGGCAGCGGTAGCTGGCAGGGCTGCCTGTGGCCACAGGGCGAACAGGAAAGGGTGTGGTGGCGGCTGCCACATCGCATGAGCTGACTGCTTGCCCACGCTGCACCCAGCGCCCGATGGGTTTGTCCTCTCCCCGCAGACTTGCGCCTGGCTCGAGTTGTTCAAATAACTTTCCCCAAGTCATACAGCCGCAGAGTTAAAAATAGAGATGGGACTGGCTGAAGCCCTTTCTCAGAACTAACCAGAGCCCCCTTAAAGCTTTATAAACACTACCTCCCCCCTTTCTTCCCCATTTCCTGTCTGCATCTCTCCCATCTGTCCACATATTTAGCCCGCCAGCTCCCCTGCAAGCCTGGTTCGTACCGCCGTGGATAGCAAACTAGTTGCCAGGTGTGTCTGAACCAAGGCTGCCCTTCCAAGGCTAATTTATCCCGCGTTACACTGCCTCAGCGCGTTCTGTTTGTCTGAAGCCCATTTACTCCTTCAGAGCAGCCCGTCTTCCACACATCACACGGAGGGCAGGTGCATTTACTACTACAAGGGCACGCAAGAACCCTTTGAACAGAAGGAGCTGTGCACAGCCAGGGAGTAAGAAACTGCATACAGCTGCTGATGCGAAATTTTTCAGCTCATTCTGTGGTCAAAACTGGAATCTCACTTGCTGTTGCTCCCTCCTCACTAATTCCTCATGTTTAATCTTAGCCTTCTGGAGACACCCTCTACTGTCATCTCTCAGGCATTCAGTGGGAACCCAAGGGAGGAGGTTCAGCTTTAAGGAATGCCATGTTTCCCTTACAAACGCAGAAACTTAACTGTCTACGCCCCAACGAGCTATCAGGGAAAGTTTAAACTTCTCTGGCAAGCTATTGTTCTTGGCTCACGTTTTCATCAAAGCTGTTTTTCTCATCACGACTCATTTATTGTTTTATATACGTTCACTCAGTTTGAAGAAAGATTTCTGCCTCCTGCTTTGTCAGCATCAGCTATTCACAGAGTAGCTGACACAGAAGTCATGCTCATTACGTTTTTCTTTCCATTTGTAAGAAATAAAGAAAAAAAGGTTACGAAGCTCAGCTTATAAACAAAGATCATGGCAACACATTTATTGTAGGAATTAGGTGACTGCAATGAGAAAACCTGTAATAGAGTACCTTGGCCTTTGAAGAACAGAATGCATACCAACACCCTTAGCTTGAAACACATGGCTTTCAAGTTTCTGTACCTTTAGTTTCAAAGGGCTATATGATGATGGTCCTAGAAGCAAGCCCAGGAGGAGAATAGCTGTCAGAAACAAGTTAGTAGAATGAGGTTCCATGAGGTACTGGCAGAAGATAAAGCTCTGCTCCTTCAGTTTTGTTTAGCAAAAAAATAATTTAAAAAACCCAAACAAACCATCAAAGAATAAGCCACTGTGAGCCTCTGCAGTGATAAAGAAAAGTGTTTGCCTCTAGATTCAGAGGCTGCAGGGAACTACAAAGTGTGGCAGAAACAGCATTAAATCACCTTACCCTGTCTCTGCTCTGAGCTCTTCCTAATCCAGACCTCTTAACCACTGCTAAACCTCCTTCTTCTCCTTCGAGGCCCTTCCTCCTTAAGGCACACCGCTGTTCAGTCAGACCTTCTCTTTTTTTGTGGTTACTGGGAATCTCTTCCTGCTGCGACCTGCCGCAGGACACACACACTCGTTGTCAAGGCTCCCCCAACCCTGACAGCAGGTACTTAAAGGCTCAGAGCTGCCTTTCCACTGGGCCCCGACATCGCTCCTCGCACACCTGAGGCTGCCACAGGCCCGGCCCCGGCCCCTC
>NW_008825429.1:3888340-3937002 GCF_000699105.1 Pygoscelis adeliae
TCGGATAAATGGCGCTGGTCCATTAAGATTGCCCCTCAGATCTTGTGAGGAAGTAATGTGAACGGCATTAGTATTGGCCTAGTGAAATTCAGGTGAGGAGGGGAGCTTGGTTACTGTCAGCTTTCTTAAAACTGAGTTGGAAGTAATTACATAGGTCTGGTCCTAGCAGATGTATCTGTCCTTTTAATGACATCAAGAAATGATTTACTGGAGGTGCTGAATGTCATCTAGCAGTACTCATATTTGCGTGGGAAGGAGAAAGAAGGAGGACACTAGGCAAGTACTAAGCCCTTAGAATGTGTTTTATATATATCTCCTTGTGGTTTTTTTTTCTTTTTTCCCCAGGAACATAAGTGGAATTAATTCCCTAATACTATAACTATGACACTTCTAAAACTTAGTAGCCGCTGAGTAGCCCTGGTAGGATCCAGGTTTTCCCTGGTCACTTACTCAGCCTGGGCAGAATTGAGCAGCTCGGTGCTGGATTTGCTGTCCGCAACCAGGGTGTTCTCCTCAGGGTTGTGCTCCAGCAGTTGAACGCTGATCTCGTAGGTGTGTGGAGTGCTCGGGCTCACCGCACAGTCTAGTGGCAGCTGCCATGTTTGTTGAAAAACAGCAAAACAGGTGGTGCTGGTATGGCCTCCCTGCTGTGCAGAGGCCTAGCAGGAGGACTTACCCAAGCTCTGGGAGAGCTGCGCTCAGTTCCACTTTCTGTCCAAGAGGATTTCAAATCGTATTGCCCGCCGTAGGGGATAGTGATCTAAATAAGAGAATGAAAGCAGTTTGGGCTTATGGACTGATGGGGGATGCTCCTAACCCCTCCAGTGGAAGCTGTTCCGCAGTGCACAACGTGATTAAAAGTTAACAGGGTAAGGGTGCAGCGGGGGTATGTCACTGTTGACCGCAGTTTATGATGCTCATGTTTGGGTGAGGATAAGTGGGCTCCAATCTGTTCTCCAAGGTCTGCTTACATATTTTCAACAAATGTTTAGAATGCTACAATGCTTAGGGTGATGTAGCTTATTTTTCTAGTGGTCATTAGTTTAATGTATCTTGTACTAGATTTATTAGAGTACACGTGTTGGTATTTCTACATTGATAATGGACTGTTCGTGGAGAGAAGTAATACACCATGCTCGTTCCTCTCTGTTTATGTCTTTAAAACTGTATTACTTCTGGTAGCTAGCTAATTCTGAGTTCTCAGGGAATAGTGTAACAATATAGGGAGTGTTTTAAATGTAAATACATGTTCACAAACTCTCTTTTAACATTGAAATTCATACAAATAATTTGGCAACTTAATTCTTTTACGCACGCACAGTGAGGCTGCAAACTGTTCGTATCTGCATTAATGTATAGGTTTTTTTCAGGTTTTGTCGAATCAAGATTTCTTATTTTCCCTATAACTCAGCATATAACTTCCTCTAGCATCTGATTTGAGGAAAACTTGAGCTAGGTTGTTTCCGTCTTCCCTTCCCAATATGAGGGCTTTCAGATTGCAAACTAATTCTTCTGTACATGTATTACTTACAGTGATTCTCTGTATGTACTTCCCTTTCACTTTGCCTTCATTAATTATCAGTTAAAAAAGATCCTTGCAGGTCAAAATTCTTAAAGATGAGGTATTTCCACTTACGTGCACTCTAAATATGGATCTTGTATCAACTGGCTTTTGCTGCTAAATTTATTTTTCATAGTATGTTGCGGGATGGGGTGGTCTTTCAACAGAACTGAGCTCTGTCCCTTTTGACTAATCAGCTGTCTTGCCTGTAAGAGAAAACCCTGTTTGTATGCAGCTAGCCTGGAGTTTGCTGGGCTGACACGGGCTCTTCAGGAAACGCTGTGGCCGGGGAGCAGAGGGGTAGCAGTGTGGGTGAAGTTTGCTGCACAAAGGGTGGGGTCAGCGAGTTGGGACCAGGAACACAGACTAGTTGTTTTCTCCGTTTACAGGTTTTTGTTCCAGGTTGTTCTGCAGCCTCATGAAACGCTGCAACATTCAGGTTCTGGGAAATGGCAGGGGAGGAGGTGTACATGAAACACTTTCAATTTTATTTATTTGTTGATTTTACAGGAAAAAAAACCCTTAGTGTCTAAGGTTAATGTTTTTAAATATAGAACAGATCTTTTGTTTTAAGACAGAGTTCAGAGTCTTTTAACAGAACCTTTCTATGGTTCAGTCACAGCATTTACAGCAAACTGAGTTTGAATAAAAGTGCAATTTTGGTATCAAAGATATTCAAGAAGTAGATTTTTATAAAATTATATTTCAGCACATGCTCAGCTTTTTTAATAGATGTGCTTTTACGCAACAAGAGAAAAAAAAGTAGTGAACCCAAAAGAGTTTTTTATTTTATGCTTATTATTTTCAAACTACTTCCTTATTTGAAGGCCATTGATTAAACCAGAATGATTTGATTGCCTTTGGCTTAGTGCTGTGTAATAAACATTATGCAATTGCATCGCCCCTGCTTGTTCATTAGTTCTTTCAAAGGTAGCTCAGTGAGTTTTCCTGACACTGTCCTGTTAGCGCTCTCTGAAATCACTGTGGTAGGTTTGTTTTAATTTATTGAGTGACACGTATTTTAGAAAGTATTGAACTGATAAATCTAGGGTTCCTTAGACATTTTGGGTAAAAAAAAAAAAAAGGAAATCTCTTTTCCTATTTTTACATAGGTAGCACACGTTCTGACTTTTCATTTAGATCTGCTGGCTGTACTACAGCACACGAAGCACGATCATGTAGTGTGCACCACTTAAAATCATCATTGGTATTGCATGCCAGGAACTGTAATCTATGTGAACCTCAGTTCCTAATTAATGAGGAGGAAAGTTGAAATAGAAATTAAAGTACATTAATTGGGTGTGGTCTTCCATCTCCTGAGCTACTGAAGGATGTTGGAAATCTGAGTGCCCTCCTAGTTACTTATGATATTGTGGCAGCTTCTGTTCAATCTTTATGAAGTCCCAATTCACTGCGTTAAAGAGCAGTGCTTCTAACGTGGCATGTTGTCTTTATTCTGTTGAACTATATCAGGGGTATTTAATTTTTACTTCCTGTTGAAAATATGACAATGTATATTTGTAAAGATCAGTAGGTTTTGCTCTCAGAGTGAAGAAACCTGGAGTATTGCTAGTATTTTATTTTTTTGAAACAAGTTGTTTAAGTGAATTCAGAGCAATTTTTGAAATTAGGTTGTCTAGGTGGCTTGGGTAAGCTTGTTCTTATTGAGGATGGCAAAAAATGCATTTGATTTGAGCAGTTTGGAAGTTTTCTTGTTTATATACTCATCCTTGTGTTTGTGTTGTCTTACTGGACTTTCCCTTTGTGTAAGAAATTCTTAGTTTAATTTGTAAGGGCAGGGAAATTTCAAATTTAATATAGGGAGCTTACAAAACAAGTTTGTCTGAGTTGTTAATGAAGCAAGCACTTATGCCCTTGCACAGGTAATAGCTTGATGTTGATGTAATTACTAGTTTTTCCCCACCCTGAATATTAGGTCAAAATGGACTCTGGTTTATTTCGAATTTAATGAAACCAATAGTTATGTGGGAACGCGCAGTTGTATGCCTTCCTACTTAGCTACAAAAGACTTTCAAATAAGGACATTCTCACAGTTTGTTCGGCGTATTAATTTCAGTCTGTCTTTCTGAATATTAGTATAATTAGGCATGGAGGTTGATTGGGCAAAGCTGGAGAACAGAGCTCATTCAGATGAACTAACCTTTGTCACGTTGCCTTTAAAATTTTGGACTAGTGAATTCCCCCCCCATTTGCACCCCCTTCTGCTGTCACTCTGTTAAATATTGGGATACCTGAGAGGCCAAAGTAATTCCTCAAAAGAAGGGCAAATGGTGACCTTGGTGTGCCACGTTTTCAGGCCTTCATGACTTTGCTTCGGTACAAGCAGCTTTTATGCTGCGGGTTGTGCTGTCTTTGGGAAGAGAGGGAAAGCTGTTTGTACTTCATCTAAGAAATTGTCACTTTAAGAGTGGAGGTGTTAACCCCAAAGTCCTGGATAAACTCGCATCTAGGAAACTGTACACTGCCTACTGAATTTCCCTGTAGCCTAAAATGCATACATGGGTTTGTTTTGGTTTTGTTTTGGGTTTTTTTTTTTTACTTTTCTCACAGACTACTCCCCAGAATTACTGTGATGCAGAACGTGGCGGATGCCATGTTCCAGAGTAACTGCTTTTCACCACTGGGAGGAATGAATCTTGTATGTAGTGTATGTATTTTCACATGCATTAAGCAGTTTAGGATGAAAGGTGTTATGACTACTGGATACTATCATCATTTTATGAGCAGGATGTCTTTATTAGATTGGAATTGATGAACGCTTGCCAAATTTTGTGCATAGTGAGTCTGCTTCTGGAGAGACGCATGTTCACTTCCTACATTAAAACTCTTTTTTTCCTTAATTTTAAATAAGTGATCTGTGATTCTGTTGCGCAGAATGTGGCATAAAATTGAGCAGACTTATTTAGGGTTGCCCTTGAACGTTGTGAGTGTTTAAGCCAGATTTACAAGAATATGGTCACCGATGATTCATGTTGAGATGATGTTTTTCTTCCCTGTAATGGAACATATGGGAGTATGTAGCATATGGTACTGCTGAAAATTGTTAAACGCAGAGCACTGATTTATTACACAGCAAAAAGAGTTTGGATTTTTAGTCTAACGCTGAGCAGAAAGCTTTGTAAACAGCTCTGGCTGCTGGTTTGTATTGGATGCACTGCTGTGTTGTGGTAAATTTTCAAAGAATTCCTTTAAATGGGAACAGCATTCTTCCAAGAGTTCTGTACGCGTCCGTTGCACTGGAGTGAATATATGAACTCACTGAATGTTTCATTAAAGGAGATGGGATTGTTGGGGTTTTTTTAAAGACTGTCTGGAACAGCTTTGAATGTATTGCCTCAGCAACTCTGCCTTGACAGTCTGCCTAGCCTTTTAGCGACCCAGAGGGATGTTTATTTTCTTATGGTTCAGTCTCGCTCTATGGGATGACAACTTCAAAACTGAAATCCTTTCTGTCTTATATGGGAAGTAGAGGTATTAAGAATGTGTAAATATGTAGTTTTCTTCCAGTCTTACTAGCCAAAACATCTTCCTTCTGTGTTTCGGGTGGGTTTTTTTGTCTTCACGTGACTTCTGGAGGGTTTTTTTGGTGAGGCGGGTGGAGGAAGAAAATGTACACCTTGATCCTTCCAGTGCACGGAGGAAAGTGTACTAAAGTGCGGTTACAGAGAACATAAATTCCAGCCATGTATTTCCTTGTGCTCTGCTGTGTTTCTTGACTATTCATCTTTTAGATTATTATAATCTCTTCAGAGCAGGCACCACTTCTGTGTGGCTTTGTAGGTTTTAATACAGCGTAACTGAAGCTCACAGTCACTGTAGTAATATAGATAATAAATAGTTGGTCATAAAAGTACATTGATTAGCTTTTTCAGAAATGATTTAAGCAATAAGCAGGAACCTTCATTTAAACCATAGAATGGTGTTTGTTTGTCTTTTTTTTTTTTTCCTAATGAAAAACTTGAGTCAATTTATTTGTAAACATTAAAATACTGGTTAAAAGAGACTTTATGCCAAATTTGGTACTGCTTTTGTTAGGCCAAAGATACATAATATCTGTGAGAGAATAGATATGCTCTCTCAAATTTGTAATTTTTTTTTGATAAAAATCAGATGAGTCTTATTTACTTCTTTCTTGGTTTATGACGATCTGCCTTTCAGTTCAGGGTTTCTTGTGCGTTTCTGCTTACTTTGACTGGTTCAGGTGAAGTTTAAGTATGCTGTATCCTTAAGGGAAAAAAAAAAACAACATTTGACATCATTAAAAACTCATGTTATTTAATAAAAGGAAGTAGTATCTATCGTTGAGGGAATTAACTAATGACCTCTTGTTACCATCGCCTTCAGGATCTTAGATCCTCCCTTCGCTTGCCTCATTCTTAGTCATAGATTGGAAAAGGAAAACAGGCTTCAAACACCCCCCCCCCCCCCCCCCAACTCTTAAGCAGTTTCTCAACTTCAGATGAACTGATCGTTGACCTAAACCATGTGAATAAACTGGTCAAGAAAATACTCCCTTTCCACTTGCAGAACATACTACTGTTATTAAAACTTACATAGCATGTCAATTAACTCTACGTACAGGTTAAAACTGGGAACTAGACTATTTTAAAAAAGTGTTAGCCTCAAATAAATTTTAATTTATAACATTTTTAATCTTAACATTGGTTGTGGTCTCAGTTTTAACTCTAAGCTTCTTTCAAAAGAGGGGAAAAACATTTCTTATCTGGAAAGTACGCGAGTGGCAGAGCAGATAAGATAATTGAGACCTAAATGTGAGCTGGGATGGAAACAGTCTCTGTTAAGAGTCAGGTCTCATCCGCTTTGCCACAGTCAGGCGGTGCTTTAATGCATACTAATGCAATGAGTTTTGTCATCCTGTGGAGAATGCAGTGAATTTTGACGCTGCTGCTGCTTTTGCATTAAGAGACGTGAGCCTTTAGCTGAAGTGTTAGAAGCTTGTGTTTTCATAGTCAGGAGTCTTATGTTCATTTAGGAAGCAGACAGCCAAAACTAGGAGGTTTTTATGGCTCTCCTGCCTGTAACCACATTTTGCTCCTGAAGTGAGGAATAGAAATAAAAAACTTGTTGTTCCACTCAGGCAGTTGTTTCTTAAAATTGCTTGTGTACATTTTCTGCGTGGTGTCTTTTCTCTGTGGAGGATTCCCACAGAAGATAAGAAGCTTTCCATTTTCAGTTCTTTCCATAGAGAAAAAGCTCCTGTTGTGGTTGTAAAGGTTGTGTCCAGCACTTGATGGCCCAGGTGGGCAGGAGGGTAGTAATGCAGATATCTAAAACCAGAATAAACGAGTAACTCCTCATATTACTTTTTTACTACACAAAGTCTTATTTTTACTTTGCAAAATCAGAGTTAAAGTAAACAATTTTCAACTTTTTATTTTAGGGTTGCTTTACCAGAAAGTATGTAATTTCAAATGAAGTTACACGCTTACGGAAGCAGACATTAGAAGATTTTTGGTACAAAATCAGTATTGGACTTAGTATTTTGCTGCAGGAAATGTAGTCACCATATGAATATAACATATATCAAAAGATACCTAACTTATGCATTTGAGAGCTGCAGAAATTGCAAGTAAATGTGTGATCTGCAGTAGGAGCAGTTCAAATCCTAAAGGCTGACTGAATATTCACTTGCTCAAGTGCTCCAAATTTCAGGTGTGTTGGGGACCTTTTCTACATTTCAGGTTTCCAGCTGTATGTTATAGTGAGCTTTCTGCCAGTCTGACAATGATAGTTTAGTGCCTTAGAATAAAGTAGTAGAAAGTTGCTGACTAAAGGCTTGTTGTTTATTTTCTTTTTCCTGGCCACCTGAGTGTTTTAGAAGAACATTGGTTATGTTTTTGAGCAGTCTTACTGTTTCTTGATATGCTGAGCCCAAACCAGCCAGAGGTGGTCAAATGAGATTGTGGTCTGATCTGTTACACAGTTTGTGTTGGGTCCAGGCTCTGGAGACATCCAGAGAGGCAGAGGGACAAGAACCCCCGTCTGCTGACATGCGAGCTGGTGGCTGGAGCCCCAGGCTATCAGTGCAGCTCTGCTGGTGTTTAAGATCAACTCCTTGCAAATATTTTAGGAGGGTTATATTCAAATGCTATTTATAAGACCAGACTAATTTCTTTCTTCATAATGATGGCCTTTTGGCTGATGACAGGGCTGGAATCTGGAAGATCTGGATTCTGTATGCCACTAGTCAGCTGCGTATCCACAGGGAAGTCGTTTGCTAGCTTTCTGCCTCGTTTTTTATCTGTATTTAAATTAAAAAAAAAAAAAGTTGACTAATACCTGCCTGACAAGACTATGAGAGCACAGTTAGTAGCCTCATGAGTAGCCTGTGAGATCTTTGGAAAACACTATAGGAATGTTCAAGGGGCTTGTTATGGTTAAGGCGCTCGCAATGAGAGAACTGGTTAAGCCTGGGTTATTGTTAGACCATTCATTAAGGAGTCTTAATAGCTGAAGCTATGATAGTAGCTGTTCCTGGCTTCACCTTCAATTACCCTGGGTAGATGCAGACTGCTGCAATACTGGAGCGCTGCAGTGGTCTGGAGTGGAACTAAAGCATATGCATTAATGTTTGAGTCCGCCTTGAGCGCTTCATTTCTATTTCACGGCTGGTTTTGCATGCAGGTCATGCCGTAGCCTAAGTGAATTTTGGCAGTTTAACATCGTGATGATTACTTGTTCTGCCACTGGTGAGCCCTTAGCACCTTCTTGCCAAAAGAAATACTATATATTCAGCTGAATTTTTCCTGTGTATCTGCCTAACTCTTTAATCTGCCATGTTTTCACTTTGTGAATTGAATAAAACATAAAAAAAAGTTTATTAGGCAAAACAGAAACTTTAGTCCTTAGTATTAAAAGGTGTAAGCCAAATATTAAAAACCTCTTAAGATTTGGCAATCTTCAAGCTCAGGTTGTCTTTTGACAACCCTTGAAACTTGTGTGAATGCTCATGTTGTAGTTTTAAAAAATTCATTTGATAGTATGTTTATAGAATATCTGTCAGAATTTTATCCCTTCTGGCCAGCATTATAATAAGCAACTATACAAGAAAAGGAGAAAACCCATTTTAGGAAAGACTAGATATCAAGTTTTTTCCCAAAACTAAATAATCTTGTCAGTCATTAGCAATGGTATCTTAAACTTTAACTTTCTTAAAACTCAGCAGTGCCACACTCGGGTACTTTAAAGTCAAGATACAGCCTTGGCAACTGAGGTCTAAATCCAGACATTTTTATTTGTCTTTGGAGTTTCATCTCTTCATGATTATATATGTAAGCTGTTTTCTGTGTCTTGACAGATTTGAAATGTATTGACTGAAAGAAAAATACAAACTCAGATTCCTGTTGAAACACAGGGCTTGAGGAGGTAGGGATCAGGGGTTTCCCATGGAATTGATTGATTGTGAATTTTGAATCACGAGTCTGTAAATTAACATGAATTTTAAGCTGATGTTACTGCTGAATTAAAACCAGCTCTTACACTAGCCTCTCCTTTCTCCCACCAAGTTGTGCTGGCACAAACCTTTGTGCTACCAGAGTGTGGTACAGATTGGGAAACTGATCCAGCTGCAAAATAACCATGTGTAGCAAAGCCAGAGGTCCAGGGGTAGGAATGGGCAGGTGGGGAATAAGGATGGGGCTGGAAGGTAGAAACTTTCCCCTAGGGAAGTAGGGGCAGTACTGCTAAATTATTATACTGTGAGTTACCTTTCTTTAAAAAAACCACCAAACAAAAAAACCCAAACATACCACTGTTCAGTTTAAGACAGTGAGTAAATAGCGAGTTTCACTTTCTGTTCTTGTGCATTAGCTGTGTCTAGCAGCGTTTGTGTTGTCTTGGGCTGCAAACTGCAGGGGAAAACTTGAATCAGCATTAACACGCCCTCCTTTCACTGTATTTTACCTTGTTTTGTGAAGTGCTTTTTTAGGAAACCCAAGTTCGGTGCTTTATATTACTTGCACCTGCTTTTTTTTTTTTAAAAGGTTTTGTGTTCAGATATATAATATAAACAAGGAAAGGCTTTTTTGAAAGGCTGACATATTTTGCTGCATGTTAGTTGTTCAGTGTTTATAGCCTACACAGAAAAATATCCCTGCCTTAAGAAGTGGGGGAAAACCCCGAGCAGAATGCTTGTCTCATAGGCAGTGACAATATTGACTAGAAGATGATGCCATGTATGCAAACAGGTATTGCCAAACACAAAAGTTTTATTTCATACTTCAGGTATACAATGGCTTTTTAAAATGTCAGGTCATGGCACCATATGACAGGAATCATGTGAAGGTGAAAAGTTATTTCTTAATATTAAGTCCTATTTGTTCTTGAAGTGTGAGAATTACTTGCAGTATATAACCAAGAACCTAAAATTAGAAAAGGGAGCACCAATGCATATTAATTTTCTTCAAATAGACTGTTTCATTAATACAAATGAGGATGGCTTCTGTTTGTTTGCTTTTTTGTTTAGGAAGCTCTTTAGTTTCGGTAAGCAGTACAGCACAACAGAAATCTTTCTGAGCATTGCGAAGCCCACCTGGTTTCCAAAGTCATCCAGAGAATTTGTGGTGAATGTGTAAAGAATAAAACACCTCAGTTAAAGAACATTTGGCTTCTGGTGGCAGGGCCTCCCCATCCAAAGAGCATCTGCAGCTGTTGTCGGTGAAGTTGTGGGTAAGAGTCTCAAGGGTGTATAGAGAGGAAGTCTAAGAACTTTTGTATTATGATCTCTGTCTTCCCGGTTGCCTTAAACAAAAAGGACAGCTTCATTTGTGTCATCATTCATAAATTAAGAACTCTTGCAAAGTTCAGCTGAACGCTGAGTGTCTGGATGAAACTCCCTCTGTATCCTATGCTTTTGTATTGCTGCAGCTCGAAAGCTGTGTAGGAGATGGTACAATTGTGTACGTGAAGAGTTACCGCTCTCATCTTGGGAGCCTGGCAGAAGGAACTTCCTAGTGCTGACTGCTAATGTCGCAGAACCACAAGTGTTTGCTATTACTATTAGTAGAAGGGGGATGTAGGGCGGAATCTACCTCCCCCCAACCGGGAACTGATTTAAGAAAACTGTTGCAAAGCTCAGACTGACTTAATGAAGCAGATGGCTGCCCTTACAGTCACCAGGAGTCTTGCCCTGCTTGGGGCAAGCAACTAGGAGGAGTTGCGGTGGTTGTGTTTTGTTTTTTTAAAAAACAGGGTATTTAAAACCAGGCTTTTGCACTTTGGTGGTTAACCGGTGGCCAGGGAGCTGCATTGATATGCAATAGGGAAGATTTTGGTTACTGTTTGGGTGTGTGGCACACCCTGCCCAGGCTGCGGTGCCCAACAGGTAGTGTTCCCTCTGGAGGTGGGTTAATACGAGCTGTATGACCTGGAGCCATCTCCTGCTCTAAGTGGGTTTTTAATTGGTCTTTTTAGTGTCAGGGTACCAATAGAGCACAAAATTTTTTTTTAATAACTGGCGTGTGATTTAGTCTGTCTTCTCAGGGGAAAAACTGTATGCGATGTAGAGGGCTTTTTCTGTTCATGAATTTGTGTGTGCTGCCCCTTTGTTAGAGAGGGCAGGTCAGGAGAACACATTGCCTTTCTACTGGAAGCTTGCAAAGATTTTGGAGGGTCTTTGCTGCTTTTGTATATTACTCTGATATCTAGGACCACCTTTTGAGTGGGACATCTGCGCAATTGAGTTTTATGTTATCCTAGGTTTCCTTTTTTCTCTCTTACCCACTATTGCTATCCTCATGTTTTATGTACAAAAAGTGAAGATCAAATACACTTAAAATGTTACGTTCGCCTTAAAAGGTTGCATGTTCGGGGGGGGGGGGGGGGGTCCCTGATCCCTGTAGTGGCATAGCAGCAAGATAAATGAACATGCTGATGTTCTACAGTGAGGTTTTAAAAAAAAAAAGAGACATCTGGGTGGAGGAAGCAAACCTCAAAAATGAAAGTTGCTTTTCTATTTTATGACCAGTCAAAATATTTTGGAATTAAAAACAAAGTTGAAGTTGAGTAAATTGATTTTTTTGAACCACTTGTACTAAGAGCTCATTTTATGTAATTACTGGGGCGTGACTTTAAATTCTGGGCAGGACTTTGTGGCTTGTTAGCATCTAGTTCAGCTTCTGATGTTGCAATGAAGAAGGAAGTGAGCGTGTGTGTTCTTGGGGAGGGGGAGAACGAAGCACTTCTGCCTAGCCACATAAGGTGGGAATTGCAGCTGGCCGGTTATTTTTAGCTTCTATGTCATTGTGAATGTGAGTCTTTTTTTTCTTTTTAATCAGAATGTTTGGTAAATGAAGCTGTCAGTTATTGTTTTGAAGATTTTTTTTTTCATACCAAAATGCACTAAACAGATGACTTCTTCACCCCAATTTTATTCATTAAACCTTTAAGTCTTTTTAAACCCCCAAAGCTGCAGGACTGGGTGTGATGCATTTCGCAAGTCTCTCTATCTGCTGTTGATTTTTGCAATTGTGCACCCATAACTAAGAATATAAGCATAGTAGGGACTGCAAGGAAAGGTGGGACCTTATAGATCAGCCTCTGTAGCTGGAGAAACACAGAAGCTTCATTAAAAATAAAGGATTTGATTTTGCTCCCTCCTTGCAAAAACATGCAACCATGTGGTCATAAGGACTTTTTCATGGGTAGGAGGGAGAGGCAAAAGATACCATCAGTTTCCATCAGTGTGTTTTCCAGTCACTGGCTGTAGTAGTGAATCATTTTTGTTCTGGTTGCTCATCCTGGCCTGAAAAGAGACATATAGAATGTTTCCATTTTAAGCTGTTCAGCATAATGGATAAATAAACTTACCCTTCCTATGTTGATTTTTGCCACAGTGGGTGAGCTTTCCTTCCTGGGATCAGTCTGTTTTGCTGCACTGGCCTAAAATATCCACCTTCTGAAAGCTCTTGGTGTGCTATCAGAACACCGATGGAAGAAAATGTTCTAACCATTTTGCTTCAGGGTTGCTGGTCTTAAAATGCACTGTTAAAAATAACAAGTTTTCTAAACGCATACAGCAATGTTTTCCTGGCTCCCTGCCTCTTCCCCCACATATTACATGCCATTAAAGGCTACCAAAACTCAGCAATCCTCAAGTCAAGTGCATAGCCATGTGCATTTGCTGCAGCATTAATAGTGTTTATTCCAGGCTTTCTTAAGGAAAATTGAGGAAGTCTTTTGTAGATGGAAGCTCTCTGCCTGTCACAGTAAGTACCACGCAAGCAGCAGCAATGCGTGCATGCTCTTTCTGCACCAGCTAGTATCCTTCAACCTCTGGTAATAAGAGAGAGCCCGGGGATCCCGAGTTGTCTCCTGGTCTTTGGTTAGACTGCCAGCTGCGCAACTGCGTTGCTGCCCTTTGTCAGGAATAGCTGTAAAACCATCAGCTCATTTCAGAAAGGCTAGTAAACAGCATTTGGAGTTTTAAGTACTGTCCTTATCTGCTGCCCTGTCACAGCAGCTCTTAAAACCAGCGATGACCAGAAAAGATTAAAAGCTTTCTGTGTGCGGGGAAAGGTACCCTACTATAATTTTGGGAGTGAAAGAGCAGAGGTAGATATGGCTCATGGTAACCTTTAATAAACAGTGTGGTGCTGACATGATAGTGAAATGCTGCTGTATTCAGGTACCAGGGCATATAGTTTCTGTCCTCATTACTCTTAATGTGTTTTGAAATTATTTTTATACTGCTTTAAACTGTCTCATGCTGACTCAGTTTGGCCATAAAAGTCTGAGGACTTCTGATCTGGAGCAAAGTTTCCTCTGTCAACAGAACAGGTATATCCTAGATGCAGGTTTTTCCTCTATTACCAAAACATCTCTTTCCATGTCAATCTTGAAGGATCTGCTGCTCTCGCTGTCTTTTTCTTTCCCCAAAGATCAGTTCGTTCACCAGCTTACGTTGGGCTCTGTCTACCTTTGCAAATACGTTTGCGGTGGCTCTTTCACATTTTCTGCTTGAGAAGCTGCAGTGAAATACACAGTGCCTGATATTAAATAAGAAAGACCCGACGGTGAATGCTTTCGATCACTGGTTGCATACACCAACCCTGGAAGGAAGTACAGGGCTAAGAGGCATTTCCAGGCCAATAGAGGCAAAAGTATATGTAACAGTAGCTAAATTCCTTGTAGCTTTTCCAGAATCTTTATATAGTAATCTGGGCATATTCCACTGTTTTCAGAAGCAGCTTTAGAATTTTATCCTCCCTCGTAAATTACATGCCAAATGATGCATTTACTGAATTGAATCAAGAAACCTCTGGTGGTTCAAATGGAATCTTGAACCCATATGTAAGGCTGCCCAATTTATCTGCTGAAGTGTGTAACTTAGAGCAGGTAGTTGAGAAGCTCTGCTGTCTGGGTTGGGACTGACTTAAACCCAGATCCCAAACCCCCAAAACTTCCAAGGACAAATGCATACCAGGAAACAAACAAAAATTTGCTGTGGAATATGTCTGAATAGCTTCTGAGCATTAGAACATTTGCTGGCCTGTAATTAATTTTAATTATGATATATTTTGATTGGCTGTCCAAAACGTGCTTCACATGAATTCAATGCACTTCTCTTTTTGTGCTGGTCATCTTGTTCCTCGTCCTTAAAGTGCTTGTGCTCTGTCTGTCCCTGTTTTGGAAGATAGTACAGGGAGAGCCTGTACTAAGAAGAGCCTTCCGAAGGACACTTTGGTTTCTGTGTAGCCTTTAAAATCTACCAGGTTTGTTTAGCATTTGTCTTGGGTTACTCTTTGAGATTTACAGGGCATTTTGTGTTTGTTTTGACTGTTAATTTATCTCACTTGCTCAGTAAGTCCGGTCTCTTCTGGCGGCGGGTGATAGGATGGGAGGATTGGGATGCTCTTGGAGCCTGTGTTTGGAGTGCTGCACTTCAGGGTGCACACGTGGACTCTTTTTCCCTTAGTCTTTGTGTTGAATGCATGATTGAAAGGGCTCTGAAATTAACGTGATGATAGAAATGAAATAAATGGTTAAATGTCTTAATAATTCAGATGTGAAATGGCCTTGCTGCTTGTACTTCCCTTAGGGCTTGTAGGGTATTGGCCCATCTTTGGTGACAAAATACTCCAATAGTTCTGCTCTTGCGTAGAGGTGGGGCTTCCTCCGCTCAGCTCATGTATTAATTTTTAAGCTTGATACTGACATTTCAGTTACAGGTTTGGAAGCTATTTTACACTCTGCAGAGGAAAATGTCACTGGTCATATTTACAGTATAGTGGTTGGTTAATAAATATACACACGGCAAGCTGTGGGATGATTGCCTGCTGTGTTATTCTTAACATGCCATGGAAATGGTTCTGTCTTCCTGAGTAACACTCATATAGCAATAATGTACGTGAAATGTTTTTTAAAACACTATTTTAAAATGCCAATGCTCATATTCAGCTGTTGACCAGAGATATGAGTGATGCTATGCTGACGGTTGGTGGTCTTTTAATTGAAGAATTTATGCAGATGTACTTCAGGGGTTTTTCTAAGAAGCATTTTGAAGCTGTACATGTTCTGCATGTGTATAGTAAGGCAGCTGAATCATACCCTGTGGAAAAGGCCAGTTTAAATCCACTTACTGATCCAATACCAGCACAGGTAAAAATTTTTGGATCCTCCCTTCATCCAGACTGGGTGAATGTAGAGCTGCAATGTAAGATTTCAAATGCCTGTTAGTGTAATTTAGCCTAGACTTCTGGGTGCGCAATGCTATATTGAAAACAGTGTAATGCTGAGCTCTCTCTGCATCCTGTAAGGGCACCTCAGGGATGCTGTGCTTTGTGAGCACTGTCAGCTGAAAATTAAACTGGGGCAAACCAGGTCACTGCACAAATCCTGCAGATGTTCTCCGGGTAGAACTTCTGGTGATGACTGACATCATGTGCCCAGCAGTCCTTACTGTTTGGAGATCCTGCCGAATCTTAAACTTTCTTGGCTCTGGAAAATCAGTTCATGTAGTTCTTGTGAGTGAAGGGAGCAGCGGTGGTATACTTTTCTCTATCAAACAGTTAAGCTACTTAGAAGCCACAGTTTTATTCTTTGTAGAGGGGGAAATAAGGCAGAGTGTTGCAAGCACACTTTATATAATATGCATAATTTTGCTTACATTATACACACTTCTTGTGCTAATACAAACTCTTACGCATACAAGTGGCACTTCACTAGAAAGGTGAAACACAACAAATGTGTGATGGCCATTTTGCTGAGCAGGTTTCCTGGAACAGCTACCTGTGAGCTTTTCTTCAGACTCCCAGAG
Source organism: Pygoscelis adeliae (assembly GCF_000699105.1). Lineage (NCBI taxonomy): Eukaryota > Metazoa > Chordata > Aves > Sphenisciformes > Spheniscidae > Pygoscelis > Pygoscelis adeliae. The sequence goes on from NW_008825429.1 coordinate 3,904,198, forward strand.
ATTTGTTTGACAAATCTGGTTTTGTTTTTGTTTTTTTTCGTTTGTTTGTTTGTTTTTCAATAGTGCTTCCTGTAGCATAACTTAAAATACATTAGGGCAGATATTTGCCATTGTATGCATAGGCCTCCCCATATAATGCACTTTCCTGTTGCTTTAGGGAATTTGGATTTGCGTTTTCCGGAGAGCAGGAAGGACAGGGGATTTGAACAGGTTTACATATGTAGAAGTCTTGAAGATACAAAATCTGATTATTATAACCATCTCATCTATGTAGCACTGATTGCAGCTAGAAACAAGATAATGGATATATTGATATGATTGTGTTGACATCTTTTGATTCTGCTTTGAGATTGAATGAATGCTGCTTTGCAATGAAAGGCCACATGACATCTGAAAAGAGAAGAAATGCTGCTATAACTGATACTCTCCTTCGGAACTAAAACCATCTATAGATTGCTGCAGTGCAGGTCTGTGCCTTAGTTTGTTGCTACCAACTGTAGTGGTCTGGTACTTCAGCACAAACCCTTAATTTATTATAAATATTTGCAAAGAATTCCAGCTACTTTTACACCAGGTGATGTCTGAAAATCCCCTGATCAGAGGTCTTTTAAAGAAAATTCAATGGCTGGAAAAAAAAATAAAGTCATCTTGGGCTACGTCTGATGCTGGCAAGGGGGTTCTGTGAGCGCGAGGGAAAACTGTGTGTGTTATCGTTGGCTTTATCACCTGATACGGAAGACTTGCTTATACCACTGATTTCAGAATAAGCAACTTCTATAATGGACTGAAAGTTTCCAGTTGCTTCTTTGAACTTGCTCTTACACTTCTCCTTACAATGCTGCTGTGGTAATTAAGCACTTGTCAACAGCCAAGTGCTAAGTATCAGTACTTATCTTTGTCCTTTTTGACATACTACTGCTAACTTATTACAATAGCATTAAAGACTATTCAAATGTAGTGCCACATTTAGCCAAGCTATGTAGAAATGTATTTTTAAGTTCATGCTCAGAGAAATTAATATTCAGTATAAATATTGCAGATAACTGGGGGGGAGTTCCCATTTTACAGGAAGTGTCCTGTTTTAAAAGAGAGCTAATAACTGGTCTGTGGTTGTACAGGGAGCCTGTATGAATCTGGGAATTAATTCTCAGTAAGACCAAACTCCCTCTTATGGACTGTTATTGGGATAGCAAATAGTTTTTTGTGTTCAAATACTAGGGCTTGTAACTCTTTTTGCAGTCACTTTCATGGTGAAAAATAGTGAATCTTATTCTGTGTCAGTGGCATTCTCTAAGCAACTGTCCTTCCAAGTAGTTCAACCTAATGGGGTAGAGTGTTGCTGGTTTGTGCTGGATTTGTTTTAAGTTCACTCCATTGATAGATGAGGATGTAACTGTCAGGTATTCAAAAGTGAGGTGGAATTTCTCTTTTGTCCTACTGGATTTTTATCAAGAGTCCCGGTAATTCAAGAAGGCTATCTTGTACTCGCTGAAGGTGAGACTACTACTATTCAGTAATTCTAGGAGCCTGAGGGCTTATCTGGGAGTGTTATTCATTTGCTACTTGCACACAAATGTTTGAGCTCTCGTTATCAGATTAGAAGTAAAAAACAAAAATGTATCATAGCTTGAAGTACACAACCAATGCTCCAAGACTGTATGAATCTTCATAGAAGTCCTGTATTCTCCCAGTTTCCTTGCAGCTGTATTGACCATGGAGTAAAAATGTTGAAATTGGTCAGAACAATATAAAATAACTTCATAAAAGTTTGGCTTGGATCTTGAATTTGTGCCTAGCGAAAGATGCGTCTCCTCTCCCCAGTACCTACTAAAGTAAAAACTAATTCTATGTTGTCAGTGAGGTTGCATTCCTTCATTAGAAGGTCATCTGGTAATTTGACCTGACTTTTAAAATCCGTATTGTTCCAACCGACTAACCTCAAACCTAGAACTCGGGGAAATTTAGATTTTTGGACATGGCAATCCCTCTCTTATAGAAGGTAGTGGCAGACTGTTTGGAAAATAAGAGAGGCAAACATAACCAGGATGCTTTTAAGTTCAGAATAGATCGGCGTTTACTCCTGAGGCCAATCTAGAGGTGGCTGCTGCTGTGGATGTATCTTCTGAGAGGTTTTCATGGGACTGTCGAGCATCTGGAGGGAGGAACAGAATGAACCGGCTCTGCAGTGTGAAGGATCTACCTGTCAGCAGAGTAAATGCAAAGTGTCTCCGTGATAGGGGACATCTGGGGACGGGGGGAAGGAGAATGCCTGTTGAAAATGAGGCGTTTCTAGTGTAGTATTTTGGAGTGGAGAGAAATCGGAAGGTGAGAGGGAGTTTGATCCTTTGTAGTTTTAGATAAGACAGAAGCTGGGGGCGGGGAGCTGACATTATTTAAAGTTTGGGGAGGGACAGATGTGGTAAGAGATTATACAGTTAATGATGCAGCACTTTAAAATGCAGGCAAGTGCTATGGGGTGTTGAAGTTCTGTTGTGTATTTACTTTCCTCCTTCAACATGTCCTCAAATTCACTCAATTTATTTAAACTAGTTTCTCTTTCTTCCAGTCTCTTCTGTCCTTTAATGTGTCGTGACAAAATTTATGTTGCATTCAAATTAAACTGGGAAATGTTTTCCAAAAATAATTTTTTTAATTGTAATCTCTTATTTGAAATCTGCAGTTAGTATGTTAAATATAATGTGCATTTATTGATAGGAGTTATTTCTTCTCAGTTGTGTGGGTGCATACATAGTCAGATCACTGCTTCAATCATTGGCTGCCTAACTGGTTCCTAGAAAATACAGGGGAATTTCCTACCGTGACTCATCTTAGAAGTAGCAGATGCTACATGCTCTCAAACTGTTTATGGTAGTTTCTGGAGTCTCAATAAATATAATTGAGTGTTGGGGACTCAAAAATACATTGTATGACCTTAATGATTACACACTGCTACGGTTTCTCCCTTTTTAATGAGGACACTTAAGTGAAATGTTTATAAAGGGTGCTTTCTTCCATTTGTGTTCTTTAGCACTACTGTGAAAATGTGTTTCCACTTTGAAATTTGGGGATTCAAATACTTTGAAATTTCATTTTCACCCTGCTGTCGCCAGGGATGGCTCTAGTTTTAGTACTTAATAGGTCTGAGAGACCTTCCCCATCTTTTTTTCTTTTTTTTTTTTCCCCCTTTTTTTTTTTTAACACTCTTTAACCCCAGGGGTTAAAGTGACTCTTGAGCCATATGCCACTCACAAGCAATTCAAGCACAAGTCTGTTATCAGAAGTAGATCATGTCACTGGCAATGGGTCTGTGCTGCTGTGGAGTTTCTGGGTAGCTGCAAATCTCAGATACAGGAGAAGCGAGTCTGCAAGTGCTGCGCAATTGCCGGCAGCCTCACAATTTAAGTGCCTCTGAAGGGCTGAAGAGTGTGTTATGGTGTAGCTTCACGTTCAGTGTGGTCATGTTAGGGTGTGCAGCAGCACAAGGAGGATGGGGTTAAAGATATCATGGAACTGTGCCCAGCTGGGGTGTCCACCTGTAACTGGCATTTCTCTGCAAACTGGGAATCGAAGAGACAAGGAGCTGCTTGGGCTGGGGATGATGGGGATGCCTGCCCTGGAACACAGCTCCCACTGTTCTGCCATCTGAAGAGGCAGAGTGAGAGAGGAGGGTGGATGAGGAGAGGACAGACAGTTTGAAAGGATATCTACGGGAGTGGCTCTCCTGCAAGCTGAACTTGCAAGATACAGAGCTCTGGCTTGCAGAGTCTAAGAATCAGTTCTTGTTCCGTCATTGTCCAAATAAAACCAACCTACTTCTTCAGAAGCTGACGTGCCTGTTTCTTCCAGTGTGGAGGTCTGGATTCCTGTGCAGGGAGAGATCTTGCCTGGAGGCACACAAGGTGCTCCAGAGAAGCCCCAGAGCATCAGTGGAGTGCTGTCACGTCCAGACCCACTTTCAAATCCAGTGAGCCATAAGGCTTGCCCTGTTCCGGGGTTAAGTGAGGGTTGGCTTGCTGAGGGTAAAATATAAAGCTTTGGGAAGCAGCTGAACGGCAGACAGCTGGGCTGTTAGGGTGCAGGGCTCTGTGGTGATGCCCTTACGCAGCTCCACAGTAGAAGCTGTGGTTATCTTGTGCTTGGGGAATATTCCCTGAATTTGCTCCCGTGGTTGTCCAGGATGTACGGTATTTGTGTTCCGTCCGTGTCTTATGAATACATTTTAATGTGGGGCTTGTCAGGTTAGGAAGGTTGCCCATCCTTGTGTTGGTAGCTCGTATGGAAGTGAACAGAAGAATGCTGGCTGGGCCTTCTCAGTCATTGATACTAGGTGCAACGTTGTTAGGAGGGCAGCTGTTTTTTGTTTAAAAACACTAAATGAGCAGTGTGTACTTTGTCTTCTTGGGCACACAGTGAAATATCTAAGGAAGGATGGAATTACATTGTTACTTGAGGTTTTCACGGGAAAAGGGCAAGTCCTTTAAGTGCTTTTCCTACTACCGATCATGCTGACTGGTGCCTCCTCTAGGTTGCAGAAATGGGCTTTTCCTGTAGTTACAGTAGAGTGAGCAAGCACCAGTTCTCAGTGGAAAACTGCAATGTTGCATTTGTAACAAGAAGCCAGTTGTGCAAAGCTAGACACAATCGGCGGTTCCTGGCCCATTATTGCTGTGGTAAGTGGAGCAGGGAGGGGTGCTTCGTCCCTGCTGTGCCATGGAAAAGGGGAAGCCTGGAGCTGAACCTCGCTGCTGCATTGCACTTCCTTAGCAGGGCAAGATGAGGAGAAGGCAGTTCCTCTGTTTGGCTTCATGTATGTTTAATAGAGAGCTGAAGCACAGTATAGGTTTGCCCTGTAAGCTCTTTGTACCCTCTCATATTCTCTGCGAAAGTTTGTTTCTGACCAAGGAAAGATGTAGTTGTGTTTTTTCAACAGTGGCTGCGTGCAGCATAATTTCAAATGGTTTGAAGCTTCTGTGTTCAAGTTTGCAAGATAACTTCTGTGGTTATTTACTTCAGTGGGATTTTTTTTTTTTCCCAAGTCATAGGATACTGAAATTTGGCTATGTTACAAATGTTCAGCTCTGATATATGTTGTTTGTATACAAATATTTGGTGTTTTTCTCCTGCAGTTACACTTCCAAAAGTGTTGATTTTTTCAGTATTATGAATATTATGAAGAGAAAATCACAAAACTGTATGGTTATTTGTCACAAAAGGGCTGATCAGAAAAGTTCAGTGCAGCTTCCCCTGAACGGTTTCTTTCCTTGGAGGCAACTGCTTTAAAATTGTAAGATACGTGTGTAAAATTCATGGTAGCTCTGGTAATCCTTAGGCGGCCTTTGTTCTTGTCCGATTAGATTTAGTTATACATTTATACTACACATAGATTAGTTAGGAAGACCCAGAAAGGAGTTTTTCCCCAGTCTTCCTGCCCAGCATATCCCCTTCTAATGGGGGGAGTGACTAGATGCTCCTGAACAGTAGTGACCCTGGTACAGTTGACTTTCTGAAGTCCCCTGAGCTCCTTTAGGAGTTTGGGCTGAGGTGACCATACAGTAAAATATTGAACTATCATGAATTTGTCAGTTAATGCTAGAATTTTTCATTCTTTTAATTAGTGGTAATATGCCTCAGTCTGCAGGAAAACTTACTTCATTCATAGGGTGTCTCAGAAAGCTGTGCTTAATATTAACCAGAAAAAAATAATGGGTTTTCCAAGCTAACCTGTGATTAAGAAGCTGTGCCTGATCAAAAATATTCATCACTTAGACACTGTAGTGTGTAGAAAATGTAGAATTATCTTTTAGTCTTTCAGTCAGCTTTTAGCTTCTTGCTAAACATAGAAATAAAAAAAAATTAAGTATAATTTTCAGGCTAAGGTACAGGATTAGATTCTTTCATAGTTTTGCTACCAGTATCCCCTTAGGTTCATTATGCCTTAGATGCTGAATCCATAAAATAGGGCTGTTAATATGTACGTGAGGCACCAAGAGCTAGAACAGTGCTGGAGACTTTCAAAAACTGATAATTCCTTGATTTATTCATAAAGCAGGGAGCATAACTCTTGAAAATTTTATCAGATGCCAGTTCCTTCAGTAGCCACTCAATTCAGAAACCTTTTTATAGCTGTGCTAACATCTCTGAAGACTGTTAGGCTTAATTAATGTTTAAGACTCTTGAACGGAACATGTCATGAAAAGGGAAGCTTTTCTGAGGGAGCGTAGGGAGGCAGGTAGGAGTTTTGCTTCAGGGAATGGGAAGGCAAAGGACATACCAGCATTTGAGTTGAGTACGTTTGTGTCTCTTCTCTCACTTAAAAATATCCTGTTTGTTTGTTAGAGAATTACTGTTATTTGGTGTGTTGAATTGACAGGTGTGTGTGTAGAATCCTTCACATGGACTTTCTTTTAAAGATCTAAAGGCAATTCTAGTATTAAAAAAAAAAAAAAAAGAAAATACAATGGCCTTGTTATATGTACCCCTCACAAAGAAAGTTTCCTTTCTGTGGTGTGAGTGTGGCTAAGCCTGAAAAAATGGTCATGAAAATGTTCAGTCAGGCAAAACATTTAAATTTCTCCCACCTGCAAAACAAAATAATACTTATATTCTCTCAAGGGTCAAGTGCGGGGACCTGCAAGGATGCTCTGAGAAACCGAGCATCTGTCTTGTGCCTAAACCTGTTACGGATCCTAAAATGAGTATTTTTCTCACGAACACTGACATTTTCCTGCACAAATGCCTTCAGTGCAATGCAGAACACTATCAAGCAGCAGAAAACCTTTATCCTGCGGGCACGTTCAGTGCTGCTGCGGCCGTAGTAAGGCTGCATGATATTCTTTATCAGTAGATTGTTTTCATGTATTGAAAACTTGCTTAACAAATGTACCAAAAAAACCCTCAGACTCGTTTCCCTGCTCTTCCTCCTCAACATATACTTCCCCAAAGTCTAAATTATTAATGGTAAAATATTAAGTGGAAAAGAAACTGTAATCACAAGATAGGAATGGTTGCATAGGTGTTTGTAGAAGTCTACCTGTGCAAAAAAGATTGGATTATTTCTGAAGAATTTGCCTTAATGTTGTGAAGGTGTATTTTGTGGTTGTCTTAGATCCCTGTATCTCACATAGATACACTTCTTAGAGGAATTTAAACTGAGTATCCATACCCAAACAGGTGAAGGTCTGGCATCATGAACAGAGGAGAATGAACTGTGGAAAAACGGGCGTCTTACCCAGCACTTGCGATGGGAAAAGGACTTCGGTCTGTCTTAATAGAAAGCAGAACTGGAATAGACTGACATAAATGACTGACTTTTGCTGATTTAAAGTCCAACAACATTGCCTGTGGGGGAAAATACTCTTGGCAAAGACGTTACTGGTGATGAAAGCTTTACTGTAGCAGTTAAGACTAGTTGTCTTTAGATAAAAACCTCACGTATTATTTAATCTCCATTCAGGCTTTTTTTTTTTTTTTCCTGGTTAAAAAGGTAACAAGTAGGGCATCAAGATCATATCAGTGAATGAACTTTAGATGTTTTATTCGGCAAAAAACCCATTTTGGTTTCTGTTAGAAAAGTTTAATGGCTTAATTGCATGAGATTTAAGACTATTTTATGATAGTGAAATTCTACTACAAATTTTGAAGACTGCTTTGTTTACTGTTGCTGCCAAGGCAAGGTTTGCAGAAAAATGTGGTGGAGGATTTTTTTAATAGAAAATGGGGAGTTTCTGTCAAAAAACGAGGTCTGTAGTGTAGACTTAAAATTAAGGATGCCCAGCCATATCTGGTGGTCTTGATCTTTTTTTTTTTTTCTCTTTTTTTCCCTGCAAAGACAGCCTTGCTACAGCAGAGGATGTAAATAAGCAATTGTGCAACTCTGGCCTTGCTCACACAGTAATGTTGACCTGTAGCTATTTTATCTCAATATCTGTCCAAATAAACAAAGCTTTAAGTGGTCAAGTGATGCCTAAACATCTGTCTCTTGAAATCACTAGGCCATAGCTACTCAAGCAGCTGTGTTTTAATCCAGAAGAAGGGTAGAGCTAGATCTGTTTGGTTTGTTTACACGGGGAACCTTGCAGCGTGTCTGCTCTTAGTCGAGCAAAGCTAGTGCGGGAGTGGAGAAACAGGGCGCTGCAGTGCGGGCCTGTCCCTGCTGGGTGTAGCTGCTCCAACATGCCTCTGCCGCTCGCCGTCAGTGCTGCGCTGCAGCTCCTCTCTGCTCTGCTCCAAACCAAGCATTAGTTGGAAGGAAGTTGTTTAGATCAAATCGGGGAAATCGTGGAGCGCTGGGATGCTAAATGGCAATATTTCTATTGTTCTAGCTTTGGTGATGGTCAAATGTAACTGCTAGTGGGCACCAGTAAATAAGAACCAGTACTGAGCTGCAGCCTTGTAGGCGACGGGATCCATGGAATGCTGGCTTTTGTGTTACGCTTTTGCTCTATATTTTGCTTAGTGTATTATCTGTAGTAACCAAACTTCAAATAACAACTCTTATTCCCAAAACATTCTTGGAATAAATTTGACAGCTCCAAGGAGCTTTAGAAAATGTAACTGGAATTTTTCTGTTAGAGGAAAACAAATCTACAGAAGGAAGAAGTGACTTTTCCTTTCCTTGCATATGTAAAAGCTGTTGCCCCAGGAATTTGCCACAGAAATAATGAATAGAAATCTATTTCCTACCTTCAGCTATTATTCACTCCCAACATTGTTGGAATACACTGAAGTAACATATCAAATAGAACTATAATATTTGGCAAGGATAATTTCTTATCAGGAACAATAAACGTGGCTTAAAACAGTTTTCATCAACCTGTTAACTAGTCAGGTTAACAACAAGTTTGGAGTCAGATGGTACGAGCAGGTGTATTTTTTTTCAAGGAAAGAAAAGAATGAACTGAGGAGATGATAGAAGGAGTAAACGTGCTGGGTTGCAGTGGGAATCTGACAGGGATTTATTGTGAAATTCTGGATCAAGAAAAGAGAACTCCCGAAGTAAATCTATAGGGAAGTGGTTATAGCGTGCGGGTGCTAGTAGTGGGGGCGGTGTGTGTGATGAACTTGTATCTTATTGCGAAGGATGCTGAACTCGGTCCTCTCAGAGGTGGGAACAAAAGCCCATTGAGTGGGCATAAGTAAATAACCTACCTACAGAGGAGGTGCTGCTGGGTTTTTGTGTTGACACTGGTCTTGGGTAGTCCCCACTTGTCTTCCGACTGAGGTGGAAGTGTTCTGTGTTTTCTGCTGCAATTATCTGAGCTTTTAGTTCTGAGCCTTACATTCAGTATTACAAATCAGTGAATTCATTAACTGAGAAGGTTTTGTTTCTATATTCAGTATAGAAACACATAATATTTTTATGTCTATCTATCTGAATTTGCTGTGTATTTTTAAGTTGAAATTTGTTACCTTTTGGCTACATTCCTTGCTCTACCTCTTCTCAGAGAGGAGAAGAAAGGACAGCCTTGCTCTTTTTCCTATTTTGTTTAACGCATCATTACCCCTTCTATTTATCCCCTGTGTAAGCTGGCTTTATTTTCAGTTTACCTTCATGTTGATGCCTTCCCCTACATCGAATGCTTTTATTTCTTTTTCTGCTTTATTTCTGCTGCCTTTTTCATGTATCTGATGTGGGGTATTGTATTTGGGTAATACGATATCTTTGATCCTTAATTTCTGTTGTGACATTAATACTTCTGGCATGGCTTTCTGTCATTGTATTTATGCATCCCAACACTCCATTTGCCTTTTTGACTGCCTCTGCACACTGAGCAGATGTTTTCAGAGAGCTGTCTACAGCAACCTCCAGGTCTTTTTTCTGTGTGGTTACAATTAATTTAGAATTCAGCAGCATGTGTGAGTAGCTGAAAATATTACTATTGCTGCATGCTACCCTACTTCTGTAACAAATGCATTTAATCAGCCACTATTCTGCTTCTGACTCCTCTCAGGTCTGAGCCATTCAAGGTGGACCTGGCTATGTGTGTTTTTAACATAATGATTTCATCACCTCTGCTATGAATGAATGTTATCTACAAGATAAGTGACTGAAACCTATTTGGTGGTGTTAAATTTAATGTGTACAAATCCATGCATTACTGTTGCTGTTTTTGAGAAGGCATCTAACAACTAAATGGCTTTCTTGGTGATGATTCAAAATGGTAGATTATCATTAGAGCAAAAATAAAACTCAATCATATCTTACAGCAGTCTCTAAATGGTCTCTTCTTCCTATGCAGTATTTTCCAATAAGCCTGGATTTTGTTGCTGCTTAGCCATTGAACACACACATTCCAACATCAGCTGCCAGTTCCTTGGCTGCTGCTCATACAGAAATATAGATAGTTCTAAATTATTCTTTAGCGTATGGCCTTCTTTCATTTTCTTTGATATCCTTTTTGTTATATTTTCTTTTTTTAGTGATGTCTCTGATATTAATTTATCTTGTCTGTTCCCTCCTGCCCTCAAATGCCAGTGTAAATATCTGCTACTGCCACCCACAGAAGACACCTTTATCGAGTGCCCCTTTGTCCCTGCAGCTACCCTCCCAAATTCTGTCACCTTTTATTTTTGTGCAGATATGCTGTAATCTGGTGTGATTTAGGTACTGTGCATAGAAGTTGGGCCAGCAGTTAATAAGTTTGACCCTTCCCTCATAATAGCTTGCTTTCATTGCCTGTGTAAGTCTTTAGATGTTTTCATCAGGTAGCCCGGCGACCAGAGAATTTAATTTAAGCTTTGATAATAACTTCTGTTACCGATATCCATGGTGTCTTTTGCAGCATCAGTTTTTCATTATTGGAAATTGCAGCAAACACAAATACACTCCATGTTTTTGCTAAAAGCTTTTCTATTTGGTTGGAAGAGGACTGCTTCTCAATTTATCTATTATGTTCGTAGCACAGCATATTGCACTACTAAAGTATCTCATAAAATACTCTGTTGCCATGGTGATCTACCTTCCCTTTTTCCTGAAAGGACCCACTAGGTCCTGGGAGACCAAGTCTACTTTCTTTGCCTGTGAGAAGATTAGTCCCATCCCTTATTTTACCCTTATTTCTATCTTGTTTTCTTGAGGACACCAAGTAGGTTTTGTTTACTGATAATTTTTTCTCTCCGGGTTTAACATTCTGAAATATTAAATCTTAGTACTTTAAAACTCATCTGAGGATATGCCTGTACATGAGTGATGCAGTACTGAAACTTGCATTTTGAATTTCAAGAGGAAAAATGTAATTCTCATTTTAAATAATCAATGCTTAAATTTATGTCAGTTAAAACTATATTGATTCTTCGTGACTGCAATGCTAATTTAAAAAAAAAAAAAGAGTATGCTGAGGGGACAGGTACTTGTGAGTTTGCATATCCTAACCCAGGTGACTATTCCTCTTCTTCACTGCCTGCCTCTGCTGATCTTCCTTTGGTTGGAATCAAAACTGTGTGTGTCTGAAGAAGGCTCTGAGCTGACCTGCAGAGTGCTGGCTGTTCACGAGCTGAGTTAATCTTAAACATCTGATTCCAGTGCCCACTGAAGCAGACCTTTTTTTCCTCCTCCAGTTCTAATTTAAAACTTTTTTTTTTTAGTTAAAGCTGCTAAAAATCTGCATTAAAGCAACATTAAGGGCCTGTTAAATCCCAAGAAAATAAGACTTAAGGCTGAAATCACAGACCTGGACCTCTCTATTATCCAGTTATTGAAAGAGCAAGAGCTGCATATTCTTATTTAATGGGAATGATGGCATGGTATGGTGAGATGTAATTTCAGTCTTAACTCAGAATTTTTTGTCTGCTAAAGCAAAATAGTTGTTTCAGTTCAGCAGTCTTTTTTTTTTTTTTTTACTTGCTTTTCAGTTTTACTCTGGAACTTAGAATTGATATGCTTGACAATATATTGAGGTTTTTCTCCCCCCCACCTCCCCCGCAATGTGTGTGATCTCTGTTACTCCGTTATGCTCTTCTACCTGGTAAGAGCTATTGGTCATTCCTGATTATACCCCTGGCTGAAAACTGGTGCCATTCGCTGTGGGTTTTCTTTCTGTCCCAACAGCCTGCTCTGTGAGTTGGAGAATACAGGATTTCTGACTTCAGTGTTGTCTTTGAGACAATTACTGTATCCTGGTGTCCTATACACTAGCATATTAGCAACACAATTATTTTCTTAGCTTACTGGTCAAGTACAATGAATTAGTAAAAGGTGGTAACAGTATATTAATTATAGGAGAATGTAGTTGTCTCCTGAAGGGATGACTGTGGCACTCCACTGGTGAGCTGCCAGGGTCTTCAATGACCACCCAGGAACCTTCTCGTGGAGAGAAAGTAAGTGTGTGTAGGCTTCAGGATGAGGTATTAAATTCATTATATTTTGATAAATGGGTGGCCCAAAATTACCACTTTTCTTGAAAGTCTTAGTGACTGAAACTCCGAAGAAGATGTTCCGATAGCCTCGTTTGAGGGTTTTAAGAGGGCAGGCATAAGCAGTTCCTGCCCCTGGCTGTTTATTCCTGTTTGCATGGATAGATGTGGAGTGAGGCTGGGGAACAAGTCTGGTCAGAAAACAAACCATTTTTGCTGGGTTGTTAGTTGTCTGGGTCAACTTCTTGATCAAATGAGTGTGGGGTTGTACAAGTCACTGTGCTAGCACGATGGAGAGGGAGGCTGCAGCTGAAAGCAGCTCATGAAATGCAGATAGAAATTTTCTCTCTTGAAGTCCTAGATGTTTTTCATGCCTTGCTAAATTAAGATGGAGTTATCCAAAGCAGCACAGACAAGGATGGATGTATAATGCAGTTAGGTTACAAGTTAAGGTTTATCTGAATTAGTCAAAACTGCTTAAGCTGCTGCAGAGCTCTACTCTAGAATCCCAAACTTGGGTTTGGGGAATGTGAATACAGGAAAGTTCCTGGGGCCGTACCAAAATCTTACTGCAAAACGCTGGAGCATCTGATGCAGTGAAGCTTGCTGGACTTCACGGGAGGTCTGAAGCAGTTTCAGGAAAGGGGGGGCAGTCAGAAACATGCATTAATGATGCAAGATGCCTTGGATCTGGATTAATATGCATGCTAGGTAGCACACTCGTTGCATAATGAAATGGCAGTGGAAACAGCTTCTGTAGTGTCTTAAAGTCCTGAAAGAGTTGAAGGAAATAAGGACAGCCCTCCTGCACCTATGACAGTATCTGTGTTCTTTCACCATTCATCCAGTCAGTATTAAACTTTATTCCTGCCCCTTCTTGAAATAATCGGTGTACAATGCTTGATTTTGAAGGGGTAGCAAGATACTCTAGCTGAATCATGCTGTATATAGTGATTTTTTTTTTCTTTTTTAATTTTAACAAGTAAATTTGTGCATGTGTGTTTTAAAATGGAACATATTTTTTCCTGTATTAAACTACATTCAGAAAAGAGCTGATGGAGGTGCCGGGAGAGACGCAAATATGAATTTGTGACCCTAATAATACAAATGTTCCTCGAGCATATTAGTAGTATTCGTGGCCCAGCTTTCTATAAAACATAATTGCTGAAACCAAGCTGTGAGAGAACGGCAGTATTTGCATTTTTCCTGAAGTGAACTTGTGAGAAGATGGAGGAAACTTCTGTCTGTATGTTTGTTCCTAAAATAGAAAAAGCTATGAAAAAATCCCTGGAGACCTGAAACAGTCACGGAACAAACTTACCAAAGAAAAAATGAACCAGCAGTAACGAAGGGAGGTACCCAGTCGTTTTTGCTGATAGCGCTGTGGTTCAGACCCCGTGCCCACCGGTACAGCTGGAGGATGCAGGCATGGGGCAGGAAGAGGAGTAAATGCCTGTTAAAATACTTCATTTTTTAGTTTGTATGAGCAAGCATTATTATGTACATCACTTAGTGATTAGTTTGTAACCCTATGAGATAGGAGAGGACTTCGGCAAGCGGCAAGGCTTTCTATTTTGTGTGCAGTCCTTTCCCAAGAGCTTAATGCAGCACTGGTCTGTGTGAACCCTATTAGAGACTGGCTGAGAAGGTGCTTGCAAGGTGAAGGAGTTACTTTAGCAGCATTTGTCTGATGCTGAGAGTACTCGGTGATGAGTAAATCACTCCTGCTTGTAGTATTGAGGTACTGCAGGAATGAATACCTTGGAAAGGTTGCATATATTTATAAATTTCATACACTTACTTGCTCTTATTCAGATCCTCAAGAGATCTTGAGTGATTTACTTTATGAATGTTCAGTTGGCCAGAAAACCAGTTCCCTATGTCAATGCATAGGTAAATGAGCCAAAAAATAAAAAATAATGCAACAGATGATTATTCAGCAAGATGGTCGCCCCAGCTCTTTCTAATCTGGAAACCTCGGTTTTATTTGTAGTTGCTGTATTCTTTGGGTGACCTTGAGCATGTTTTGTTTCTTGTTCTATCAGCTACAAAGTACACAGACACCCTTAAAGGCATCCAGGTAACAACAAAAAAACCCCTTGCTGTGTGGTCCTCCCTGATGTGTCCTCCTGTCCTGCAGAGCTTTATCCCTGCCTTATGCACCAAGTTACTGCCAGCTTCACTGAGGCTGCCTGGGAAACTAAATGCCTACGGTTGTAAAACAGGCTGTTGGGCCATTTTATTAGTAGATTGTGTAAAGCTGGATGCTGTCATGGTGCGTGGGTTGTTTATGGGTGGTTTACTGTATTATGGCAGATAGAATCATGAAAGTACCAAATAGATTTTTATAACTGCTGCATGTAAATAATTGCTGTAATTGTCATAAGGATGTTAAAATGATCCTGAAGAAGAGGTATCCACAAGAGGGCCATCTCACAAGCACATATGATGGCTGATACAGCAAACCTTCAGTTCTTTCTGGGTGTTGAACAGAAGCAGCACGCCATCTTTCTTTCTTTCCAGATTTTCAGCCATCCAGTGCTCTTTTCATAGAGGATAAACACACTCTTCTTGTACACAATTATTGGATAATAATGATGTTTTGGACATTAGACATCCGTATTTCACTTCTGTGTGTGCCTTTTATAACTAGCCATAAAAAATGCATGTGCTAGAAAATAATAAACTTAGAAAGCCAGTGGGTAAGTTGTGTAATATTAATGACTGATTCTGTCTTGGCTGGTATGTGCTAGATTAAGTTTGTCTTCTTTTAATAATAGTATTCCCACATGAAACTGAATTTTTGTGGATTTTTCCAAATAAGCTTTTCCATGTTTACTTCCACTCCTGAAGCAGACTGTGAACACCTGAGTGAAACAGATGTAGCCATTTTTTATGATAGTGTGGAAAAAATTCCTGTTATATATGTTAATGTTTGCAGTCGTGCCTGTAAATAGGTCAGGAAGAGAGCTGGATGTGTTGGAGTCAGTCACTGAGGGCGGACCGAGGTAAAATGATAAACCGAAGTAGTCAAAAAGGCTATTTCCTAAAGTGTTATCTCTGGCTGGCACAGAGGAGGCAGGAAGGAAGGAGGTCTATAAAAGGAGAAGTGTGTGGTAGGGAGAGATTCATGGGGCAGAGAAGGGCGGGGGGTGTGTAAGGGGGAAGTGTAACGCGGTGAAGACTAGGCATCTTGGGGAAATATATTGGAGTGCTGTGGCTTTCTCTGCTGCTTCTTAAACCAGCAGCAGTACGAGGTTAGGGTTCAGAAGCCTTTCTCTCTAAACCTTATCGCTGGAGAGGATGAACAACATATGCTGCACTGTGCAACTCTGTTTCTTTAGAAATTATGAGGTTTGGGTTTTTTATTAATAGCAAGCTCATAATGAAGATCCATGGATTTTCTTAGAACCGTGAAGAACATACTTCACGCTTACCTTCCCTTGTCTCATCAAACAGAAGGGAAAAAAAAAAATCACAATTTGTTTTGTTGTGAGAGGTACTCTGACTCTCCGTGACCAGAGAATGTCTCCCCCCCTGTGACTGCAGTCTGCATCTGTTTTCTTACTTTTTGTTAAGGACCTACTGCATGACTCTCTTTTTGGCCAGTTTTACTGTGCTATAGCTTCCAGAAAATCGGTATCTGAGTTACATTTTCTTGCAAAAGGAGAATAAACAGTTTTTTAAATAGAAACCTACTTTTTCAAAGTCAGCTAGTGCTATGAGAAAAGCTGTGTAGCTACACTAGCACACTGTTATGTTGAAGGATCTTATTCATTGTCTTGCACTTACATAACAAAATCCCTTTTTGCTCCAAATGATATCACAGGCTTTTCGTACGTAAATATATACATGTCCCTCCACTAAAACACACCTTTTCCTTGCGTAGCACAAAGTAACTGTTCAGTAGCATAATTATATGTTAACCTCAGTTAAATCTAACTGTTCTCTGCAGTTTCTAACTTACTCTAAGGGGCAAATCAAAGTCGTGCCATCTAAGCTAACCATATGAAAACTAGTTTTAAAACTCAGAACCTTTTAGTGTTCAGAGTTGTTATAACAGTCACTTCCTACATTTCTGAAAAACTGAGCTTGAAATGCAGATGGAGGTATGCTTGCAGCCTCGTTACGCGTTTACTATGTAAATGATCTGGTGGCGTGCAGATCTGGTGGCCACTGTGATTTCTTCAGTGTCAGCAGTGTTGATCCTACAGTTTTGAATTGTAATGCAGGTGAGTAGGAGTAGGTCAGCTCTCACTACAGCATCATCCTGGACACTCTGGAGGGTTGTGGGAATAGATTCATCCGGTTGCTGTCTTTTTTGTTTGATTATGTGATGGTCAAAATATAAACTGTTTAAAAATACCTAAAAATAGCTTAAGCCACAAAATGGATACAGCTCTTTGGAAGCCATTACATTAATAGGTAGGAAACTCTGAGTATGCTGGTGTCTCTTCAGGCTTTCATAAACAAATTTGATGACTTATTTTTGCCTCTGAGTAGCACACAGCATAATACTCATGAATTTATAATTGTCTAGAGTTCACTGTCTTTCAAGCAACATGATGAAGAGCCTGATATGCTACAGAAAAAAATCTGATGACAATAGGGAGGCAATTTCCTCAATTTCATGACCCTTATGTGATCTTTTAGAGATGTTTTGATGAGAAGATCTGATGAAATTTATATTTCTCTGTGTGATGCTATTTGGGCTTATGTACATTAGGATTTAAAATGACTCATGTATCTTTCCTCCTTTCCAGATGTACTACTGAATTATTTCAAGGGTGCCATGATGAAATACTATGAAATGTTGTTGTTTAGAGCAAGAAGCCTTTTTCTTTTCTTTTCTTTAACTACACAAAGCTTATTTCATGACTCAAAGTTTTTAAACTTGTAAAATAAACCTGCAAAACCCTAATAATGCACTCCAGATTTTATGATAAAATACAGGTTCTGGTCCAAGAAATGTAATAGTGTGAATTACTCTTAAAACAAAGTAAGGGCATACATATTTTAATTAAATTGTTTTAAATTTAATTGGAAAATTATTGGGAGGCATCAGCCAGTGTCTCTTGCTGTGAAGTTTTGCTTTTTCATTACATACCTGTTGTGAAGAATGATGCTGTTTGACTTTTTAAATAAAGCCCAGGCTTTTCATTTGGTTTTAGAGGGTTTTTTATTTATTTATATAGTATCATATATTTTGAAGGTGTTTTTTTTCCCAAATATTCTACCCATGATCTCGGGTTACTACAATTATAGATATTCAGCAAAGCAGAGAGAAGGTAAAGGGCTTGCCTCTTGCTTGTAAGAGATGAATGTCCAGGTACTAAAAAATGCTATCTTACCTTTTATTTCAGTTCACTCTTACAATTCCACTTGCAGACAAGATTTGGGAGGTGCCAGCTCTTGTTTGCTACTTTTGATGACTCTTCCAGTTGGGCTAATCACCTGAGTTTAACTCATTCATAGTTTCCTCACAATTTTGTCATTAAAACATTGTGTGATTTTTTTTTGGGGGGGGGGACGGGGGGACGGGGACAGCTGCAAAATTTTCAAAGCACTAAAACATCTGCAGCAGGATAGGCAAAAGCATATATCTTTTAAAGTCATTGGCTGAATTTTGAGCTATGTGGGTATTAGGGAAAGGCTGCGTGATACTAACTTTGTTACAGACGTTCCTAGGTTCCTTGAAGAGGAAAAAAAAACCCAACACAAAAACAACCTCCTCAACTTTTGCTTTATGGACAGTAGCAAAGCAGGGCTGTTCCTGGCAGTAGTTTTGAGGCTCTGTTGGGGAACCTGTCTAAAAAGAGGCATGTGAATTTTGAGCTGGAATGCTGTCTGACACCGCATTTCCTTCTGTTTCTACTGTTCCCGTACTGTGAACATAGCAGATAATGTTGTAAATATTTCTGCTTCATAGGTAATGAAAATACTAGAGTTATATAAAGTCCTTAGTAAATAAGTGGTGTTCTCTGTTATGCATCCAGGGGGAAAAAAGGCTCCATTGTCACAAAATGGTCTATAGGAACATGGTGCTGGAAAAGCCACCTTGGTTGTCAGATTTCTTTACCCGCTTTCACAGAAGTTTTTGGGTATGAAGGGGTGGTTACTATAGAGAAAAATTACAGATACCCTTCTTAAACTGGATTTATTACTTCAGAAGGGCTGCACAGTGCTCAAAACTAGGTGTGAGATTAAGGACTATGTATTGACCTAAATGAGTGTATCAGAAGTATGTTAGATGTATGCCTATTTCAGCCATTGGATGAAAACATAAAAGGCAAAAACTAAAACTAAGCATGTTACTTCACAGGTTTGAAAATTGCGTGTAGAGAGTTTCATGACGCAAATTGCAGTAGGACCAATAGTGCTGGTCTTCATGGAAACGTTCATTAGGTCGTGAGCTTTGGATCAGGTGCAGAGAGAAGATGGCACTTTGGAAGAGGGTGTTGCCTTCAGAATAACTGTTACCTCTGGTTTCTGCTAACCTGTGATATTGCTTATGTCCAGAAGGGATGGCTAAACTTGCTGGAACGTTAACACGGTGTCAGAATCTGGGGTATCAATGGTTGCGACTGTGCACGCTGCTGTGTGCATTTGTCCTGTGATCACTGGATTCCTGTGCGTTGTGTTTTAGCTCCCAGGGTATCTCCACAGCACAGTTCTGAGTAATATTACTTTTAGGAAAATTAGAGGATCGGTGTAATTTTTTACCTTGTATATCATGCTTTTCTGTAGTATGTTCATATACAAAAACATAAATGATTTTTTTTTTTTTTTTTTGGATTATCGTTACTATCTGGCTGCAGGTCAAAACAGATCAGTATCATAGGTGCTCACTTCCTCACTTCAGTGCCTAATCATCATTCTGCAATTACTGAAACTTCATACATCAGCTGTAAGGTCTTTTTGGAGAGCAAGGAGAAAGGCAATCTATAGAAGTTTTTTGATGCATTTGCATTCTGCCATGTCTTATACCCCTAAACTTCCTGCAGCAGCTGGTGTGTCTTTGCCAGGAGGATTTCCGGTGAGCGTGACTGGTGCAGTTTCCTTTGGAAGGCTGGCGTGTTGCTTGACTTCGTACTTGTTGAAATGTTCCCTATGACTAAAACTAACTGTTTGTTTCTCGACTTTAAGCCCACTGGTTTTACGTTTTTATTTTTTTAATAAGCTTATTGTCTTATTCTTGATACATAAATACTAGTTATAGAGGAGGTGCAAATGGAACAATGTTTCCTTCGAAACTATTGCTCCTAATCAGGAAAAAAAGTTGCTTCAATGAAGGTATGTATCTACAATAAGACCTGCAAGTTATTAGTTTAATTTCATATCCCGGGGGCACTGTGCACAGTGATCACCTTAGTCAGTAAAGTTCTGATTCAGGGGTTTTATTAGCATGAGTGTTCTTGTTAACCCTAAATGACCCAATGCGCGCGTGAGCACTGGAGAATACTGAATCAAAGTATGTACGTGTCAGGATGATATTTGAAGTGGATTGCTGAGCTGAATACTTGGCAAAGAAAAATTCTTGCGGTTCTTTTTAGAAGTTGTAGGTAGCGAAGAGCTGTGATTGCATCCAAATATTATGCAAATGTTAATAAAAATGATGCGTGTAATTGACTTGAATGTTCTGGGAAGTTATTTCTTTGAAAAGCAGAGCAAAAAAGGTAGTGTTTGAGGAAGTAGCCTATGAGTCTCAGCTACTAATTGTATGACTAGGCACCTTTTGCGCTTATATTCTGGTTACGTTATCCAGCTTTCTTAGCAGACTGTGTCCTGCTTCCTGAACCTCGTCTCCCTGCCCTCAGGGAGCGCTATACTGATACCTGCAGAGCGTTTTCAAAGGCTCAGAAATATTTTTCTTTGCTACCAAAGGTCGCTGGGTACCTTCCATTTCTGTTACATACAAATTGGATCATTTGGCTTCTTAGAAATTTGCAGAAAGGACACGAGAGGACTTGCTGCGTGTAGACCGAAGTGAAATCTTTTCTGAGTATCTTGGAATTGGTGATTAATTTAAGCAAACAAAGGCTGTAGCACAGTTGCTTTTTGTATACTCTGTCAGCAGACTTGTAAGTAGCTTGAGTTTATATACCAGATATGTGTATCTGACTGTTTTAAGCATTAAAATAAACTAAGTGCTAATATACTAGGAAAAAACACGTATGTTGCTTTCAGTTACACAATGTTAGCTGGAAAAGTAATTCTTAACAATCAAAGAAATGGCACTGAAAAGCTTAAAACGTGGAGGTTTAAGAGTCTTTCTCAAAAAGCCGAAGTACCTGTTTCTGCGCAGTAATGGACTGTTCATCCTAGATCGTGGTCTGCACGTGAGGGAATTAGCTGCAAAAGCACTGGATGAAGTGTTTGTGCATGGTTTTGCTAGCTAGCCATATGTAGCAATTAAAGGGAAGGAAAAAAGCTCCTACTTCTTAAAACAAAAAACCCCAAAACCAAAATCAAACAAACGATACAAGTTTATGTGTGAGGACTGCAGTGGAACTTGAGCAGGTGCCTACTTTGAGCTCAAAAGGTTTCTTATTAGGGACAGTTTTTATCGGCTGACTTTATCTGAGAATTTCCTTCTTAATGTTGTCTTCCAGATTTTTGGAGATTTTGTAGAGACTGAAATGAAGAAAGGGAACTCTGTGTGTTTGTCATTCTTGGAAAAAGAATTCTGATGTAAAATTATTCCCCCCAAAATACTCATCTAAAATGAATGCATGAGCCATGTCACGTTGCTCCTATGAGTGGAATCTGCTGCTGTTCCACCCTGTTTCCTGTAGTTTGTTTTTCTGCTTGGAGTGGAAAACTTTGTCCTTGTTTTTGGAAGTACCATGGTGTAGTTAAGAACTAAATTTTATATATTTCTGTACACGTTGAAAGGAGCATATATTATTGTGAGATGCACTTCACACTGTGTTTAACAAGCCACGCGCTTGCACTTTATTGGAGTGTTGAAACTGGGATGCTTATAGGGTGTATTGAATGTGCTATGAGCTAAGGATGCTGGGCAGGTTGCCGGTTCTTTAGTGAACTTGGCAAAGAAAGAAGTAAATATCTTAACTTCTGATACCATGCTCTGTGAAGACTTCTCGTTAGCAGTTAGAGTTTGAGTGCTCAAATATAACTATCTTCTTGTACAAGGACATAGTTTTAGATCCATGGAATATTTGGAAATGGTAGTTTAGCCTTTCTTAAAGGCACTCCCAGTTAGTTTTATTGCTTCATTTATATTCAGGTCAAGGAGCTTCCCGTTGTTATTAATATAGCGCCTGAAAGTCATAATTGGTAGCAAGAGAATTTTTGTGCACACTTATGTAGCAAAAGCAGTAACGCATGCTTTTTAAATGTGAGGGTTGCTTATGATCGAGGAAACTTTGCTTTTCTTTAAACTGTTGGGGAAAAAAACCCAAAACAAACCACCTTGTTTGCTATAGTAGTGAGACTCGTTACAGCATTATCCAGGGCCCAGTCTATGAGTAGTCTGCCGGATGCACCACTAGTTCATTATCCCTTGTTCATAGACAGTAGCATGCTGCTATCTGCTTCCTGGCCTGACTGTTACCATACTCTCTACCATAGTTTTCTGGTGAAACTCCATGATAAGACCTGCTGTCGTCTTGCCCCAGCCACTAAAAGCACCAGGTTATTGTGCCATTTAGCGTGAGTGAGGAGTGGACAATCCTTGAAACACTATACTGGCAATGGGCCAGAACTACAGCAGTAACTACCCACTCCATCGAGAGGGGTTTACTTTGGCTGGATTGCATTCCTGAGTTTCTGTGTTTGAGGGGTGGGAGAGGAGGGGTGTAGTACAGCAAACTGCTCGAAGCAGAGTTGCTTCATTGGTTTAAGAACATAATCGTCTTGCACTTGCAGTTTTCAATGCAGTTCTTCAGCATTTCACTCTCACTTTGGGCACTGCTGTGCTGGGCAGGCCGCAGGTTGCCTGGCGCATTTCCCATAAAGAACAAAATTTTAAAGTAACTGGTGATTTTGCTTTCCTCTTCCTGTGACATTACTGGGAAACAGAGACATTGCCATATAGATGTGTCCAACGTAACACTGGTTTCCCAGATGTAGCTGGAATAGTCATAGGCCTTTAAAAACAATTTTCTTTCCAGTTTTCATAATATGTTCTGTAATCTTCATTAGAGAATTTTTTCTTAGAGAATCTTTTAAATATTTTTCTTAGTATCATTTCTGATGCTGAATTTACTCTCAAGAATTCATCCTACCTTTCTAGCCCTTTACAGTATTTCAGAAATGGGGCACAGGCAGTTTTTCCTCCAAGGCAGGAATTTTTTGCTAGTATCTGTTGATTGAGAGTTTTAATTTCTAGGTAGGCAGTTTGAGGCATCTCCAAATGGCCTTATTTGAAGAAAATGCTGATCTCACAAGCTCTGAAAATCCTGAGTCACTTACACTTCCGTAAGTCACCACCGGTATGATTAATGCTGTTTTCATTTGAGGTGTTCAGAACATGCAGAGCCTCAAATGCTGCTTCAGGTGTGCTTTTTGGAGGGTGAATAGTAAAAATGGGGCTTCTAGTAGAAATTGTTTCTTGGTGTGTTAATTCAGTAGTTTGGTAACTGAAAGAACTTGCTTAAATTGACCATACCTTGAACTTGAGTTTTTCTGCTAATGGCATTCAACTCCCATAATGCTTTGCCATTGTTTAAACCATCTTTATTTCAGTCTTCATGTGTCTAGAAGAGAGTTGTAATATTAAGGATTTGTGACCTTTCCAGCTTACCTCAAAGTGGTGTGACTTCTGTCTTACACTCTCCCATGCCTGAATTGTACATCCAGTGCTGTAAAGTGGTCATGCAAAGGATTCTCAATGTCTGTACCAAGAGGCACTGCAGGCACTATGGGATCGTATGGAGCAGTTGGTGATCATGTTCAAATAAACAGGACTCAAGCTACACTTGATATGCTTTCCATCCTAAGTTTTTCTGATAAACATTACTGGAAACTGCTGACAAGATTTACTTATTGTACGCCCTCGCTATATATGTCTGTCCCAATTGGAGAATGACATTATTTCTTAGGGCTCACCTTTAAGTATTGACATTTAGTTTCCCATTTTAAATACTGATTTATCCTTGAATATTAGAGCTGCACAGATTTTGTTAATGGCAGAGAAGTTCATTTGACTAGAGATGGATAAATTGTTTTCTTCCTCAGTTTGTTTTTATTGTTCTAAAGCCAAATGGATTTTTCACTTGGCTGAAGAATGCCAGACCTGAAATACTGCATTCTTTGCCCCTGTCTGCAGGCATGTAGTAAATATAGCACCTTTGGGTGAGGCCAATCAGCTGAGAATGAATAATCATTTCATTCATCTGGCTTTTGTCATTAGTTTGTTCTTGGCATTTTTTTTTATTTTTTTTTAAACTAAATATTACAGATCCTTTTTCTGGAGCTCTTCAAATAGCTTTTTAACAGCTCAGTAGTATTGCCCTGTGTTGAGAACAGTAGACAAAAATATCATTTTTGGTAATGTTAGCTACTAGCAGAAAGACTTCTGCTCATCTATTTTTTCCTAATAAATGAGAAGATTAGTTAGCTTGTTTGTAATTAATTCAGGTACATATTAATTCAGATTTTGGCGATATAACTATTGCAGTATGCTTGACTTGTGAAGCACTTTTCCTGTGGATGTAGCTACACCATAACCTTTTCTATGAGGGCAAGGTAATTTCAAGCTCGTGGCGTGTTTGACTCCACTGAGAGGACGGCTGTGGCTGTTTGGGGGTGTTGCTGCACCGGTAGGAATGAGTGACTGCAGGCAGTTGCATCCTTAACTGTGAGCAATCTAGACCTGATTTCAGCTGATGGTTCTGACTGGTTGGCCTCCTTTTTTCATCTTTTCATTGTTCATTCTCTCCCCAGTGGAATCCAACAATGTTTCGCTTACTAACGCCTAGGACTTTCTTTGAAGTCTTGCAAAAAAAAAGAAAAGACACCATTAACATTTACAGCCAGTACTCCTTTTAACTGTGCTTTCAAATGATGCCTTGATAGTCAGTGGTCTTTTCTAGATGTAGTATTTTTCTGTATAGAATAAGGTCTAAAACTTAAAATACTTTTTCTAAATACTGATATTTGTTTTCCTTTGCAGGACAAGAGAGCACATAGAGTCTGGGGGGACGAGAGCACGGGACGATGCTGCTGAAAGGAGTCTGAGCCACAGAGCATGCTTTGTGCCACAGTTACCCAGGTATGCTCCAGCAGAGTACTGTGTGCACCTCTAATGAACCACAGTTTGTTGTGCTTCTTGCTCCATTACTTATCATCCTAAGCCAAGGGGACTGTCTCAGCCCCAGACCAAAATAATGCTCTGCTTTCATCGTTCCATCTGGATGGCACTTGCAGTCTGAAACCTTCTAAAGCCTTTTATGTGTGTTTTAGTTTTAATTTTATCCGATTGCTAAATTTCAGCTCATCTCTCTTTAAATGTTACACTGGTTTATATCATGAGGTAGGCTGAAAATTTTAGTGTATGTTTTCAGAAGTCTTTTATGCACAGAGAAGATGTGGTCTCAATAAAAGAGGTGCTGAACTACGTATCTGGAAGTAGTTTTGAGACTTGCTCCAGGCTGTTAGAAACTACTCTGGTTGACTCACCTGCAGGTAGTCTTCTGGGTTTCAGAAGTCAAAGCAGTGGGGTAGAGGCATCCGTCATTGCTTTGCACACCAGGATCTAATGAACCAGTGCAGATTTTTCAGGATGTTTTGATAGGAAATGTGAAACTTTCGGATGTTTCTTTTTTCCATAAATAAAATTTTTGGGATGAATATTTAAAATCTTCATTTCAGTGCAGCTCGGTTCTGTGCTGTCTAATTATATGCTTATGCTAAAGAAAGATGTTAAGGAGGTAAAGATCTGCCTTACATGATGGAGTCTAGGATTTTTCAAAAGCAATTCTGTGACCTGGGAGCCATCACAATCCAGTAGCACTAGCTGTCTTACAGCGCTGAATAAATAAAAATCATATGATTGTGAAGTGTTTCTGTGGAATAGAAGCTAACTTTTCTACTAGCACCAGCTGGCAAGTGGGAGTAGAGAAACAAAGCAAACAAACAGCAGAGAAAAGTAGGAGGAACAATGGTGATAGTCTAATAACTGACACATTAGGAGACCAGCATGAAGAATAACAAACTCATATCACGGGATGTTTTGCATAGCAACAGGACTCTTGTCTTCAAGTGGACTTTAGTGTAACTGCAGCACTTGCTTCCTGTATGAGATAAGGAGCTGTTGTACTCTGAATGCATTTTAATCTCTATATCTAAATTGGACTAATAGTTAAAAAGAATTAGCTAAAGGAAACGATAGTGAAGTCTATTGCTCCTGAAAGTGTTTCCTCTTATTTTGCTGTCAGAGAAGCGAGAACAGAAACATGCGTAAAGGAAACAGGTTAAAGATGAACTCTTTCACCAGGTGCTGAATGCTGTCTACAAACTACTTTGTCGATGAAGGAAGAAATTGATTGGGAATTGAAAGCGCGAACTAGTTCATAATACTGTTCAACATGCGCAAAGGGGTGCCAAAGGACCCAGAAATAGCTGACCTGTTCTACAAAGATGATCCTGAAGAAATATTTGTGGGTTTACATGAAATTGGACATGGAAGTTTTGGAGCAGTTTACTTTGTAAGTATAGTTCTTTACCTCCTTTTTGGAAAACAGAACCATTTTAAGTGACATTTTAGAGATTTTCAGCATTTGTAAAAGTGAGTGTTCTTTGAGCCCTTAGTGCTTTGTGTGTATTAGCTTTCTCATAACACATCTCAAAAATAAGTGTTTCCAGAGCACTCCTGAGCTCTTTACTGTTACAGCTGTATTTATAGTAGCAGTTGACCATAGTCTTAATAGTGCACCCAACCATTCAGGTATGTTATCTTGTGCTGTCTGATGCTGAAAGTTGAATTTAAACAGTTGTAAATTAATTTGCCAAACTGGAATTTCAAGATACTCTACTTGGTGCGCATATGCTTGTAAATCATTGCAAATTAATAGATCAAGTGAATTAATGATTCAAAATGCATTTGGAGTTAAAAGCTACTTTGTTAATGAATTGGTGTTGTGGCTGCTTGGGTAAAGATACTGTGGAAGTCGCATCAAATTGCATTCAGGCTTTTGAATGATTTCTCTGCTGCTCTGATAATTTAGGAGTTAAAGATATCTTCGAAATTTCGTTTTGTTTTGCCACCCTCCTTGTCCCCATGTTCATCTTATAATATACTATCTTAAATAGCAAATCCTTACATGGCAAAAGCAAAGAGAAATTCTTAAGAGGAATGGGAATTCAAGTGGGAAGGATGTATTGCGTTAATCAATAGAGTCAAGAGAATTTAATCTGGAAAGTGAGAAGACTAGTGCTTTTACAATTAATATCAAACAAAGCTAATCCAAAATGCTGGATTTGGAAATAATTATAATCCAGTCACTGTCAGTGAAACTAAAATAGAATTCACTATGAAAAAATCAGTCAAAGACACCTTAAAGCTGCTTGGTGGCATGGCCTGCCACTCCAGAAGGTCAAGTTCACTAGAACTGAGATTTCTCAGTATCAGACATTAAAGTATTTAGATAAGTACCCTTACACCTGTAACTCCAGAACCTGGCGTTGAATTATTTGCAAGCATGAATTATTTGCATGCACTCCAATTCACTGTTTATAGTTGTCTACAGTGATGGAGGTGTTGGTGGAACTGTTGTTAGAACAGGAGAGGAGCCTGATATTTTGTCAGATAAGCAGGGCATGTATATAATGTAATTCCTCGGTGTATAATCTGGTAGTAATGATACAGGAGAGTTTCTGCCATGGGGATTGTCAACAAGTGGGACAGGCACTTTTAGATGTTGGGGTAAGTGACAGGTCGGTGAAGGTATACTGTTAAATGTACTACGTGTGTAAGAGGATGAGGCTGTAAAACTTAAAGTGCGTGTTGATCCACTCCATAAGAAGAGCAAGCATTTTCTTAGATGGGAGTAGGGAGGTCCTACCCAGTGTATTTCAAAACTAAGGGGAAAGGATGCATGGCATGCTTTAGGGCAGAGATGAAGTAGTGAAGGTGCCACCTTTATCAGTCAGCTCTGGGATTCGGAAGTTCCTCATGCTTCCAGGGGAAGAGGGTGAGGAGTGTTAGAGATCTAATCTACCAAGCAGGCTTACAAGTGAGATGTCACTATGGTTAGGTAAAGGACTTGCAATTCCCCGATGCTTCTCTTCCTCCTTTCCCTGGATGCTTTATTTAACTGGTCTGCACTTTACAAACACTGGAGAGTTTAGCCAGACTGCAGCTTCTATGGCCTCAAGTTGCACCAGGGGGGGTTTAGATTGGATGTGAGGAAAAATTTCTTTACTGAAAGAGTGGTTAAACATTGGAACAGGCTGCCCAGGGAAGTGGTTGAGTCACCATCCCTGGAGGTATTTAAAAGACGGGTAGATGAGGCGCTTAGGGACATGGTTTAGTGGGCATGGGGGTGTTGGGTTGACGGTTGGACTCGATGATCTTAGAGGTCTCTTCCAACCTTAATGATTCTATGATTCTATGATTCTTGCAATATCCTAGCAGCAGCTGCATCCTCCAAGCTTGACGGTGATTGCAGTCATGCCTGTAGTAATATTACTGTAGTAACATAGTAACTAGATGCATCACCACTTTTCTGTGATACATCTGTGTTTCTTTGCCACTGTTTGAAACTTAGGCTTTCCTTCCTGTTGCATGAAGCACTTGGCATCCAGTAAATTGTTCTTCGGAGTCTTTGCCTTGTCCTGCTGTCTGCATAAGTCACAAGCAGGAACTCACCTGTTTGCAGTTTTCGTGCACAATAGCCCAGGGTCCATCCGTTTGCCGGAGGAAGGCCTCTAGCTATACCCTGCTTTGTATGGCTCGTGCTAGAGCTTTTCCCTACCATGCAGGGGATGCTGTGCATCTTTGTTTTGTTTTTCCTCCTTTTTAAAAGCTTTTGTAGCATGTCTTACATAATGACTCTTATGCATATTGAAGTAAGGCAGGGGCTGAGAATAAGATCTCGGATTGTCATGGCAAGATTCCAGGGATCCTGATGTGCTTGGTATCAAAAAGAATAGGTCAAAAAAAACTTTGAAGAACAGGGCTTTCTAAATATTCCAAAAGAATGGGGAAGAGGCTTTAGATACATAAAAAGGGGGAGGGCATGGATTGTTATGCTGTGCTGCATCTCTTTGACTTTTATTTAAATTGGTACTGACACTCCTACAAACAGCAAATACATCGATCTGTGTCTTGTCACTGTTGTTATAGTGGATTAATATGATTATTCTTTTAATCATTTACGATTACAAACTTCAGTTTAAGCCAAATTTTTGCAAGCTGTTTTTTATTTTCCCCCCAGTATATTATTGCCAAGGTCTGGCAAGATAATTTGAAATCTCTTATCTTGCTTGAAAGAAATGATACTTCATATATCACAAGGCTAAGAAAAAATACATCACTTCTCACAAGGTTTTAAAATTGATGCTAACTTGACTTGAAATCAACTAAGTTGATATCGCACTTAACTTCAGAAGAATAGTTTTCATCAAAAACAACCTACTTATATCCATGTTAGAAATCTGGAAAAGTGATAAAGCAGATGAGGGCAGTGTAAAGGAGGTTTTGCAAGCAAACTGTGCTTGTTTTCTGCCAAGCTTTTCACTAAAGATCTACAAGTATGGCCAAAATCACTTCAGCAAGTGGATATTTAAGTGTGCTTGTACAGCCCTTTAAGTTATTTCAGCCAGGAGGATCCCAAGCGCTTGGTACAGCAAGAATTTCACCCACAACTGTGAGAACATGGCAGCGCGCCATTTGGCAGAAAATTATGGCTGAAATGAGAGATACCGTGCTGCGTGAAGATACTTGGAATTAATGTAACAGACAGAAATAGTTGGAAATTTGTTTAGAACACCAGCATTAACTCATCTATTTGAGTAAAATACTCTTGATCTTTTATGTGCTGAATCAGAATGATGAGTGGTTAGGAAGGGTTTTGCCTTGTCCAGCAGTTACTTGTTTTTAGCTTTCTAACTCATTGGAGGAGGACGGCGTGCTCTGGAGAGTCTAAGTGTATCAACTCCTGTGCTCTATTGGTTCACCCGACACCGTTTTTCTTTGAAGTCACTGTATGCATCATGAAATGTCTTTCATTAATACATCGCTTGAAGATATAGCATTCATCCTCTCAAGCAGTTGAAAGAAGGATTTACCACATTTAGCTGCTATTGTATTCTAAGTTTTTAACTGTCATTAATTTTTTTTGTCCCAAAAATGGTAAATGGTTGGAGGTACTGGGATTTCAACAACTCTTTAAAACCTTCAAGTTTTCTGTCCTTAACATGCAGAAATGAGGGCAGTGGCAATCCAGGCAAGTAGAGCTTTCTGAAACTGAGTTTTCAGCCTCTGGTCACCATCCCTGTGTCATACAGGCTGCAGAAAAGTAGAATTTTGCTGACTGAGTAATACTCATTGTACAGCTGAGATATGGTGCTGCAGTGAAAGGAAGGTTGCTTTTTTTTAATTGAGATAAATTCCAGAATGAAGCATCTTCTTGAAACAGGAAGTTGAAATAGCTGTTTGAGAATATCAGTGTTGTATGGGTTTTTTGGATGAAATTATAGAGATTTTGATATACCTCTTTACTTGTTTCTTTGGAAGACATTTTTCCAAAGGTTTCTGTGAAACTGTTTTTACTGCAATTCCAATAAAACTGTATTTAGCACATTCTAAGTAGGTGCAATATTGCGCCTTGGTTTGTGTTTCAATAGACAGGTAGCAAGTGCAGTAAGGGCCGAGGGAGGAACAGTGGATATGGACGATAAATAAAGTCAGGAAAAAGCGTCATAATAGTTGTCTGGTAAATCTTATCACGAGGAAGATGTCTCTGAAGTGTAAGAGCATGCCAGGATGCGATCTATATGCGATCTAAGCCTGCAATTGCCAAAGGCACAGCTCACTCCATGGGGAGGAAAAAAAGTGAAACTGATTTCAATCTGTTTCTTTCTTCCTACTCCAGGCTACAAATTCCCACACTAATGAGGTGGTGGCAGTCAAGAAGATGTCCTATAGTGGAAAGCAAACGAATGAGGTAAGATGAATAAAGCCAATTCTGCATGCAGACGCTGTTGCAACGTAACGTAAATCTGAACAGTGAAATTAGCTGCTTATTTCATTTGACACTAGCAGACCAGCTTTTTAATGCTGTAGTTGTTGCTCACTTCCACAGGAAGCATGGAGGTTTGTGGAGGGAAAATGAGTTTATGCAAATTTTGACAAATAACTCAGTTTAAGGAAGTGAATGGGAATTCAGAATGCTTGCAGGGTGGTTATTTCAGTAATAAGTGCATTAAGACCACGCCGGCGACTGGAGCCATAACCACAACTCTTTGAGGTGTCAACTGAAATGTATAGCTGACTTGAAACACTTTTCAGGATCTATAATCTAAAATTACATAGACCTTCTGTTCAGAATATCAGTCCCACTTCAGCTGTTGCTTGGTAGTTGCTCCTCTTATTTCTTTGTGTTGCGATGCTTTTGTACTTGGTTCATGTGGGTTGATATGCAGTAAAGAATGGGGTTGTTAGGAGCAAACAGGGATGTTTTAAACTCATTTTTCCTTGCTTACCTGTCGGTCTCCCACATGTGCTGAGGTCTTCCAAATATCAGTTGCCTTGTGCTGCGTTACAGAAGGAAGCAAACTGCTAATTGCTGTGATCTGTAGCACATACTGTAGGTGGTGGTGTCTGTTTTGGGGCAGGTGGGTTTGAGACCACTGGACAGTTCAATAAGCAAAACAGTAGCAATGCTTTAAGTAGAGTATATTGCAGATAAAATGATGGGAGGGGGGGAATTGCAATCCTCAAGCTATTTAAATATGCCTTGGGGGGTCTTAATGCAATAGAGATCCAGACAACTCCAGTTGTGTACAGTTGTGCTTTTGCAACTATGACTCTCATCATCTTCACATTGTAAAATAGTTTTATGGTTGCTTTTCAGGCTGTACTACAGTGTGTGGTGTATGAGAGTATGTAGGGGATCAAGCAGAGAAATTTATTTATACCTTTTTGCTTTTTTTTTTTCTTAGAAATGGCAGGATATCATCAAAGAAGTCAAGTTTCTACAACAGCTGAAGCACCCCAACACCATAGAGTATAAGGGCTGTTACCTGAAAGAGCATACGGCATGGGTGAGTGAATGATGTGGCATTTAGAGGTCTTCATGAGTAGAAAATGTACAGTACAGCAATCAAATATTCAGTACACGCAGAGTCTTTACCTGCAGCAGTATTCATCCCATGCTGCCTGTAGTCCCTTTCGTCTGAAGAAGCTTCCAGGTAATTTAAAGGGAATAGATATTTAGGACAGTGGAACAAATCCCTGCTTCTCTGAGGCAGGCCTCTGTTCATGCAGATTAAACAATTATTATGGAACATCCTCTACAATACCTCCCCACAAACTTCTCAGTGCCTAAACCTTCTTTACAACAATGAAAGATGTCTTGACACTGCTGGAATGTTAGGAGCATTTAATTTTGTTCATCGCTTATTGCATTGCTTTCACCTTAAGGCTTTATTAGCCATTCAAGTAGTAACTGTTTGTGGGGGAGTGTCTACCCTAGTATTTAAAAGCATGCTTTTTTCCTTGCAGTTGGTTATGGAGTACTGTTTAGGATCAGCTTCTGATTTGCTAGAGGGTAAGTTTTATATAGTCTTTGATTTTCTTTTGCTAGTGCCCCTTCTGAGTATAGTGGGAGGCTGTTTTCTCACAGACTGGTATTTTGCAGATGGTAGAGGCGGTCTGTCTATACTACTCCATTCTGTAGGTAGAATGCCTGTATTTGTGATACCAAGGGTAAGCTGATACTTTCCCAGGAGGCCAGTGCTAGGTATAGTTGGCATGCACGTTTATATGTTGTAAAATGAAGGTGTAAAAGTATATAACTATGTTCCTGTAATTTGCACCTTCTTGATGACTGCCCATATTCTGAATATCCATAACAAAAACCTGCAGAGATCACCTTTGTCCTTGCCTTGCAGTTTGTAGGAGTAATTACAGATGATTTTATAGAACAAGATACTGATATGACCTCAAAACTAGAACAGCAGCACCCGCAGAGGAGTAGGGAATCTAAGCCGAAGTTTGCAAAAACTGGGATTCTTTGTGGGCCGTATCTTTTGTATCTAAGATACGGTCAGCCAAAGGCACATGCTGGTCACATTTAGGGATATATGGAAGGTGCTTTGGGTCATCTCTTTGTAGCTGGTATTCCTCATTTTCCTGTTTTTTGTCTCTTGGGGGAAAAAGTGGCAAGTTTTCCTTGCTAAGGACCAAATGAGTATTTCAAATACATTTGGCAAGCTGCACTCAAACATATCTCCTGGTGTTAACAGTAACTGTTGGCCCTAGCA
>NW_008825429.1:3937221-3965668 GCF_000699105.1 Pygoscelis adeliae
AAACCACTTCAGGAAGTGGAGATTGCTGCCATCACCCACGGTGCCTTGCAGGGGCTGGCCTACCTGCACTCTCACTGTAAGATTCACAGGTAAGGCTGGAGCTCGGTGCTGCTTAGATGTCCTTCCATCTTCCACTCTGGAGTCTGAAAATTGCTTTGCTGTGTTTAAGCAACTTTGGTAAAGTTTATTCTACCAAAATTTTCTCTAATGGACTTATCTCCCCTGGAATTAGGAGTACTGACATATAAATAAAAGCTGTTGGCTGTTAAGGAGTGCTTTTTTTGTTGTTGTTGAAATAATTTAATGTGGCTATATTCAGTGCTGAATTGTCTTCCATGTTAGCAATTTTTCTCTGCGGACCTTGGTAACAAAGAATACACCTGAATGTTGGCTGACTGATAGGAAAATATCACCCTAAATTTGCCAAATAAAGTGGAGTGATAGAGCTAGACTATTTTTAAGACTAGACATTGTAAGAATTTTTTACATACGAGTAAGTAAAACTTTATGCTTTCAGAAATCAGTCGATGAAAATGTAAGTCAAGGGTAAAACTACCTTAGGAGAAATCAGAGCACACAGGCAGAGGAAGATTTTTATAACAGGCTGCTCGTGGATGCCAGCTCCAAGATCTGTCTTTCATAATGTCGTATTTTCCAGGAGTTTGGGTTTTTTTGACTCATTTGTCAACAGTGTTGCATGTTCTCATTTTATGGGCTTTTTTGTCTAACTTTGGCTACTACTGATATGTCAGGGACTTGTGAAATGGATGAGAACTAGAGTAGTGTAATGTGAGTGGGGAGTCGTCAGAATTGAGGCAATTTGAGACTAACTTATGGGGCTAAAAGCCTCTCTGTTGTCTACTGGCAAGCTTGAGACAGAAAATCGGTATATCTGAGGCTGAGACAGTGAGGGGTTTTTACAGAGACAGGAATTATTTGTCACTTGTTAAAATAACTATTTGGGGTGTATCTACACATGGTTATTAAATCATATTTAAGTGAAATATTAATTTAAATGTGAATGCCAATTTATGAAAATAAGGTGATTTTTGATCAACCCTTTGCATATATGCCCTTATTTGAGCATAAAAATACCTGTTTTGAAATATTTTACGTGCTTTCAAAGTGCATTGAATTCTTATTTATAGTAAATGACTCCCTGTATGGCCACTATTGTGAATTAGTTTTTCTCGATACTCATTAGGACTTTCTAACATGGTGCAATTAATGTGTTGCAAATTCAGCAGTTTCAATACTGAATACTAGCTACTCTGTGTGAACTACCCATTAGTGTGCTTATTGCATATCAAGAACAAAGCTGGTTATTTCTCTTTCAAACTGGGAAAAGTTTTGTGTTGCAGCGTACTGAGAGTGGCCGTGAGGAAAGTTACTGCTAGAAGTAGCACGCAGGTCTTTCCTATCTAGCTGGTTTTCTTCCAAGGGGTATTCTGCCTTTTAACTTCTGAGATGGGAAGGCAAGTCTTCTCTCTCAGAAAAGAGGACCAACAAGAGATTTCTAGTTTTCTGATAGATGTTGTATCTTAAAAAGGAGAGGCGAAAGAATGCCATTTCCTAGCTCCGTTGTTCAGCCATGAGGAGTGCTGTGCTGATGTTCACAATTACAGGGGAACTGCGCACCTGGAGGAAAACGCCGTGCTCGCCTCTGCTGTGGCAAGTTCCAGTAGCACTGAGAAAAGTAAAGCAAACGCTAGTGACCAAAGCTGGCAGCTGGGACAGCTGTGGTTTCCCTGCCCCACAGCAAGGAAGGCAAAACGAGCGTGACCTAGAATGGAGGGACACCTTGTGGAGATGCAGGAACAGAGCAAGCCGCTAATAGCACCTCCTGAGCTCCCTGAGCATCTCTGCTACCAGTTAGTTCTAATGTCACGCTATGGGATGGCAAAGGGTGAGGTTATCTTCTGTTTAATTGCAGGTACAAGGCAAACTGAAGTTAGCAAATGTTTGCTGATACCCAGTGTGCCTGCTGAGTCCTCTGACTGTTGTACAGTGGAGGTAGCAGCAGAGATGATAGCAAAGAGGACAGCCTGTGCTGCCTCTTTTGAGGTGTTCATTCTTGCACATAGAAGACAACTTTAGCACTTGTCCTCCAGCAGAAGTGACAAATGCATAGACCCAAAACATGAAGACGTCAGGATGTATTTGAGTAGCACATGTGCGAAAAATTCCATAATATTAGTTTTGAAGCAGTACTGTCCTGGGAATGGGGGAATACAGGTTCTTACTCCAGCTCTGCTGCTGAAATACTGTAAGTAAAATCCTAGCTCAGTGGCTCTCTTTATCCCAGCTTTGCCTATCCTGTGTGCTGCCCTTTGGAGACAAAGGCATCTCACCAGTGTTTGTATCGTGCTAAATTCAAAGGGTCTTTCAGCTTGCCTGTTCTCTGGGTCTACAGTGATACTGGATTTGTATTTGATGTACAAATCATTATGCTTCAACTGTTGTACAATAATTCAGCGTATGCTTTTCCTCTGCAGCAAATACAAGATAGCTTTGTTTCCCCTCCCATTTATCTAATTAGCTCAGTTTTCACAGGGTCAGAGTATGAGTGTGTTTGGCAATACACGGTGACTTGTTTGTGTTGGAGGTCTACTACTACTGATAAGTGGCTTTGGTGTTTAAGGACTTGAGTTGAACACCAGATAAGAAACGCTGATATTTTTCTTGATGCATTTTTTGTGTAAAGATACATGATATTTTTTGAAAAGATGGCAAAGAGACATTCCAGACTGTATAGTGTATACAGCCTGGCTGACAGGGATCCCTTATGCGTATTCCATTTATTTTGAGGGTCTGCTTTTGCAAAAGCAAGTAGCTTTGCCCATGTAAAGGCATCTGTGACATACCTAGTATGCAATTTTCCCTTTGTTATTGAGGTGCTGTATTAGGGTTGTAAGGAACTTTCACTATATTGTGATTTTCAGCTGGCAATGTGTAAGTAGACCTGAATTTCTTAAAGCAGTCCTTCTTTTATGTCAGATGGGTGGAAGGAAAAAATATTTCTGATATAACTGACAAGTCTGTCTCAGACTTTGAACAGGGTCATTGCCAAGTATCTTGGAAGGTATGCAAATCGAGTTAACCTTTCTCAGCATTTTATGGGCAGTTAATTAGAAATTATCCCACTTACTGCTGGAATTTAGAAACTTATGGTGCCAAAGGTGTTGAATATATCTTGTGACTTTTGTATTTCAGGAGCGTCATTATCGTTAATCTCTTAAATGTATGAATTATCTGAGAGTTGTAGGAAGGATGAGATAAGGGAGCCAAGGGCATTTGAAAGATGAAAATAACATGTCTGGTATCATTTAAGGTGTCACAGCAGGGTATTAGGATACATATCTCCTGGCTCTCAATTTGGGGCTTCAGCCTTGCAACCATGGCTCATCTCCTCTTCTTCTCTTCTCTTCCCTCACCCCCTGCCCTTTTTGGGTACAACCAGGTTTCCATTCCCAAAAAACCCATGTATCTGACTCCTCTAGCTTTCTGTAATACTAGACTTCTAAATATTCTCAGGTTTTTATGAATGTTTAATTGAGAAAAAGTTAGTGGACTTCTGTGTGTTTGTAAATTTTTGAAAGTTATTCTACTGTAACCAGAAATATACTTTTTTACTTTTAAAGGGATATTAAAGCTGGAAATATTCTTCTAACGGAACCGGGTCAAGTGAAACTAGCTGATTTTGGGTCTGCATCTATAGTCTCCCCTGCCAATTCTTTTGTGGGAACGCCTTACTGGTGAGTAAAACCTGCAATACTTCAGTGTTTTGTAAGACTGTTCTCTTCCATTTCCAGTGTTTCACAACCTGAAAATAATATCTATCATAAAAACTTTATTAACCAAGCAGTTTTCTTAAAATCCCTGTGTCCAGCTCTTCAGGAAATGTGTTCCTAGTGCCCATGAGTAGACATAGGCTGTGCAGCACTTTGAAATGGCACCAGTTAATGTTTTGACTATTGTAATGCCATTGGCTTAGAAATTATTGACACTTGCCATAGGTAATGCAACTGAGACAACCACATGCAAAAAGGGAATCCTGTTAATCTGGCCATGCAGACTGGAAGTCACACAGCTGCTTAAATTCTGTTTTGAAGAAACTTGCGTAAGGGTCACTTGAGTTGCTTGGCACTTCTAACGTAGTGGACCAGCATAGCTTTATGCTCCACTTATTTTGTGGCAGACGCCCCAGGCATTGATGGGAGGTCACCTATCGCCCAACCTCTGAACAAGTCCATTTGGCAGGAAGCCTGCTTCATCTTTGAAGAACAAAAGTTAAGAGGCTGAATTTTTGCAGGCTGGGCCCGCTGCTTCTTCTCCCCCCGGCCCCAATTCATCCCTTTATCCTGGACCACCATATTTCCCCACTGTTCCGGATTTCCCTGTTCCTTTCATAGCTACACTCACAGGCTGCATATATCTGCTGGAAAATTCTCCTGGTGTGCCAATGGAAAACCCACCATCTCTGGTGAGAGTGACAGTGATGCCTTTAGGACTCTCCCACCCCTTGCTGTCTGCCTGCAGGTACAATGCCTTTGAGATTGGTGTGGGTCTCCCATGTGCCAGCATGTTGCGCTAACAGCAAGATGATCAGGTTGACTCTTATTTACTTTCCTTTCTTAAACTGCCTCTTGGAAGAGTTGCTAGTGCAGGCAAGCATTGTTTCATTTCAGCTTGACTTTACTCGACTCCACGCTGGCTCTTTAAGTTCTGGTCCACTGTGCTGCTGAAGACGATAATGAAGCCATCTCATTTTAAGCTATGTGCTGGGAGTCATGATTTGTTATCCCCTAACCCGCATGTTTTGCACTGTGGTTGGTAGGATGGCACCAGAGGTGATCCTTGCTATGGACGAGGGACAGTATGATGGAAAGGTGGATGTCTGGTCTCTTGGGATCACGTGTATTGAGTTAGGTGAGTAAATACTTGGCAGCTGAGATGAATAATTAACTGTCTGCAATATTTATTAGGAAGTCCTGAAAAAATGGAAGATTCTTATTCCTCATAAGTTGTGTTTGGGTTTTTTGGTTTGTTTTTTTTTTTTTTCTTTAAAAAGCCTGACTTGGAAAGCACTGACAGTTGAGTGAAATCTTTTACTCACTGGCAAATCAAGAGCAAGCCACTAATGCTGCTGTGCTGTAATGTTAATCTGGTCTGCTCAGTTATTCCCTTAATAACTAAAGGATTCTAGTCTTGTATGAGAAGAAACTATGGTTTCTAGTCTATATTTTTCAAGCTGGGTTTTGAGAAAGTTGTTCCAGCTATTATGTCAAGGGAACTGGTGTCCTAAGAATTGTGTGTCAGAAGGGACCTACATTTAATTTTCAATTCTTCTTACTTCCCCACTCTCTGAAACAAACATCTTCAATCTCAGCTGAAAGTTTGTGACATGAATCAACGTGGACAGGTTCTTTACATGAGAAGAAAAGGGTTTGCACTGCAAAGGGCAAGTGATACGCATCCACACAGCCTGAAGCAGATGTAGATGTGATAGCAGGTACACAGAGCAGATGTGTGCACTTTAAGTTTGAATATTGACATTGCATGTGCCGAGTAGATTCTTTTCAAAGATACTCTTGATATGGATTATACTTAACAGCAGTACATCAAGAACTTATTGTGAGGGCAAGTTCATTGAAAATGTTATTTATAAATGTTTAATCTTCAGAAATATATATGAGATAACAGAGGGGTACATGCAGAATGGGAGGAAGTGTTGACCCCAATGTGGAGACGGTAATGGTGTAAATGACTAGTAACTTCCAGTGTTGTATTTCATGTGTCAGCGCTAATGCCTTGCTGACACAGTCTGTATTTTGATATAAAGAATGTAAAAATCAGAAGTTCTAGACTTTTGTTCTTCCACGTGGCCACTGATTTTTTTTTCGTGTGGAGTTTAGACTAGTTACGGCCTTTCAAGGAGTAAATCACAGTGGTAGAATAGATGTTATGCTACTCTACCCTACGTAGGCACTGAGTCTTGATACTAGAATTTCTATGGAACTTTTCAGTCAAGAACCTCGAAGCCATTTTACATAGTTGATGGGTTTGCTTTTTTTGATATTAGCTTTTTGAGAAGTATTAAACTTTTTTTTTTAAACTTTGAGCTTTGCCTTTGCATGATTCCATATCCGAACATGGGGTCAGGTAGCAGTGGGAGGAAATCTCTTGTTGAGCACCACTTGGCTTTCTTTGAATGCTGATGTCTTAATTTCTCGTGTAGCTGAAAGTAAGTAGTGTTTAAAGAAAAGAAAGCGTGGTGGTTTGCGTGCATGCTGCATGTCAAGGACAAGTGATTGCTCTGACCTGACATGAACTTAAAAATCCTGGCATCATGGGCTGATTGGCATGACTGACCTTAGACGGTGGTGAAAGCTAGCCTTCCTCAATTTCTGTGTGAGATCTGCTGCACTCCTGAAAGGTCAGGGGCTGGTAGATAGGTGTCCTCTCGGTGCAAGGACTAGGAAGAATTTTAGTTAGAGGGAGTTAACGACGTATCTGGCAAGTGAATTTGGCAAACTGTCCCACTTGCAGGTGACTGCCAATGACAAATGAAACAGGCAGCCACTCTTTTCCCTTAATGCATCAAAGATCTGTAGGGATTGATACATAAACTTCCTAGCCTGACATGCTGTATGTCTAAGCTCTGTTTTAGTCAGCTTCTGCTGATTTTACCATAGCAGGTCAGGTGTGAAATGTTGCAGTTAAGGTAAAATTTACTGGAAACTTTTCCTTATAACTTGCATCCTGTTCTCCTTGGATTTTGTCATTCTCTCTTAGGGTATACTCTCAAAGTGGGTAACAGCTTTCCTTGAGTGGTTGTCCTGGCCTAACCTAGAATATTAAAATAATTAGCTTAAATGTGATGATGACAGTAATGAGCTATTAATTTAGCAGCGATACCCTTGTTCATACTTCCATATCTTTCTCCTTTTCTTTCCAGACTGCCTTATCACACCTTTTTCTTCTCTTTCTAGCTGAAAGGAAGCCTCCACTTTTCAACATGAATGCAATGAGTGCCTTATATCACATAGCCCAGAATGATTCCCCTACGTTACAGTCAAATGAATGGTAAGAGAGCTATTGCCAGATAATTTTTTTTTTTTTTGTTACCCTGAAAATGCTCTGTGACACTCTCTGCATGGTTAAAGTCTGACAAGAAAAGTGTTTGTTGCAGTGTAGTGATTTGACTGCGTTCTCAAATAATGCTCCTGTGTAGGCAGGCTCAATTTTGACCTTCTGTCACTTTGGCTGTGCTACAATCTAAATGTGTGGAGGTGTTAATTATGGGGCTGTAGATGCTGTAGGAATTAAAATATTCTTGGATACATTAAGCCAGCCATAGCTCAGCAAAGTTTCCAGCTGCGAAAGATCCCTGATGGAAGAATTGTTAGCATTGTAGTGCAGCTGAAATGGGGAGAAAGGGAGGGGAGAGGTACACAGAATATAGAGGTAATTAGATTTTTTTTTTCAGTGAGTGACTTCAAAAGTCATCAGAGCTCTGTGGCCAGTAAATACTCCCCATGCTACAGGATTGTTCCAGAATCAGAACTTCAATACAAGAATGCTTTGTTATTCTGTGGGAGCAAAGGGGTTACCCCATTTCCTGTTCTCTGTACCCAAGAGTGGAATGTAGCTGTCGAGTGATGCTTGGCAGAGTCTGCAGATGGCTTGAGACAAAGGCTCCTGGGGAGGTGTGAAGTTCCCCCAGTCACACTGCTAGGCATTTAAGTCGCATAATTGTTTCATTACTGATCATTTTATCAAAAACACTCCACTTCAGTTTCCTTATTTCATCATCTCTGTTTTGTTCATTTTTCAAGATTCAAAGAACTTGGTCTCATATCTGCACACTGATACTCATGTTCTTCTGTGCAGAATTTGCAATGCAGAGTAGAGACAACTTGTGAATACAGTTAAGAATCAGTATTCTTGATTGCAAGCAGTTTGTTTATAGTCACCTCTTTGCTCTCTGTGGTTTTGAGAGCAAGGTGCCTTTTATGCTGCTTTTGAGTTCAAGGGCACCTAGAAGATCAGTTTTCTTCTTCCCAGTTGTGATACAAGCTCATATATAGCCTAAAGTTTTGTTGAACTGAGCATTATATCAAGGTGCTTTACTGAGTCAGTGTTAACGAGCGGTGGGAAGCTTCTAGAGAGCAGAGAGCCATTTCATCAGCTAACGACGAGTGCGTTTCTGGAGCTACCAGTAATTTCATTGTCATCTATTTTGAAGTAGTTGAAGTAAAATTGAAAATAGTGACTGGTACACATAGTTCTTGCTTGGTTTTCAGCTTGTGGTTGGGGGATAATTGTGTGTCCATGTTTGTTTCAACAGTCTTAAACTGTTGAAAGAACTGGTGGGATCGACTTACTCAGGATTTGGAAAAGTCCAGTTAATTTCTCTGCCCTAGAACTTAAGAACAAATTAGTCAAGGTTTTTCTTTTGCTTTGCGCTAAGAAGTTTGTGTATATTCCAGATCCTAAGCTTCTTTTTCATTTAGAACTTTTTTTTTTTTTTGATTTACAGGTCAGACTCCTTTAGGGGATTTGTTGATTACTGCTTACAGAAAATACCTCAGGAAAGGCCATCATCAACAGATCTGTTACGGGTAATTTTTCAAATCTTTCCAGAAATTTGGGAAAAATCTGTTTGTCTACCAAAATAATTCTAAAGATGGTGAACAAATATTTGCCCTTTCAAAAAAAAAAAAAAAGTTGGTTTTGCTGTCATCTGAATCAATAGTGATTGGGGGGGTCTTCTGAAGAGTATTTTAGGCTGGAATATTTTAGGCTGTTTAACTTTGTTTCCTGACTTTGCCTGTTATGTCAGTCAGAGTTCTCTTTATAACATGGTGCTCAAGAGTTGAACTACTGGAGAAAAGTAGAGGTAGGCTGTGTGGTAAAACAGTTATACTGTTGAGTGACAGCTGTTTTGGGGAGCAGCCCAGCACCCTGCTCCTCTTATACCCCAGAGCTCTGCAGAGGTTACATTTGTGTTAGAGAACTTGCAAGCCTCATGGGATAGCAGTGTGAGTAACAGGTTTTTTAGCTGAAGGAAGGACCTGTCAGCAGGAGGGAGGTAGAAGGATTTAATATTGATTTTTATTTTTTAATTTTTTTTTTTTTCCCCCAAGACAATGCTGTACATACTTTAACTGAAAGTATTATCAAGGACAAACAGGTCCAGAGCTGGGTTAGTTAAATCCGTGCTGCAGAAGTGAATTCCAACCAATAGTTTTCTGTGTAGTAGGACTTAGGAGCGTGTTCCGCACTGCTTTGATGAAGAAGGAATTTTCACCAGCCTCGCTGCTATGCTGTGCTGTCAGTAGGATGCCCTGAGCTGTGACCATGGCTGCACTATGTGGTCTCTGAAAGAGCAGTCAGTAATGAGGGAGGAAACTGGAGGCAACGCTGTTTGCCCTTTAAATAGGGGCAGAGGGAGAGGGGAAACTGTAACTTGGTGCAGCTTGTGTGAAAGTGAAGACCTTTTTGGAGCAGTTACACAGTTTTGTGTAAAGTAATGTAACTGTTAACTTGCTGATGCTCCTTCCCCCTGCCTCCCCCCCCCCCCTTACCTTCTCCAGTAAG
Organism: Pygoscelis adeliae; assembly: GCF_000699105.1. NCBI lineage: Eukaryota > Metazoa > Chordata > Aves > Sphenisciformes > Spheniscidae > Pygoscelis > Pygoscelis adeliae. The sequence goes on from NW_008825429.1 coordinate 3,946,825, forward strand.
GAAAAATGTTACTTTTCTGTTGTGTAACAGGCAATACTTGCTACTAAGCTTATATGCAATGTCAATAAGATTTAAGGTTTGTAATTTGCTACAGGCTTTCTCTGTGGAAGTGATAGAAAATCTAAAAAGCCATTTTAATTGCTACTCAAAATCTAGACTTAACCAGTCTTCATGAGATGCATAGGCAATAGCAAATCTTTTGCAGAGCTGGTAGCACTTTGAGAATTACACTCCATATGATCAGAGGATTGAGCTCTTAATAAAGATTTACAGATAGTGGCTGATGATTTAAAGGAACATGGGTATTAGAGATGGGAAGAGACTGGATGACCTATGTTTATCTCCTGGCCAGAGCAGGTTTGCTTTGTGTGGGGTGCTGTGAACTGTCCTGTCTTTTTTTTTTTTTTTTTTTTTTGACAGACACAGATGAAGTTCAGAAAGGTTATCTTGACCTTTTTTCTCTAGTAATGCTAATGATTAATTCTTCATCTGTTCATACCTTTTGAATATGTATCTCTTCCTGATCTTTCTGCCTGATCTCAGTTCAGCTCTTGGTTTTGCTCTATTCTTGTAAATCATTCATTGGGGCCTTTCTGATCCTCTTTTTGGTTTGGTGTTTTCTTTTTTGTCTAAAGTTCGTCTGGCTGGATGGGCGTTTCTGGCACTGATACACATATCATGAAATGTTACTCTAGGCGTGGTTACGTGGGAACTGGGAAAGGCTGGCTCTGCTCTGTGGTATTACGATAGGAGGTTTTGATGCTGTGTTCTTTTGACTGCTGTCTGGTGCAGAAGTCCTGTCAAATTTATTGATTAGTGCCAACTGTAGATCCCTCCTCATATTATTACTTACCAAACATACTCTCCGTCTATTTTTTTATTGTGTATTTCCAGACATCACATTCTTTTCGGCTTCTCTCTCTAGTCATGCAGTGTTGTATTTCTATCTGTGTTTCTGATCTCCATTTTCCAATCATTTCTTTGTCCTAGATGGGTTTTGAGCCTCTTGATTCATTAATACCTTGTAATGTGTTTTGCTTCTTTTCTATATTAATGCATCATACTTAGCCGTTAAAAGTAGCACTAACAGGATAGGCCTAGGTTAACTTCTTCCCCTAATCAAACCACCAAAACCAAAAGTTGTTTATATCCCTTTAATAGTTTCTGTACTAAACCCAATTAATTGGAATTTGTTTTGGAAATAACTGTATCACTTTGGAAAGTGCCTTGTACAGGTTCGTAATTGCCAAGAGCGTGTAGGAGGGGGACCTGTGCTGGGAGTGCTGTGTCCAGAGTTTGCCGAAGTTTTGTCAGTGAATCATAAATCAGTTCCAGTTAAAGTCATTGGGTTTCTGTTTACCTGAGAAGTATAGGAACTGCTTATAACTCCAAGGGCTTTGTGTTTAGGAAATTCAGGAGCATCCTTCCGTTAGAAGGTAGGGATGTGTGAAATGCTGTCCAGCCCCTTTTCCATCAGGCTTTTTTTTTTTTCTTTTAAGTATTTCCTTTCTTTAAAATTGATTAGTGGCCCTGCTATTTCTCTGGTTGCCATACATAGCCGCTGGTGAGAATTGCATGGCATGCTGCTGTTCCACACCAGGTAAACAGGACTCAGTTTTTCCTTAAATATTTGAGCAGAGGAATTGCTGGCTCCATTGAGTGTTTTGCTTAATTTCCACAGTAGGTTAGATTGCTGCTCTGTGTCTACCTGACAGCCTGTTCATGCTGATTTCTGTTCTAAGGCTACCATTCACCCTTTGTTTTATGGCTTCTCTTGTTGCTCTTTCAGCTAAGTAAAATGCATTCTCATGGATGTTTCTGAGCCTCTTCGTTCTTGAAGAGAGAAATTTAAACCCTGTGCTCTTTACTGAACAGCTAGCTTTGCGCTCACTTCTGTCCTTGCTTTAAGCCTGGACCATATAGAATATTTAACCCTCATGCCTTCGCTCTCCAGGTGAAGGCTGATGAACGAGCTTGTTTAGTACTCTGTCTTCAGCGCCTGATGTGTATATATATATTTTTTTTTTTTTCCCTGTGATACACTTGTGCTGTGACACACAACCAGCGTTTTGTTCTCTGGTTCTGCTTGCAGCACCCTGACAGTCTTTTGACCAGCTAATAGGTTTATGTTGTGGGTTTCAGAATGATTCATTCATGTGGATTGGCAGCCTTTCTGCTCTCTAGGAATAGTGTAAGTTCATTGAAGGATATGATTTCATGAGTACCTTAGGTTGGAGTCTGTGCAAACAATTGGAGCTGAGATCTTATTCTTAAATCATGTATATTCAGCCTTTTTATTTGGTTTTGGACTCTCAGAACAGTACTCTAGATGTTCCCTCCTGCAGTAGCTCTCCCTAAAGCTTTTTAGATTATAAGATTGAAGATCTTTTTGTCTCTTGAGGGTTTTTCACTTGTGTACAGTAAAAAGGGATAGGGCAATTTTTTATGGCCACAATTTTTTTTAAAGGGAACTGAATTTTAAATGAGATGTTTGCAAATGATTTCAGTTTCAATTCACTATCCCAGATGAAAATAGTCAAATTACTGTAGTGATATTAAAATGCAGTTGAAATTTAAAAAAAAAAACAAACCAAAAACTCACTAATATTTTTCACTTTTAAAATTAAAAACAATTATAAAATTTGTTTTAAAACTTTTCCCCTATTTTTCTCAGCTTGCATGATGTTCCCAGGAGACTTGAGTTCTGTTAGTCACTCTTCCAGCCAACTTGCTCCCTGTCTTTAGACTAACGTCTTCCTCCCTTTGAGTTGGTTTGGTTATTTTCTTGCAGTTTGGAGAAAGTGTACAAATTAAGTCCTTTCAGCCATCGTTTCTTAGTGTTGCACAGTACCTAGCAGAGTGAGGCACACATCTTTTACATGTAATTTATACAATTAGATAATGCAAGTAAGCAGTCAAAATTGTATTCTCATTATGCAAGAGCCTTTTGGTTTGGTTTTCACTTTTGTGCATCCACCCTGAAGTTTCCATGTGGTCTCATTCTAATATTTGAGTAGTGCTTGAATATGAAGCACAGAGTCTTTCCAGTGAAATTAGTATTTGCACAGTTAAAGAATATGCATAAACAAGTAAACACTGGACATATAGGATGGATTTAAGTTCAGGATCATTGTTCCAAATACATTACTGCTTTCCAAAAATTATCTACAAAGAGATAAAGATGGTTACCCTTTTTCTAATCATAGATAAGCTGCAGATTGTTACTGTTTACAGATAAATAAATGGTGGTTATCTGTGTTGAAGAGCAGAAATTACTCATTTTGCTTCTGCGTTAAATGATGTTTAGAACTTTTAGCTATAATTCAAAAATAAACACCATCACAACTAGCAAAAAATTGATACTGAAATGACTAGCTGTCCTCATTAGCAATACTCAAATGCGCAACAGCTTGAATTCAACTAAAAACAAGAAATAAGCCTGTGGCATGATACTTTCCATGTTTATTTACAAATCATTAAAAGATGATCAGCTCATCCTTTCAACTTTTTTATATGCAAGACTCCTGTTTTTAAGGAGGACTGCCTTTCGTGTATGGGTTACTTCAGTTACAGTTGGATGTATTAGCTCTTGAACTTGAGGGGTGGCAGCACATCTAGGCAAGAGCTGCTTTTCCCTGTCCCATGGGACCCTGGTGTGGAAAGAGCATGAGGCCAAGTGGGCAGACACGACCCTCCTGAGAATTTCTTTGCGGGTAGGGTCCAGCTGTTGAGGCTCTCTAACAAAAGGCCATTGTGGCATTTGCATCGCAGGGTAGAGAACAACTTTTTTCCCATTCCTCTCTTTCATTGTTAATGTTTCTAGAAATGTGCAGAAGATGTTTGTGCCTTCAGGCCATCTCCTGTGATACATATTAAGCAACATACCCAGCTGTAGTGATCCCATGTAGGATTTTGGCCAGTGTATACTCAGACTGTCTACTTTAGTCAAAGGTTAAATGGGAAAGCTGCAAGGCTTTCATACTCTACTGCCAGTTGTACAATTCAGGAGAATGTATCTGATAAATCAGAGAAAAGCCTTTAATCATGTACTTAAATTCCATTGAAGAATTTATTGTTAAGTCTGCACTTAACACCTGTGCTTCTAGTACATCCTTAGCAGGAGTTAGTAAAAAACTGATTTTACTTTAACTCTGGCTACAAATGCTTTAAGTATAAATAAACCTCGCAGACTTCTTACTGGTTTTATGTATGAATCAGAATAGATAGAGGCAGGATAAACCTTTGCATGTAGCCTAGGCAGGCAGTCTTGCATAATCAGGATTGATTCTTCTTTGTCCTTCATGCATTTTGTTCATTTTGAAGTCCTCTGCCTTTGTAAGGTTTGAAGTGGCACTGTCTTGTACCTTGTACACTTCAAGTCAATGAGCTCGGGAAGGGACGAATTAGCTGTGTTGCCTGGAGAGCTCAGAAAACCTGACCCTGGTCCAAACTGTTTCACTTCAGCCAGAAAAGTGCATCAGGGAGTCAGGGCTAAAGAGAGTTTGTGAAGGGTCGGCCAGGGCTCACACCTCTCCATCCGCTGCCCGGCTCCTGCTACTGATGTGCCTGTGTGCATGCGTACACACGCACACGAGTTTCAAGTAGTGAAGTGATTTTTGCCTCACTCCTCTGTACTCTACATTTAATTGAGTTCTGTGCTTAAGCAGATCTTCTGATTTTTGAGCAAAACATTTTGCAGCCTACGCTTCAAAACTCGTAGTGCGTCGCATGATCAGTTTGGTTATTTGACGTAGTGATGAGCACAGCCAAGGTAACCAGTGCTGAGTGTGTTTGGCATCTTTCATAGTGGGTATTACTGATTATTGAATATGAACAGACCTATTACTGAATATGAACTGTCATTTCAGGTGTCTCTTAAAAAAAGTCACGTTGTCCCTGTTTCTACATCAAACATACTAGTGTCATGTCTGAAACCATGTGTTTCATTTCCTTTAATTTAGCATGATTTTGTTCGCCGAGACCGACCACCAAGGGTACTAATAGACCTCATACAAAGGACAAAAGATGCAGTACGTGAATTGGATAACCTTCAGTACCGGAAAATGAAGAAAATCCTTTTCCAAGAGACACGGAATGGCCCACTGACCGAGTCTCAAGAAGAGGAGGAGGTACTTTTATTTTGTTACCTCATTTGCACCATTACAAATAATTTTAGGGCAAGTGAGATGTTCCTGTCCTTAAGGGGGCAGAACAAGCACAGCCTAGGTGAGGATGCAGTCCATGTTGTTGGAACGTCGTCTCGATCAGCAGAGATATAGGGTAGGATAATGAGTGACAGTAGCCTTTACTCAATGTTACATGTGCATTTATTGGCAACTTTAAAACTCTGGGTTTTTTCAATTGGTGACCTTTCTTCTGAAGGCTTTAGGGAAGAAACTCTTTCAGAGGGAGATTCTCTGTGAGAAGGAAGTGGCTCACAGCCTGTGTGAAGGAGGGTCTGTTAACAGTCCAAGCTTTTCAGTCTTGAATCGATCATAGTCAAGACCACTTGATTAATGTTAATTTTTTTTTTCAATTACCGTAACTTTATGGTAAAGTAATTGGCCTATCATGAGCTGAAAAGCAAATCACCAAATTAGTAAGACTTATTTTTTAAAATGCTTTAATATTAAAGAAAAAAAGATTAAAGACATAAAATTCAGCTTCAGTTTAAATCTTATAATAAACAACCCACTTAATCAGTGTATGATAATTGACACTAACTGTGGCTTAGAGAATGAAACCAGTCATTTTTCAATTGATGAGATTAGATGGAAATTAATGACATTTGGTACAGGCACATTGGATAAATAAATCCGTGACTGGTTCTCAACAAAAAAAAATAGGCAAATTGGTGTTTGTATTCCTTTTTGCTGCAGTGTAGCAAGATAATATGCAGTGACATGCCCAAGCTCAGCATATATTTGGGGACTTGGGTTTTGAGGTTTGTGTATGTCAAATATTCCTTTAAGGCTAAACTAGAGCTCTGGTTTAAGAAACAGGTGAGCCTGGGTGTCAGGTAGGAGAACATACAGGAGGAGGGGACTGGCACTTAGCACTGTTCTTCACATCCAAGGAGCAAGAACAGCAACCACTGTGATTAAAGCTACGAAGTGCTTCTGTTCTAACCCTCCAGCTAGCCAACTTCTAAACCTCAAGCTTAGTTGTTGGGGCGGGGAGAGGGGGGATTTGTCAGATTTTTGCACTGAAACCTTCAAGCTTTGTCTACCTATGTGTGAAAAGCTGTTAGGAGAGTGACAGGGTAGGAAGGTGCAAGGGAATGTGTCTCCCACTTGACTGTTCAGCAGATCCAAGTTCAACAGCTAAGTGGGATACATGTGGTAGTAGTTAACTCCAAGATGTATCTTCTGTTCCCACCTCTCCAAAAAGGGGGAAGAAAAGAGATTGTATCTCTAGGAATTAACACTAATGAAGCTCACGCTCTGCATGTGCACAGCATGCTCTGCACTGCATTTTACCACTGAGCTTGTGTACCACGAAAGGAGGTTGTACGCTCGTGTGTATCACTAACTTGGCAGAGAAAGGAAAACATAGCGCTTGCTTCAGTTACTACTTAACTGGTTAAGAGAAGCTGCTCAACTCTAAATGCCACAAGGCAGTTCCTTTTTCTACCTTAGACTTTCTGAGGTGGAAAAGGAGCATTACAAATCTTTAACACTCAAAATACTACTAATGCTTTTCTCAGAGCTCTTGCAAGAAAGTTAAAGTCATCTGAAAAGTATTCAAGTCAGGAAGTCAATGTTAAGGTTGCATATGCAATCTCATCTCTGTCCTTTGTGCATATACATTCATTAATTACATAGCCATATCCTCATCTCAGATGCTTCGTTATGTTATTTCTTCTGCAACTTTATATAAGCATCTTTTCATTCTCATATGCATATGTTCTCTGTAAAATAGTATTATTTTGTATTTTGGATTTTAAGTGCTCTTACACAGGGTCTGAATGATCTGCTGATTGCTTAAAAAATAATCACACGATCAGATACAAATCTGTCAAGTCTGTCAATCTTATCTTTCTGTTGGTTTCCAATAAAGTGAGTACCCTGTTAATTGATTTGTAATGTAATTCTCCCCAAGATCACTTTGGAGGCCAGGACAAACTGGGTGCAGTAGCAAGCCATTCATTTTGGTGAATCAAGGCTATTTCAGACCAGGAGCTGAAGGATGTTCGGAGTTCTCAGTCCTCACTGTGAGCTTCTTGCAAGCCTCTTCAGTGCCACTAGTTAATTACAAAGGACTCCATAAATTCTCTCAGTCAGTCCAGATTAAGCTCATATTCTGGGATTACTGAGCTGGTATAAGTATGCAACAAGAAAAAAGGATGCTAACTTCTGATACTTGTCTGTAGAATCAAAAATATGTCCTATACAAGGAATATATATTTACGTATGTCTAAGTAGAGATCACAACAGTTTTAGTCACTGCAATAATGCAGGCTCTTCTGAGTCAGCTGCTTAAAGGTGAATGAAGACTTTATCTTGGCTGAAAACACAAGGTTAAAGGGGGTTTTAGCTTGATAAAATGTAATTGCTGACTGCTTGGGACATGGAGGTTAAAACCTCTACACCTGTTAAGCACCAAGTGATAGTTATCAAATCATAAACAAATGGGTTCATTGTCTTGCATCTTTTCTGATTCACAAAATGTGTTGTAGCATACCCTGACTTGGAACACCGTTTTAATACAAACTTAGATTGCTCCTTTTAATTATAAGACTCCTTCCACCAGGCATCCATTATTCCTGGATGTCTCCTATTCAAGCCAAGAGCCATGCCCAGACTTACTGATATATGGGAAAAAACTGGCTTGAAGCCTGGTATAATAAGATTGCAGGGGAAAAGGCAAAAGCTAACTGCCCCATATGGAGTATTTCATAACCCAAGCAGCCTTGAGAAACGTAGCTGCCAAAATAATGAGCAAAAAACCTTTAACTCTGCAGAGTTGCCTTTAAAACAAATTTTGGGCACTGCAGGCATGTGCTGGGCAGGTGATCTCCTGCAGTATTTGTAACTGATGCCCCTTGTTTTATAGGACAGTGAGCATGGATCAAACCTGAGTAGGAAGATGGACAGTCTGGGCAGCAACCATTCCATCCCAAGTATGTCTGTGAGCACAGGCAGTCAGAGCAGCAGTGTGAGCAGCATGCAGGAGGTCCTGGATGAGAGCAGCCCTGAACTGGTCATGATGCATAGTGACGAGAGCACAATTAATTCCACTTCCTCCGTTGTTCATAAGAAGGTATGTTCTCTGGTGCTCTCCATAGCTTCCTGCAGTCCCTGCTATTGCTCATGTTGGCTCACCCATGTAGGGCCCAACGATCAGTGTGCTGTCGTCTTGTGCTGAGCCATCTGCTGAGAGCAGGAGCTGTGCCGGCCTTGCCAGAATCAAGTTCTGTGTCTTTTTTCTTTTAAAAGCTAAACTGCATTTAAATAACCTCTGAAAATAAAAAGAGGCCGCTGATGAAAGGTAGCGCTGTCAGTGTCTAGGCAGGGGTCACGCAGACTTACTGCATGCCTCCTTACCCAGCCCTGCATGTGCACTTCTTCATCTCTGCTTGTAACATCAGTTCTTGTTTCCTTGTGAATGATTGTACTGTATTATGTAGTACGGTGACAAGTGGTCATAGCAGCTAAGCTAACCATTTACCAGTCACAGTGTATGATTAAAATCTGCTTGCACTTGGATTTCCCTCATGAGAAGTGGAAGTGTGCAGAACTTTGGACCCTTCCCACGAGGTACGTTTTGAGTCAAGTTCCACTCAATGCTTTTCTGCTTTCTTGCTGCATGTTGTGATCTGTTGCCTTTTGTTTTCGTAGTGCTAGATATCAAGCTAAAGTTGTCTAGCTGTAAGTCAGCATCTAATCTAAGACTCTTTGACTAAAATAGTTTTGGCTTGGCCTTAGCAGTGTCATTTGCTAGTGGGCAGTAAAATATAGGTTGTTTGTGTAATTGCATTTGTAAAGAGCCTCAAAGTGTATGTATGCTTTTTGCCAGAGGGGCTAAAACACACAGCAGCGTGAAAAGTATGAGTTTCTCATTTGTAGGGTTACAGCAAAGCCTGGTTCTAACTAATTAAATATTTGTAAGAAATTTCCCCCCCTGAAATACAGTGTTTGTGTAATTGAATGTTGAAGCGCTTATAAAAGGGAGCTCTCAAGAAATTTTGTCTTCAACAAAAGATTGCCTTGCATATTTAAAGATAAGTTGCATAGGTTTCAGGGGTTTACACCTTTCTCAAATACATTTGCAGTAGCACCTTTTGAGAGAGACCCTTTTCAAAAAACAGTGTTAGGTACCAAATGCCAGCCCGAGGAACCATCCTGAGTGAAGAGCGGCACAACTGATTGTGTGTTCTGGGTGGTTATAGTTGGAGCTTTTTCTCGTTTTGTGTAGGCTTCAGAAATGTGTATTAATTTTGATTTCACACTGTTAGGTAGTCATATTTACGTATGCATTAAAATAGAAGTTTGAGGAATTGATTTATGCAATAGTCATACATTATAATATTACTGACTGATCAGTGTCATTACAGTTGATGAAAACAATGTGAGCCACTCCCATCAGACATAAATTGCATTTGTGAAAGAAGTAGAGCTCTTGCTTGTTTTAAGAATAATATTTCATTTTATAGTGATTGTATGACACTTCTAAAGTACAAATACAGGAAGATTTCTGAGACTATGAATTCAGTCCTATGAATTTAGACTTCCATGTAGCTGTTGTTTTCTTGAGATTAAGACATTCAGTTGAGCAGAATGCATAAACATGGAAGTTTTTGTTACCTGATTTGGAAAAACAGGGTCTCTTGTACACTTGTAACTGAAGTATTGTAAAAGAAATCACCTGTAGGTCACTTAACACAGGTGTTCTATGGTAATTTTGGAAGCACAAAACCCAGATCTGCACTGATGGTATTTACAAAATAGTTAAAAATTGAGTGTGATTACCGATTCTTGCAGTGGAGTAGACATCTACTCAATTGGCAAATGTTACCTTCCGCTGTATGTACACATAAGGTAAATTTAGACTATGTGTAGCAGGACGTATTCCAGTCTGCAAATATATTGTTTTAATTTAGTACGTGATTTTTTTATTCTCTGCTGCTTTGGAGAATGCAATTTTAATGGAAAACTGCTTCATGTGTATATTGTGTATATATTAATACATGCGAAAAGACTAAAATTGGAACAGGACATTTCAGGGGGTTTATATACATGTACATCCCACTCCATTTTCAAGGTAAAGTTCCTTATTCTGAAAATAATCAATTTGCCTTTGTGCTTGCTTTAACTGTGTTTCTGTGAACTGTGATGAAGCTGATGCACACAACTTGGTTTTGTTCTAGCAGGTGAGAAGTAGGGAGTGCCAAGTTTGGTAGCACTCTGGAGCCTAATCACAAACAAAATGGAAAGAACCTGGGGTTCAAGTTTAAATTAAGCTTTTGTTTTGCATTTAATCAACCTTTAAAGGCTAAAAAGAAAATACTGATGAACATAGTTAGCCAGCTGCCTCCACTATGTGGGCATAGGGTCACATGCGAGATGGTTTTGACACGGGTCAAATCAAAGTGTTGTGTAAAATTATGGTATTCCACAAATTTGTTAATTAACAGTCTCTGGATGTACCAGACTGTGTAAAGTGACCAGGATGGCAAAATTGCCTAGGCTGTTGATATTTTCTAAGGCTCAGAGTGCTAAGTGTCAGAGGCCTTTTGATTTCTTTGGACCACAGCCCCAGAATGTCATGTGCAATTGTAAAATGTAGGATGAGAAAGTCTGTGGTCATGTGTGAAATATAGTTCCCAGCCTTCAGTGCTTCAGACCACTGCTTGGTGTGAAGAGCCAGTCTGGAGTGGGGTTTACTTGGTGTAATTCAGGAGCAGACCTCAGGCTCTTGCTACATCACCTGTGTAGTGCTAGGCTGGGAGAAGCTTCGAGCATCACCATCTCCTAGCATCTATACTGTGACCAACTACTCTGAGACAGAGTACTTCCAAAAATGTTTTGTGGTCATAGAGTAAGTGAAATGACCTGCTTCTGATCCAGTTAATTTTCACTGGCTATGCTAGTTCATGATAGCCAAGATGCTTGGGTTTTGCCTGACAGAATAGTATTCATAATAAGTCCTCCATGAAAAGCAGGCGCAGCCTCACTCCTTGCACAGTACAAAAGCTTTGGGGCAGCAGTAGAGCTCCATGTCTCTAAATTTGTGCTTAGAACAAAGGTGACTGCCACCTGTCAGAAGAGTAAAACTAGTAGAATGGAAGAAAAATCACTAGACAGGAAGAAAATAATAGTAATAAAAAGCCCTAATTGAATGTGTAGCTTTTAATATAACTTAGTTTATAGCTGTGTCCTAAACTCCTGGGAGGAAAAAAATTGCAATAATGTCTGCTACTCAGGCAGGAAGCCTGCATCCTCCCTTCCTGGGATCCTAGTCCGTCCTTAGGATCAAAGACTGCTTCCTCAGGAGGATGCCTTCATCACCAGCAAATTCATTACAGGAAATTCAGATGTCCAGCTGGGATGAGCTGTCCTGCTAGGAACTTCTTATTGCCCCTTTGCAGGTTTCAGATTGGTGACCTCCCCCATGTAAGTTGCAATATAATCAGTGTAAGAGTTCTGATTTTCTAACGTCTGTCTTTTGAAGACAGTTGACGTAACTGTGCTTCTCCATCCAAGGATCATCTTACCTATGGATACACATTCTCCTGTCCATCTCCTGTTGGGAGCTAATTCAGTTCTTCAGCTGCACAGGTTGAGAGCTTGAAGAGTGAGTGACAGCTCTAATGCAAACCCAATTGTATCTGAGTGCGCAAAAAAAAAAAGACAAAATGGAGCAGGGAGTTAAACTCCAGATACACTGTGCTTCAAAGACACGTAACCCAGATTTTAAAGGCAGATAGGTATCAGTTAATTCATCTTAAAATGAGGATGAAGATTTTGGCTCCCTAAGAATTAAGGCATCAGTTGATGCACCGTAGTTAGTTTGTCATCTGCTTTGTTCAACTGCTGGTATGTGTCAGTGTATGTACGGGTGGCTTCCCAGAAACATTATTTTGTTGTCCTAAATGAATATGCCAAGTGGTAGGATTTAGAATGCTCCCACATGGTATTATTTTATTTCCATAAAACTTTATGATAGTAAAAAAGGTTGTTCGCTTTTAATCGAAACAAAAAGCCAGTACGGTATTGTTTTGTTCAACTGCAATACAGAGTTGTCGCTGTTACTTACTTCAACCTTAAAATCATCAGAACTTACGAAGGTGAAACTTGGGCAATAAAAATGTCAGGGAAATGTTCTGTTTTAAAATCTAGTTTAAAACAAAAGGATGAAAAGAAGATGTTCATAGTGGATCATCACAAATTCTTGCCCAATGTCTGTAATTAAAACATACTTCTGTAATAACTGTTGAAACTTGAGTGACTTTCCAAATCCATTAAATTAACCTGTATGCATCGCCTATCACTGCCGTGATTAATATGCAGCATTCATGCTGAATTGTGTGGATGGAGAGCGCTCTGGCATGGCGGTTCTACATGAGTTACAGCTGAGGCAAAGCTGAGGGTGTTTTCCTACATATCAAGATTTATGGTTCATACTTGGAAAAGATGTTGTTTTTATGAGATGTAAAGGATATTTAGGTAATGACTTACTGAGTTTTGGCTTGCATGTGCCGGCAGCGATGACCCCTCGCGTACCTTCTGGAATCATGTCAAGCAGGCTGGTGACATGAAGCCTTTCCTTGAAAGGCTCCTGATACTTAAACCTCTCTGTAGATTATCAAGGCATTTAGTGCAATGTACTAAAATGAACGATGGCACACTGTTGTTTTCCTTGCTCTTTAAATGCTTAGAAAGAAGGGATTTGCTGCAATTCCATTAAAGTTCTTACTATGGCTGAGAAATTGCCTTTTGTATTTGTCTAGGAGACTGGCAGCCCTTTCCAGTTAGTGAATCCTCTTGTGTAAACAATGTTTGTGAAAGTTTTTGTTTCGTGTGCGTAACAAAAAATGCAATGTGCAACTGAGTGGTTCACCTTTTGAGGTGAAAGTTTGGATGTTTCAGCTTTAGGCTAGTCCAGTGTGATCCGAGTTCGCAGTTGGGTTATATGTTAGTTTCTAAATTAGCTGCTGAAGATAATGGGACTCCTTTCTCTGTTTGTATTTTGTTAATTGTTTGATGCTTTGTCGGTGCAAGGATTGCTTCAGCCATATGACAGTGTTATATACTGAAAAAATGTAAATATCAAATGCAATTTATAGATCTGTCTGCTCGGTTTTGCTCTGATTAAAATCTGAGGCAAAATTCTCATTCCTACAGAAAAAAATCAACTCCTATCTACCTAGTGAGTTGTTTTCTGTTTGCTTCTATAGCTTGCTTGTTCCAATTGTCTTTGGAGCAGGTATTTTATTCACCTAGGAAGTTTTGTTGCAGCAATGTGTTTGTGTGGGGGTTTTTCCCTAGTGTTTCTTGGAACAAGCTACGTCTTTCTCTAAAAACAAAACAAAAAATTATCTGATCAGTGTTATCAGGAAGGAGTCTAGTCAGAATATCTTGGACACAAAATGAAGATGCTGTTAGCAACATGCTGTTAGCGTTGCTCTTAAAAATGCATGGCAACGGTGTTAAGCAAATATTCCTGAAATGTTGCGCTGGTGTTGGGGGCAGGAGATGGTAAAGCCCTTTTTTCAGTGAGGAGGATGAAAAGACAGTGTGTGGTAGAACTGGCATGGGACTCTAGAGAGCAAAATTCAGGTTCTTACTCTGTAGAGTGACCTTGGGCAAGACTCATGGGTTTGAGCAGAAACCCATGAGCATTGTAAGATGTTCAGACAATACACCAGTGGTAGCCATTTAGATATCCAGCTGGAACCCGCTTGAATCAATTTGCGTCTGAACAAATGTTCTGACTGCTGCTCTGTATTTCTATTTATCCAGAGATTAACTTCCACAAGAACAATATATATATATTTTTTTTAGGTTACTTATTAATACATAATGTATGTAGGAGTCCTGCCTTTTGGGTTTTTTCATTGTTTTTGAGAGACTTGCTCTTTAGCATCTCGTAAGTAACTGGAAGCTCCACCAGCTCTCTGATCAGATAATAATGTAGAAATGTTGGAGAGTTTTTGTCCTGGCAAATATGATCAGCAATTTCAAAGCCAGCACCCAGCCAAATACCCCCATTGGTTGTGATCAGCCTGAAAACTGTTTATGTAGCAGATAATACAGTCAGAAGAACAAATTATTTCTTTAGTAGGAAGTTGAAGATTCTAGATTGTTGACCCTAAATAGAAGGATTTTAATGGTTTAATGTGAGCTGTGATCTGAGCATGCCTGAAGTTGTATTCATAAGGCAAATATTGCAATAAACACAGAAAACAGATGGTAAGCGAAATATACACGGGAGATACATTACTTCAAGAACAAACCAATGTTTGAACTGCAGATTTAGGCCTGAGAGATACCCTGACCCAAACTTGATGAGTTTCTGGGGTGCTTTTGATCAGATTTTACTTACTGAGTAACTTGAGCTGAAGTGACAGGTTTGCGTCTTTGTTTCCCACAAATCTGGAGCTGAAAGTTTGAAACAAAATTTCCTGATTTGTACCAACATCTGAAAGGAGATATGATTGCAGTGTCTCTTAGCAAGCTTTTGGGAGAAGAAACTAAAAAGAGCAGAAATCTGTTTTCTGGGTTTGTAGGTAGATGTCTGTTGTAGTAGCCATCAGCCACATTACCTGAGGAAGGTTGGTGGAGACATGGCTACGCTTAGGTTATTTATCTTACAGGTCTCTGTTTACTAGCAGTCTCTGTGGTAGTGCAGCTTGCTAGATTTGGTAACTCTTCATGTCAAGTGATTTTTACTTCTGGTAGCATGACAGCTTTTACGAAAAATGTTTTGCCTATTAAGGTTGCAGGGGCTTATTTGAGAGTTAATAGTGGTTGCCTGCCTGATGCAGAAGCCTCAGATCCCAGATTAAGGGGTGCCAAGGACAGCCACTGAGTTTTTTGTCTGCTTGAAATTGGTCCTTTTGCTTGCTCTGTTGCAAAGGAATTTTCCCATTCCTTGCCCAGCTCAATTTGAAATGGAGAATGCAGTTAATTCACATTCCTGAAGGGCAATTAGATTCTGCTGTGAGCTTCTTATGTGCTCTGAAGTAACTAGAAGTCCCATAAAACACGATCAGGATGACAATCTGTCCTCTAAGAATCCACCTCTTAGATAACAGGAAGTAACCCACAGATTAAATGTCCCATATAAGAAGTAATTACGATTTCAACTTGTCATTTTAGGTGGTGTTTTGGAGCATTCCAAAAAATCTGAATGCCCGTTTTAAAAGTCTCTTTCGGTGATTTGCTGCTTCTCTGGTTTTAATATTTCACCTTCACCCTGGCATACTAATGTAATGGAGAGAGGGAAGATGGTCCAGGGATTGGGGTATTGCTAGCAGACCTTAGGAACCTTGTACATTCACATGTGCTGCTGCAGGCTTTGTGTATGACCATGGGTAATATTTGTCCTGTCTCCATCTTAATTTCATAGCTACAGTAGAGGAATAGTAGCTCCAGTGTACTGTCGTTTCTCTTCAGTCCTTCATGGGTTCAGATGGGTAAGTCTTGTATAGATCTTTACCACGGAAGTTTTTTGTTCAGCTTTATTTTGTATATGAGATGCTCTAGTTTCAGCCTGTAACAAAGGAGTTCCATTTTGCAGTTGCTGACTCCCTTCCCCTTGCTCCAGCTCTCTTGGTACCAATGCATTCACATGAGGCCGTGTTTGCACAAGCCCCAAAGAGCCAGGTTTATCTCTGCAGAGCTGCTTGTTGGAGAGCGAGAGGCCAAGTTCAGCGTTGCTTCTAGCACTGCCCCTTGCCTGGCTAGGGGGCCGTTGTGCTGGAAGGCTCCAAAACACATCAGCAGAAGTACCAAACTAAAAGGTGATGTTAGTAGCCAGCCTGTCTGCTTTGGGTTATCCTGATTGTATTTCACAGAGTCTTTCTTGCACCTGCTTGATAGGTGCGAGTGCTGTAAAGCTATAGAAAACTTGGGATTGATATTCTTCCAGTGAAGCCACGAGTCCAATTAAACTGAGTGATACTGTTAAACTTTAAATGTTTAATCAACATTTTTTTGGTATGACTATTCTAGAGCCTAAAACATACTTTTCTTAGGAAAATGTGCAAGTCTGAGAGCCCTGCCTGTCATCCGAACGTGCACAAGTTGAAAATCTAAGATCAGCCCAATTGCCAGTAATTGCCCTCTGTAACACTGCCTTCCCCTGTTAAGACAGTGCAACAAAAAGTCCAGTATAAGGATGACCAATATAAAATGAAACTGCAACTTTTTATTACATTCTGCAATCCTACTACTTCTACGGAGGACTGTCCTTTTTAACTGTTTTAGCTTGTTCTGTCTCCTCGGGTGGGTACAGAGGAGCTGGTGCAGGCTTGGCTCTGTGATGGTCTTGGCCGTTGTGCTCTCTCTGTGCAAAGGCTAGTGAAAGGTGAGCGTGGAGCGGAAATGCTCAAAATGAAGGATATGAGAAAAGGTACTGGGTTTAAAGCACTTTAACATGTCGTTCAGTCTTTATATCAGCATTTCTGTACCTGTTTGGCTTTCGCTTGAAATCATTTACAGAATCATATTGAAAGCAGCTGAATGTGCGTGGGTCCAGACTAGGAGCAGCTAGAAACGGAGGACAGTAGAGAGGGAAACAAATGTCTGCAGAGTGGGAAAGGAGCGTCAGTACGACAGCAGTGTCATGGTGGAGATGCTACTCCATACCGGCTGGTTTCTCACCACAGGGCTTTCTGACCTTACTGGTGTCTGCTCTGGCATGGCAGGGTGGCAAAGCTGCTTCTGCTCGCCTGCAAACACCCAGTGCACAGAGGCAGCCGTCCCAGGGCACAGAGCCAGCCGTTCTCTGCAAGGGTTGGCATCTCTTCTTTGCCTTTTGGCATAGGCACTTGCAGCCTTTATTTTGCATCCCTGACAGTTGGAAACTTGATTTAATTAAGGAAGAATCTCAGTTTTTTAGGAGCTGGAACTTGAGCATGGGAGTCATGAAACTGGTAGCTGGCAGCGTGGTAAATGTGCCAATGCTGGCTACCATCACTGCTGCCCTGTGGAGCCCGCGCTGCTGGGCAGGCTGCGGTGGGAGGCAGCGGGACACGCCTGGTGTCCCAAGGCTGCTCCATCCTGAAGGCATAGCCTGCGGGTGCGCTGACTTTTGGCAGTCACCGTTTCAATTAGCAAGATTGTGGTGGCGTTTTTCGCCGGCCTTTCTGATCAGGGTCTCTCCTCTATACGCTTGACGAGAGCTTTGTTCCGTTGCAAAACTTGCACGCGCCGTTTTGCAGATGCACAGCCGCTCCTCGTGAAGCCTTGCCAGCGAGCAAGAGGGAGATTGCACCAGGAACCATTCGTGCTAAAACGTGTGAGCTGTTGCTTTAAAAGGGGGGAGAAAAAAAAAAAATCCTTTGTGGGCTGTGGAGAGAAAGTGCTAGAACTGTGCAGGAGCATGACTGGAAAGCAGGATCCCTGAGTGGTCACAGAGGCTTTCCTGGTCCTCTCCAGCCTGCCATGGTTTTAGCCAGGATGCTTGTCCTCCACAGCAGATAGCAAACAAGAGACAAAGAAACCCTATCGAGGACGAACGACTCGGCAAAGGGAATGAGGCAAAATGTTGCTCTTGTGTTAAAAGGGAACAGCATCTTCTTTGCTAGACATGGAAATCACGTTTTTAATGGGATTGCTTGGTTGCAGTGCTTGAACCCGACCTTACTGAGGAGTCCGATTGCTCTGCATTGCTTTATGCTTTTGAGTCCTTTTTTTTTTTGCACATATGTAATACTGGAGGTTTAAAAAAAAAAAAAAAACCCAGCCAGGGATTCAGAAGGCATCCCGCTAGCGATCAGCTGACACGCCGAACCCAAGCCTGCAATGTGTTGCTTATTCATTTTGTACCGTGGGAGCTGCCGGGGCTAGCAGAGAGCTGAACTATGCCTCTCAAACAGCGGCGCTTGTGCAGACAGAGGGGTGAGAGAGAGGCAGCCGCTAAAAAAAATTTTTTTTTTTTTTTTTTTTTTTTTTTTTTTTTTTTTTTTTTTTTTTTTTTTTTTTTTTTTTTTAGGGATCGCAGGCCTGAGGTGCGGCCTACCCAGTCAGTGCAGAATCAGGCCCTCCACTACCGGAACCGAGAGCGCTTTGCCACAATCAAATCAGCATCTTTGGTAAGCAGCCACCCCACCCCACCTCCTCTCTCCCCCTCTCCCTCTGCAAAGGGGTCAGGAATTTTTTTTTCTCCTAATTTTTTTTTTTTTGGTTGGCATAGCAACTAGATATTACACTGAAAGATATTTTAGCTCTGTGTGTGTGAGATGTAACATATAGAATATATTTAATTTCTGTGTATATTTCCAGTATATGTGAAATAAGCCACTTTCTGGATGAAGTTAATATAATCTCAGATTCCCCCCCCCCCTTCCCCACCCGGACTTTCTCCTTGTTTTTATCCATTTCTGCAGGATCATGTATTTATAAGGGATGAGGTGGGCCACAGGGATCGCAGGCCTGAGGTGCGGCCTACCCAGTCAGTGCAGAATCAGGCCCTCCACTACCGGAACCGAGAGCGCTTTGCCACAATCAAATCAGCATCTTTGGTAAGCAGCCACCCCACCCCACCTCCTCTCTCCCCCTCTCCCTCTGCAAAGGGGTCAGGAATTTTTTTTTCTCCTAATTTTTTTTTTTTTTGGTTGGCATAGCAACTAGATATTACACTGAAAGATATTTTAGCTCTGTGTGTGTGAGGTGGA
>NW_008825429.1:3965759-3966105 GCF_000699105.1 Pygoscelis adeliae
GGCTCCCCCCCCCCCCTTCCCCACCTCTCTCTTTTGTTAATGTATTTATTTGCATGTGCATAAAGTGTGTATATGTGCTCGTGTGCAATACGCTTAAATGCTATGGAGATGCAGATGGGTTTTGAAACAATAAGATTGCTGCTTCCCAGCTGAGCTGCTGGCTGTTTTTTCATTCATTCATTTATTTCAAGCAACTGTACCATGACTGCATTTTTCAGCTTGATCCCTAGGAAGGATTGCTGGGTTGCGATAACGGAGAGGGCTTACAGCGGGCTGTGGGCTTACAAAGAGGAGGGGGATGGGATGAATCCATCAAGATTTGTACTATTGCAAATGTGATTGCTGT
>NW_008825429.1:3966131-3980677 GCF_000699105.1 Pygoscelis adeliae
TGTGCCGGAAGAGTTAGTTGTCGTGCTGCCTCCCCCACCTCGCATCCGCACGGGCTGCAGTCAGTAGCAACCTTTTTGAGGGAAAGGAGTGAAAAATGGCCTTTTAAAGCTAAAATAAATGTAATCTTAAATAATCAGCCCGATGGTATTAGTGGTCAGATGGACGGGGAGCGTTAGGAAGTACCTGCTGTTTGGCCATGGCACTTGCTCAGTGCTATGACATCATCCTAGACCAACCCCGAAATTACACCAGCGAGCCCTCCCCTTCTTGTTTTACCCTGCCTGAATGGTGGGTTTTTTCCTTCAATACCACCATTTCTTGATCCCCTGAATCGCTTCAGATTTCTACATGCACAAGACGGACAGTGTGTGTGTGTGTGTTGACCACAGCTAAAGGTTCTGAGTGGAGGGAAAAAGCAGCAGCAGTGCCAGTAGCCAAATTTTTTCTGTGTGGTGGTTGCTGCTGTTGCTGCTGTTAAAATGTAAAATGATGCTGTGGCATACAGACTTCTGGCCAGATGCTTCATGGGCTGAGATTTGGGGGGAGCATCTGAGTTCCATCTTTTGCAGGTGTACTTCTGGGTAGCCATAGCCTGAATGCTCCCCAGGCCGGTGTCCCCTGCTCCCCCTTCCCTCCCTCCTCCCCCCCAATTTAAAGAGTGTCCTAGAAATGTGTGCATTAGAGGACTTCATGCAGCACACCTGACACAGGCAGGATCTCTGGTCTCCTGGAGACCCTCTGCCTTGTGAATTTTTCTCCTTTGTGTGTGTGTGTGCATGCACCCACTACAGCACCAACACTGTTGCCTGCACTGAGCAAATAAAAGTAGGATCCAGTTAGGTTGGCTGGAGGGAAGAATTCAGTATCGTACTCCAAACATATATACAGTTTGATTGATAAATAGGTATGTGAGTTGAATATATTCATATTCTCTTACTCCCTGTGGAAAGCTGCTGCACCTTCTGTCCTGCCTTCAGCAGCAGAGTCCATAATTCCTGTCTTCCTTGAATATGTCATCCCTGGGCTACATGGGTGGCTTGAAGGTATTGCATGGCAAGGCCCCCTTGGGAGCTGATGAAAGATGTTGGTATGAAGGTATGGACTGTGAGGTCTTCCCAGCCCTCTAAGCTCTGGGGAAGACAGCTAATGTCCCAAGGTCACTCCTAAATCCCACGGCAGCCTCCTGTGGGCTGGGACTGTGTCTACCTTAATTCCTTAGTCACTTGGATTTGCTAAATCTCTCTGCTTCAGTGACCAAATGATGATAAAGATAAAATTAATACTGGGTGGGGAAGATGGTAGGCTTTTTGAAGAACTTTTTCTTTCTTTGGTTTTCTGTGGAACGTACTCTGATACAGAGTGTGTCTGGGCTTAGAGTGCACACTTAGGGTGAGCTTAGGGTGAGCAGTACATGCACAGCGCAGTGTCTTTTGGGGGAGAGGGAAGTCCCACCCGTTAGCTCACTATGTTAGCCAGCAGGCCTTTGGAAAAGCACGTGGTAGTATGTGTCATGCAAAAGCTTTGTTGTCCCCATCATATGCACACATATCCCCTTCCCAGTATAGAGGGAAGTTCCCAAAGCACCACCTTGGTACTACAGGAGGTGTTACTGTGTCCTTAGGTTCTGAGGTTATGTGGTGGGGGAGAAGTTTCCCTGTGTTTACAACAGAAATATTTTATTTCATTTCAGTTAATCTTGTGATGGGCTTTCCCTTTAATAATCTTTCATTTCCACCTCTTCATGTTCCAAAATGGAAATCTAGAAGAAAAAATGCTAAGTTGAAACCTATTGCACAGAATATGAAGAATGCCAGCGTACATGCTGGGGTTTGAAGTGCCGGCGTGGCTGTCAGCACACTTTTTTTATCACTGTGCATTCGATCACTGCTCGGTGGCTGGATGATGTCAGTGGGTAGCGGTGCTGAATGCTGCTGCTTTTCTGGCCAAGGGAAAACTTCTCTCATGCCTGCCCCCTTGTCTCCTGCTTAAATATCTGTGGGGACGGCAAGGTCAGCCATGTAGCTAGTATGGGGAGAATGACCTAAACATGTCTGAAATTTACAGTGTGAAACCAGAAATTCAGACTTTATTCATCTCTCTGTGTTAACTTACTCTTTCAATGGCATCTTGAAAAAATTAATCCTGTATGAATGGGTGGTCAAGATCCCACAGTATTAAAAACGAAGCAAACCAGCATGCTTTGATGGTTCCCTACATCGCTGCTGCTGACCATCAGTTGGTTTCTCAGCGGCTGGGTACCGCTCCCTGGGCACGGAAGGGTTATGCAGTTGAGAGCATCAGGTGGCCTGTATTGCAGAGAATCAGAAAAAGGGAGTTCTGACCCCAAATTCAATAATATGGGATGATATTTCAGTGTAAAAACTTCTGCTTGTGGGATTTGCTGAACACCACCCCCCAACATGAGAAGAGGAGAGCATTATAGAGGAAAAGCCCTGGGTCTGGGGACCGGGGACTCTTCATGTTGCTTCACAGCTGTTTCTGCTGGTGGAGTCCAGGGTCTTGGGCCCTCAAGTCCTTGTTACTCACCTTTAGATCAGGATATTGCAGGTGGAGGGAAGACTGGCATTTCTAAAAGGATGCTCTCAACTTGGAAGTTGGATCTCTCTGCAAAAGCAAGCTCAAGTAGTTTCAGTGAGTGTAGGGGTTACAGGCAGAGAACTACATCAGGCAGCTCTACGCTCCAGATGTCCCAGTGATTTTAAGTGTGATTCCCCTGCCTCTTGCTCTGTAAAAGCATCATGTGAATAAGAAGGAAACTGGACAAACTTCCAGATAAAATAGTGAAATGGGCTGTCCACAAAGAAACAGGTTGTGAATATAATTTTCTAGTCTTTCAGCGATCCTTTGATACTACTCAGGTTAAAAAAAAAAAAAAGGAGGAAAAAATGAGCAAATGTGGTTAAGAAAGCTGAAGGAGCTTACCTTTGGTCATAATTCAAGCAACAATTTTAATAGTTGCTCTTCCCTGGACTGCCTTTCTCTTTTGTCATTGTGTAGACCAACCTCACCCCTTCCCCCCACTTTTTTTTTTTTTTTGCATGACACTCTTGTGGCAACAGTAACCATCACTCACTTGGAACAGTGGTGGAAAACGCGCTGCGTATTTCTGCTGTTGCAGTAAAAGTATCTGAAATGGAGATCAGGTACCTACTACATCTCCGTATTATTTTGCAGACTATCAGTGATCCATAAATTAAAACTTACAACTGGAAATCTAAGCCTTGAAGCTCAGAAAACTGTGTTTAAAAAGGAGGGTAGAGGTTCTGCATGTTGATAAGATTCCACCTATCAACATTTTCAAGTGAAAGGTGTTTTTTAAATATGTGCAGAGATTCATCGATCTGCATTTCTGGATGTCTTTCATGCTTGACCCCTTAACTGCCCACCACCTCATGCATTTCCTCAATAGCTGCTTTTACAGTTTTCAAATGAAATGATCTAATATTTAAAACTTCATAGAAAGATCAGGTGGACTCTGCCGAAGGCCTTGGCAGTCTCTTTGAAATCCAAATGCCAGCAAACGAATTATGTGATCTCATCCTGGGTCTGCAAAGCCAAATGTCTAGGTACGCGTGAGCAGGCTTCTTTGGATGTGGCCATTAAAATGACACTCGGGCAGTCTGACTCCAAAACCAGGTACGTTTACGTGATGGCTGTTCTCCTGCACCCTCTTCTGCTGAGGCAATGACATTTTATTCCAGATGGTTGAGTTTCTCCTAATCGACTCATCTGGCTGCTGCCTTTATAGATCTTTGCTCTAAAAATACTGAACTTGTTCTTTCTCACCTCAAAGTTCTTGCTGCGAGAGGCTGCTGGCAGTATCTTGCTTAATACTCTGCCTTGTCCAGCAAAGAGGAGCTCAGGATTTCATTTGGTTATCGAGAGGGGAGAATAACTGTCCTTTAGGAGAGTGGTATTTTGGTTAAACAATGTAGAAAAAGGAACTTTGCTTTGGAGGAGAAGTTCTGAGCCCAACTTCCTTACGTAAAGCAAAAACCTTGGAGGGATGAAAGAGAGAAAGTTTGGATTTTATGGCAAGTGAACTGCCTGTGGGAGTAGGTTGGAAAAGGCATCTCTCTTCTTAGTTCTGTGTGTGCCAAAGATAGAGAGAGATAAGAAAGTGAGAAAATGTCATACCTTAATAAAAGCTGTTCTGTTTTATACAGGTTTTGTGGTTCTGCTAATGATCTGATTGATTATTACATGCTTCAAATAGACCTTCAGGAAACTGTAGTTTTCTGCTTTAAAGCATCCTGACATTTTCTGGTTATGTGGAGAACAAATTTTGCAATGAGCAATTCAGTTGTCGTCATCTTTTTTCCCATCATAATCGATGGGATTATGTTTGTGAAATACTTTGTAAAGTTCCAAGTGCCTTTGCCTAAGAACACCAGAAAGGTGATTACTGGAACTTCCCCAAATTTTCTTTTTAAAATGGCCACTCAAGCTGTTCATTCATTAGGGGCTTCATCTTTAAAACCATAATCCTTCATTCATTCATGTGTTGACATTCTTACTCTGAAGTACTTCTCTGGTACTGAACTGGTCATATTCAGTAACCAATGTTAATTTCTTCCAATTTCATCCATGCTCCGAGATCACCATTTGGAGACCTTGTCTTCGAAGCTGGAGTTCTGAAGAGTGTTGGTCTTGATTAGAGATTATGGTGATAAATGAGGTCTTTAGCATGAGCAGGCAGACATTAAATCTACAAAATGCCCACCAAGTCTACCATTCTCCTTCTCTCTTGTCTTTAGGAATGAAATGCTTCTTTTGTTTTCCTCTGACTTTTTTATGTCTCATCTTCTGCTGTGACTGGAAGGCTTTATCAGCTAGTGTTGTAATTAGTAGTTGCATCCTATTGTTGGCGATAAATATTCCAGACCTAATGTGAAATCTTTCAGAGATGGAATTCTTGTCCTGATAGAGGCAAGCTGAGCAAAACTGGAAATGGGGTGCCCAGAGGCAGCAAAAAAAATGATAAAAGTTTAATGATTTTTTTTTCTGTAAATAAAACAAGTGCACGTTCTAAATCTCATTAGAGATTAGACCAAAGGGAGACTGGCAAAATTGCTACTGGATTCTTAGATCCATTTTTTCTTATGTTCTTGCTGTTTGCTTTGTTCTGCCAACTTCTTGGAACGGAGTGTGCCGTGCAGAACGTCCCACTGTTCACAAAAAGGCTGGGCCTCAAAAATAGCACATCCAGGAAGATCTGGTACTGCTGCGTGGTAGTTACCGTATCTCTGTGCCTCTGCAAGTCCCTGACCAAGTCTGTTCTCTGCAAGTCGTATATCATTTAACGTAGTAAATGGCATATGTGAAATGTTGGGGGTTTGCCTGTCTTACCTGACATCTGTCTCTCACTTGGATGACTTCTCTGAGAAACTTTCATTACCTGGAAGCTTCTGTCAGAGTTCTTATTCTTGCTGAACTTGACTGAAATGTGCAAGTTCCTACAAATGCTTACCAACTTCTGCAAAGTATAGCTGTCATTGTTACACTTAAAAAAAAAAAAAAAAAAAAAAGCCTTTTGAACTATAGCAATACACAGGGCTAGTCCTGTGTTTGTGTTTCTGTAGTCATTTCTACAGTCTCACATATTCCTGGTATCTGGCTTGGGTCTGTTTCATTACCTTGTCTCAAGCATTTGAAGGCTGCTATGTTACACCAATTGCTGAGGTGTAAGTATATATTTAATCTAGTCAACTTCTAAATAACATCCCAAAATTCCTTGTACAAGGAGGATGTGACTTATGCGTCATCACTTACCTCGTAGTTGATGTTTGACTTCACTAATGTGGTGAACCCACCATCATCACTTCCTGGTAATGGAGTCTGGCACAGCACTGTAGTCAGACTAGTTCTTTGTTTTCTTTGCAGTTAGATGTTTCATTTTCTTTCTGGGGTTGTCTTTGGAAGGGATGGGGGGGAAAACAGAGGCTGTCCACTTCAGTAGCTTAATCCTTTCATGTCTTGTTTCTGTGCTGGGACTCTGGCTGTAATTTCTTGGTTGGTAACTATTTACTGTAAATTGTTGTTAATCTATTTCAAGGTGAAGGCTGTGCAAGGCTGCTCTTAACCTCCTCTTCGCACCCCTCCCAAGTGTTGGTAGGCATTTGAGCTGAGACAGGTGGCAGCATGCAGTCTGCCTTGGGTAACACATCAGTTGTGTTGTTAAACTTGCTTGTTGATTTTTGGAGCTCTTACTTGATCGCTGCTTCCTATCAGCTCCTAGTCCTGAAGCACAGGGCTGCCAGAAAGTGGGCTTGGTTTGCTGCTTGGTAAAGCAGCTGCTCTTCTTCTGTTGAACTTGAGTCTTCTCAGCTCTGTAGGTGCATCCCATCCTATGTCTGAACTTACTTTGAAGATCGCTGAAAAATAGCCTTCCAATGACAGCAGTACTGTAGTAGGTGCCAGTTCTTTCTCTTGACTGCTGTGGAGAAATTCATCAGGAAGGCTGGGCTCCTGCAGACTGCAGGAAGGACTGTTGGTTCATAAAGCTTCAATGATCACCTTCAAAGGGCTGAGCTCTTTGCTTCATACTTGTTAAGTGTGAAAGGGAGAGGTCCCCTTCTACAGAATCAGGGACTGCAGCTCTACACATGTAGTAAGGGCTCCAGCTTTTGGTTCCCAGTTCTATCATAAAATATCAGCAGATCTTTATATGTGAAGTTCCTGGGACTGTATAAAAAATAAAAATCTCAGTCTTGGACACTTCTTTCTTTTGACATGGAAGCATTACCATTTGCATTTTCTTCTGAAAATTTTTGGCACACCTTACTGGAGTTTTTTCCTCCTTTCACATGCGTGCACTTAGGCATGGAAATGAATGTGGAACTTGTGAGTTTGTTTCAGCTGAGCAAGGTTTAAAATCTGCTTAGACCATCTGATCAATCTTGTTAAGAGCACACAGTTCCAGAACAGTGTTCCCTTGTTAGAAAACTTTCAGTTCCGTTAGGGAATGAGCTCAGTCTGCCATCCTCTTGAATTTTAAGAAGAAATTTTGAAGGAGGCTACTTGTTGCAGAAAATAGGTATTGAGGGACTGAATTGGAACAGTGGTGACTTGGGGAGGAAGGAGGGAATGGGTGGGTTGGGGTGTTTCTTAAAATGGATGCCGTCTTGTAAGTCCATGTCACCCTCGTGATTTGAGTCCAGTGTCTGAAAAAGGTTGTCTAGCAGCCGCCTTTGTTTCCAGAAGTAACCTGCTGTTTCCTTTATTCATCACGTGACATTTCTCTGCTGTGTTACTGGAAACGCACATAACATTCTCATTAAAGATTGGGGGGGTGGAAATCAAGAGAGAGAAACCTTATGCCTGGTTTGTGATAATAAACAATAGCACCCTCTGAAACCTGGAACAGCATTCCCTGAAAGTTGATTTCTAAGAGTACAGCAAAGCAGGGTCTGGTTTGCAGGTAAGCAGCTAATATGGAGACAGCTGGTCTGTGAAGAAGGCCATGTAGCACTTCTTCCCCTTTTCCTGACATCAGGTTACAAGACAGATCCATGAGCATGAGCAGGAGAACGAGTTGCGGGAACAGATGTCAGGATATAAGCGGATGCGGCGCCAGCACCAGAAGCAGCTGATCGCCCTGGAAAACAAGTTGAAGGCCGAGATGGACGAGCACCGCCTCAAGCTGCAGAAGGAGGTGGAGACGCATGCCAACAACTCGTCCATTGAGCTGGAGAAGCTGGCCAAGAAGCAAGTGGCTGTGATGGAGAAAGAGGTGAGTTATAGGCTCTCTAGTTGTACAAGAGGATTGGAGGGAGAGGTGCGTACCAGATCTCTAGGAGAAGGCTGTGGAAGTAACCCATGTTCTTAAGTGCACTGTATGGTTACTGTCTGGAGCTGCTCTAGCCAGTTTTGTGAAATAGCTTCACAGCTACAAGTCAACCTTCTGGATGATGGGCACTCCATTGGCATCGACCAATACTGTAGCTACTGACAGCCAGCTAAAAGAGATGGACAAACTCTGTGGAGACCTTGGAGGGAGCTTCTACCTCACGGCTGAGGCAGTGACAAAGCTTGCGGCTGTTAGTCTGTTTAAAAGTCAACACGTTCATCCATATGGTAAACTAGTGGGGTTTTAGCCTCTGGGGTGGTTTTGGTGGAGAGATGAGAAGCATGAGGAAACTCTTTAAGTGTATGTGGGCATTATGGGGTTTTTGTGCAAGCAGTTTTCATGTGGCTGAATACTCATGGCTTTGTCTAGCACAGTGATGGGAGAACGACAGACCAAAAAACACACAACGGAAGACTGATTTGTGCTGGATTCAGTACCTGCTCCCTCACACTTGGGGTTTTTTTTTCTTTTTTTTTTTTTCTCTCTGTGCCTTGCAGGCAAAGGCAGCTGCAGCAGATGAAAAGAAATTCCAGCAACAGATTTTGGCTCAGCAAAAGAAAGACCTGGCGACCTTTTTAGAAAGTCAGAAGAAACAATACAAGCTTTGCAAGGAAAAGATTAAAGAGGCAAGAAACCATCATTTTCAGGGCTGAAGGGGTGTGGAATGAACATTAACTAGACTTTCATTTTGATAAACCTGGGCCAGCCCAGGGGTTTAAGGGGTACCGTCATGCTTGGAAGCAAATTTAGATTCTCAGCAAGTAAACTTTCAGGAACTGGGAGTATCTGGCAGCATTTCTAGAATAATCTCTAAGGGTGCTAGAGGTGCCTTCACAATTTGCTGTAGGGCAGAATCTTTGTAGCCAAGGGTGATGGGGGAAAATGGGACTTCATAGAGAATTCTTCTTCCCCTTTTTCCTCATCTGTTTTTTTTGCTAAAGCTGTAAGCAGTTAGAGCAGCCATTTAGATGTCTGCTAAATGCAGACTGAGCTCGAGAACCAGCTGGAATACAACAACTTGACTAAAAGCCCTGTGATTGCTTATATGAATTAGAAAAACAAGTAACTTAGTATATAGCTTATCTATCCCAAATTGCATCACTTAAGTACAGAGTCCCCACCACTTCACAAAATCATTTGCTGTTAAGAATGTAGAGGTGAGAAAATGAATAGCAAGGAGCCCTGTTAAGTATCTGATTTGATAGAGAATCGGACATTAGTCCTGTTGAAATAGAACTTAAGCCCAAGCTGGACTCCTTTGCAAAAGGCACAGATCTGGGAAAGGAGCCGAGGGGTTTGACCCATTCTCTTTCCTGGACAGCCAGAGCCTCCCCTGCAGTGGTGTGTCGCTCTTTTCATTGCTGCACTGTTTAGCCCCCGAGATGTTTGTGTTTAATGGCCACTTTTTCCTCCTCCTCTTGCTGGGTCATAATACAACTCTAGAGGCAGTAGGGCTGGGCATGGCCAGGTGACGAGTCTGCTGGTACGTGATTTTGGTGTCCTTTTGTGAACTGAATGGCAGAGGAGTAGCCAGTGCCTGAAGGTCCTCCAAGTCCTGTGTCACTGTGATCCTAAGGGAAGTCTTGTTTTTGACCCTGTATGCATGCAGGAAATGAATGAGGACCACAGCACGCCGAAGAAAGAGAAGCAAGAAAGAATATCCAAACATAAAGAGAACCTGCAGCACACACAGGCTGAAGAGGAGGCCCATCTTCTCAGCCAGCAGAGACTCTACTATGACAAAAACTGCCGTTTCTTCAAGAGAAAAACGATGATCAAGCGGCACGAGATGGAGCAGCAGAACATTCGGGAAGTATGGCACTCTTCACTTTCTTTCCCAAGCATTTCTTTAATTGTTTTAGCTTCATGTCCATGAAACAGTTTGCTGACTGACATTAGATCTTCATGTTTCCAGTTGCTAAACAGAACTGAGAAAAATGTAGGAAAGGTGTTTTGGGAAATAGTTTTCCACACAGATGTGGCTGCTTTTATTAACTGAGGAGGGGTGGCATAGTTGACTTGCAGACAGAAACATGATGTGGGCCACCCACTCTGGGTCAGATGCTTCATCTGAGCTCCTGGGCATTAGATTTTGGGGGATCCTGTTGGGCTTCTTTCACAGCCCAGGGCAGTTTGTGCCGTGTTGAGTGCCAGGGCCACCTGTGGGAGAGCTGTGGGATAGCTGAAAGCATCACGTGAGGAGTTCTGCTCATCAGCTAAAGAAAACTCACACAGTTGAAATATGTGTGATAAACCAGTAATAACATTAAAGAACAATATTAATGTTGCAGAATGAAATGCTACAAATGTAAGAAATACCAAAAATATAGTCTTCTCACGTGTCTGCGTTCTGGTTGTCTTCAAATAATCAGATGTTGCTTTTCCATTGGGCTCTGCTCAAATTAGTGCACAGAATGGGCGGTAGTTTGTTAATGAGAAGCTATTCAACATCTTGCTTTCCCTCATTAGTTATTAACCCTTGCCTTACAGGCTACCTGTAGTCAAATACCACTTGGGAGAAAGAATTATCACTTGTAGACTTTTCTGTGGTCAGCACTATAGTATATGAATTCTTCATTAATGTTATTTTTGGATAAAGACTATCAGATGAGAAGGTATTTTAGTAAAGGCTGAGAGCGAGTGAGCGGTCAAAAATTTCTAATAATCATGGACTGTGATTCTACTTATTCTGCTACCATCAAATTTTCCGGCATACTTAACATTGCCCTGTATTTTACCTGTTCAGAGCTTTGCTGCCCTTGACTTCAGATGTGCCTGGGGCTGCTCAGCTGCTTTGCAAATCACATCCAGACATCTCAGCTTGGACACCCTGAAAATGAATGACTGAAAAGTCAAGACTTGGGCACCCTTATCACAGCATATCAGCTCTGTGGCAGGGATGAGAACAGAATTCAGTTACCTAGCATGGTATTTTAACCAGGAAACACTCCTCTGAGCTCCTGCGTTTAAGCTCTTAAAAGAGACCTAATTTTCAGAGTGATCTAAGTGTTTATTTCCTGAAAACAACATCCCTACTAACTAGTTCAAATTCACTGGATCAGACACCTGAAGTAAATAACACTTCCAAAATGTTTTTTTCTTGCTATTTTAAGTAACCACAGAGGTTCTTTTTGTGCAAGTAGGGACGTGTTTGAGAGAAGTGGAGTGCCTCTGTTTGTTCACACTGTGTGAACTGAAATCAGGTGTGGAATGGGCACGAGAGAGGCTGGCTGTCCTGTCCCAAGATGAAGGCACAAGTGCCACAGCTCACTGCATGGGCTGACGTACTGTCTGTTCAGTGTGCTGCCGGCCTTTGCGCAAGTGGGAAATTATTTCAGCACACCAGTGGACCTAATTTTTGATCTTGGCTGTCAAGGTGCAAGTGTTGCTTAAATGTAAATGTGCAACATCCTTATGGCTAAGAATGCAGAGACAAGACCTGGCCCTGTTTCCTTCCCCATCCTCCTAGCTTAAACCTGTCACAGTTGTAACAGCCAAAGGGGCTGAAGTGCCTTTTTGCAGGTGCTGATGTTGAGAGTTACAACAGGATTACAACATGCAAGCAATAACTCAGAATAATTAGATTTTTTTGCTTCTACTGCAGAAACTTGTTAGACTGAGCCAACACTGGGCCCTCCCTGTGCTGGGCACTGTGTGTCGTGCGAGGCAGCCCCTGCTGTGCCTGTCTAAGGCTAGCATGAAGCACAGCGATGAGTTTGTAAACCTGTGAGCTGAAACTGAGACGTACCAGCAGACCATCTGTGAAGGTCACCAAATATCAGCAAGGGGTACAGCTGTAATCACTGCTTGACTGAGCTGGATTCAGCACCATGCTCCACAGGTTGTTGCTGATACCTTGAGACAGAAATATTAGCAGTAATCAGGGAGAGAATCCGGTATCTTCCTCTTCCTTGGCTTGTAACGCAGTGAAGGTTTTCCTAGACTGCAGGGCACCATGTGCAGGAACTCTTATGTGCACATTGCAAAATTGTGTGAGGCTTGGGCTGTATCCTCACTTTAAAAAACGTGCTGTGCCTGGGGCCAAAACCCACCTGTACACCGTGGTAGATTAAATTCTTTTTCTTACCTGATGTGGTGTGTTGGAGCTGTTCACCTCTGCTTTGGCCATTCTAGTATAAGTGATACGAGAGAAGCCTCATCTCCCAGTGCCTAGCAGGGGCTCAGGGTAATTTAAGAGCCCCCGATTCTGTCAGTCACCCCAGCCCAGACCCCCCCAGCTCTGCGCGCCCCAGGATGTATTTATTGAAAACTTCTGTGATTCTCAGCAGTCGCAGAGGGCTTGCGTGAGGTCCCAGTGCCACCTGCTGGAGACTCCCTGGGTGATGCAGGAGCTGCTAGAGGAACAGGTTACAGGGGGATGGATGGATGCTAGGTGGCCGCTTTGCTAGCGTTCCTGTCATGCTGCTGGGTTTGTGTTTCCCTGTGGCACATGGAACTCCTTGATGTCATCTAGAGGAGTGACCAGGACACCCGGCCTCGCAAACTCAACTACTGCATCTCAGGGCAGAGAGAATCACTCCTCAGCTTTTGTCGTGTGTTCTGCTGTCCTCTTGTGCAGGAGTTAAACAAGAAGCGGACCCAGAAGGAAATGGAGCATGCCATGCTGATCCGGCACGACGAGTCGACGCGTGAGCTGGAGTACAGGCAGCTGCACACACTGCAGAAGCTGCGAATGGACCTGATCCGGCTGCAGCACCAGACTGAGCTCGAGAACCAGCTGGAATACAACAAGCGGCGAGAGCGGGAGCTGCACAGGAAGCATTTCATGGAGCTCCGGCAGCAACCAAAGAACCTGAAGGTGCTGGAAGCTTTCCTTCCTCCTCTTCCAACCTCTGTCCTGCCGGGCAGGCTGGTCTGTGTGCTTGCTGCCTCCTCTGTGCAGCATCCGTGCTGCAGAACCGCCGTTCTCCACCAGCACTGCGTGCTCTCCCTTGCATCCCTTTCCTTTGCCCAGGGCTGCTCTGGTGTAAGAAAGTTGCGGGCTGTTATAGCAAAGAGCTCACTAAGGATTTCTTTAAGTGCGGTGCTAATTGAGGCTGCTGGGTAAAAATAGGCTAGTCCTTAGCAAAGTGTTACAGAATTTGCTTCTGATGAGCTGTGCTTGCTTCAGACCCCTGCTGGTGTCAGCCTATAAACCTCGATTTGGAAAGGGGTTGGGTGATGCTTCCTCGCTTTCAAAGTCAACAGAGAGAGAACATGGGTGTGCTGAGCACTGTGCTCTGCCCCAGTTTGGCTGCAGGTTGATTAGAAACCTCTGAGCTGCTTGTTGTCAGAGATTTGTGTTCCTCCTCTGAACGTCCAAAAAGGCACGTTGCTTTTATTCACTTTGTCACACCCTCGCTAGTTCTCACATCTGCAGTCTCCACGTAGCACGTGGTCGAGGCGGGGGAGGCAGCTTGTGGAGGCCTCGGTGAGGTAGCAAAATGGGAGGCCTTGAAAAAGCAAACGCTTTTTGGGAGGCAGGCGGCAGGGTGATGGGCTGGGTGACCTGCAGGAAGCAGGGGTAGAAGATGGAAATGCCCCGGGCTGTGGAGGGCTCAGTGGATCCTGTTCCTGGCCCAGGCCCGTGGTCAGTGCTGAAGCAGGGCCTGAGCTGATGCTGCTCGTTAGATCGCTGTGTGTGTGAAGCACACCCTGCTTACCCGGGTACAGGGGCAGGAGACAGCGCAGAGCACAAGGGGAACTGTGGTTGTCTCTCACCAACCCGCCCATTTGGATGTACCATAACCTCTCCATTCCCAGAGCTCTTCGTGCTCTTCACACCGTTCCTTCCTTGGCAGGCTATGGAAATGCAGATCAAAAAGCAGTTCCAGGACACATGCAAAGTGCAAACTAAGCAGTACAAAGCACTGAAGAATCACCAGCTGGAAGTAACTCCAAAGAGTGAGCACAAGACAATTTTGAAGAGTCTGAAGGACGAGCAGACGAGGAAGCTCGCCATCCTGGCAGAGCAGTATGAGCAGAGCATCAACGAGATGATGGCCTCGCAAGCGGTAGGTGCAGCGTCCGGCACCTCCTGTCCCTGGGCAGGGGGTCCCTCACCGAGGTGAGTGGAGGTGGGGTACAGTCGGGCCATCAGTCCTTGCAGCACGCTGCGTTCTTCCTGTCCTAGCCGCTGGATGGTGAGCGATGCCGTTGTGTTTGTAACAACGGTTTTAAACAACGCATCAGGCGGCACTTCCCCTCTGTAATAAGCATCCCGCAGAACACGCATCCTTTCCCCGCTGCCCCTCGCGTGCTGGGTTTTAGAATTGGATTTTCTCTGAGGCTTCTGCCTCTGTGTGAGTGGGGAAGCAGCTGTTTTATGAAGCCCTTCCTGCTTTCTCGTTCTGCCACCAGCACCAAAGGCTCCCCGGCTTTGAGAAGGGAGTACGGCGCGTCAGTAGTGTCGGAGCAGAGAAATTGCTAGCGGAGGTTTGAATGTTGTTTTCCCAATGATCTTACAGCTACGGCTGGACGAGGCCCAAGAAGCAGAATGCCAAGCCCTGAGACTGCAACTCCAGCAGGAGATGGAGCTGCTCAACGCATACCAGAGCAAAATTAAGATGCAGACAGAAGCACAGCATGAAAGAGAACTCCAGAAGCTGGAGCAACGGGTGTCGCTGCGCAGGGCGCATCTTGAACAAAAGGTATGTTTTGGGTGGGGCTGCCGGG
>NW_008825429.1:3980746-3986420 GCF_000699105.1 Pygoscelis adeliae
CCGGCGCCACCCGGCCGGGAGCTGCCGTACCCGGGGCGGTCGCGCTCTGCTAAGGGGCTGCCGACTGTGCTTCTTTCAGATCGAAGAGGAGCTAGCCGCCCTCCAGAAGGAACGCAGCGAGAGGATAAAGTTTCTGTTGGAAAGGCAGGAGCGAGAGATTGAGACGTTTGACATGGAGAGCTTGCGAATGGGCTTTGGGAATTTGGTCACGTTAGAGTATCCCAAGGAGGACTATAGATGAGATTAAATTTCTTTGCCATTCAAAAACAAAAGACAAAAAGCAAACAAAATAATGATAAAACTTGCAAAACCAACATTCCCCATGTTAACGGGCGTGCTCTCTCTCTTTCTGTCTCTCTTACTGACATCGTGTCGGACTAGTGCCTGTATATTCTTACTCCATCAGGGGCCCCCTTTCCCCCTGTGTCAAGTCCCGGTGCAGGACGGCTCCTGGCGGTCTTTTCCATAGTATGTCACAGTATTGATGTCTCTGTGCAATGATTAAAAATGTTTCAGTGAAAACTTTGGAGACAATTTTAATGGAAAAAAAAAAAAAAGTGGATGTATGTTGCTTTTGAGCAATCACTCATTTTACCACCAACCAATGAAAGTACAAGCAAAAAAAAATAATAATCAAATGATATCTACAAACCCAGGGGGAGAGAGACTAAATCCGCAGCCTTACCTTAACTAGCTGCTGCATAATTTTATTTTATTTTTATTTTTTTGGTATTTATTCATCAGGAATAATTAAATAATAAAAAAATTTTATTAAAGATTGAAAAATTTGATACATTTTACAGAAAAAAAACTTAATCGTGATGTACATATCAGTGGTGACATATTATTACTTTTTTGGGGGTGGGGAGGGGCGGGGCGCAGATCTGGTGATTTTTAGAAGAACCATGCCAGGCGAGGCGGGGATGAGACCTCGGTCCTCGGCATATTCTTGATTGTATCATAATCATTTTCTGCTGTCGCAGAGAATGTGAATACACTTAAATGAGCCCACAGGATCCCAGTAGCACAAATTGGGCTTTGTCAAATCGTGTATTTTGTGTATAGAAGGAATTTAAGGAGAGCTTTTACTTATTTTCATATTGTATTTTAACTGTTTCTCTGATCAAAAATTTTTTTACTTCTTTCCCCCACCTCCCTCCTGCTCCCAGCCACCCCGCCCACTCTCCGGTTCAGTACTTGGAGTCCAACGCTGTCTGTCAGATCATCCCCAGCCCTTTATTTTTTCTTTTTTTCTTCTTCCTTTTTTTTTTTTTGTTGTTCCTCCCCCAAGTCCACCCCCAACCCCATGATCTTGGTCATAAATATTGCATTATTCACACTTTCAAACTGTGTATTTTCTTACAATAAAAAGATAAAAAAAAAAGGCTTTACTTCTTTTGCATGCACTTTAAAAAAAAAAAAGGAAAAAACCAACAAAACAACAAAAACATTTTTCAGGTTCCAAGGAAGAGCATGAATAACTGTCAGAGCTTTTAATTATATTTGTAAATAAAAGTGTTCATCACACCGCCTCGCTGTCTCATTGTGGGAAGAGGGGAGGTGACCCGTTCCAGCACACCTCTTGCGGACGCACGAAGGGGTGAGGTGTCCCCGCGGCCCCCTCCGTCAGCCTGGGGCTGCGCTGGCGGGGCTGGAGGAACCCCTGGGGCTTCGGCTTCGTTCCAGCCCTGGTTTTCTCGACAGCGGAGGTTTTCGGGCTAACGGGTCGAGGCTTATTTCTGTATGTCCTGCTTGCAGCCTGAGAAGGCCCAAGGTGGATCAGCCCTTGCCGAGCGCAGTGCAGTACAGCTGTTCAAGCACCCCCCCGATGCCTCTAGTCTCGAGTTGGGGATGTTTCCCTGAAAAACTGTCAATCCTCTTTTAAATGTTTCAATGGCTGGGTTGAAAAACTACCCTGGGGCAGAAAGCAACCACCTTTCTTAGTAACAGTCATTGAATTTTACAGGGCCTTGCTGCAGCATGTTGAGGTTTTTGATACCCGTTTCTCAGACCACTTGGGTGCAGACCTTTGAGAAAGGAAGTAGTTTAAAAAAATGGGGAAGGTTCTAGTTCTGTGAAGTAGAATTACATTGGCTTCATCCTTTTTAACCTTTTAAAGATGTCAGACTGGACCAAAGGTTCGTTTTCCGCTTTAAGCGCTTAGGAGACACCGCCAGGCCTCACTGCAAGCTGTCGGAGGATCAGGAAAACAACTTGGGACCCTGCAGCTTTGGCTGGGAAGTGGCTTCAGGTCGGTAAAGCTGGCGGTGCTTCTCACAGGAGCCGAAATCCGCAGTCAGGGTTCAGCTGCGGTGGTGTGGGCTCCTGCAGAGCAGCACCTGCTGGGTGGAGGGACAGGGACCTCCAGGGAGCACCACGCCCGAGGCTTGGTGTGTGGGGAGATCCCATGGGACGGGCTCCTCTGCCAGCTGCCAAACACGGGCTGAAGGCACTGGGCTCCCTCAGCCACGGGGAGGCTGTCAGAGGGGGTGGAAGGGCTCGTTAACAGCTGGCTCTGCTGCCCCACAGCTGGCCTAGGCAGAGGGCAGACCCCATCAGCTGCGAGGAATGTCAAGGCTGGTAACAGGTGACAGGAGGTTTTCAGGGGATAAGTTACCCTGCTGGTGATGAGTGAGATGGTGGCTTCAGAAACACCCTGGAAAAAGAAGCGTCCTCTCTGAATTTCTAGAGCCAGCCCGCCACTGCTGTGAACCTTCACTGTGCCGGCAAGCTGCACCTCGAGGCGAGCAGATGTAAACTTGTACGAGGTGGGTTGTTGAACAGAAAAACGCGACCGCTTTGAGCTGCGTTCCTCCAGCATCAGCACTTGTTTCAGGCAGCACGGCCCGGGGGTGGAACTCCTGTCAGAGGGTCTGGCCTCCGCATGCGGAGGAGGAAAGGAACCCGATGACACCACGCTGCTCCTGTAAGCGCTCCCCTCATCCCCCAAGAAGACACCACACCATCCACCTTGGTTAAGTTTTTAATGGCACTGTGAGCAAACAGCACATTAACATCAGGTCACAACAGAACTTGAACAAAATGAAGTGGTCTCTCAGCTTTGCGTGGCAACAGAGAACAGAAGGTAGTGCTATAAACCAGCTTCCCTGCCTCCTACCAGCTATCCCTTCGCTACTTTAGTGGTTCACGTCACTGAAGTGGAGGCGCTGGCCAAATACTTGAGGGTAAAAATAAAAAGAAAGGGGAGTTTCCCTTAGACTGCCCTCTCCTCTCCTGGAAAGGGGAGACTACACAGCCAGCACCAACCCAGAAGTGGTTCTGTACCGACACCACTGCCACATAATACCATTTCAGCACAGCAGAGACACTCTGAAGTGACACTAATTCGCAAAGGCTTTGGTTTCCCTTAAGCAGGTCAGCCCGGAGGGGGTGGCCCTCACAAGGACACCTTGTCAGAAGCTCATCTAGCTAGCGATCGCCTGTACCTACGGGAGTCAGCCGAAGCACAGCACAGGTCAGGACCACACCGACACAGCAGCAGGTTCAGGCCAGGGACAGCGACAGGGTTACAGTTCCAGCGGTCAGTGCGGGAACAATTGGGTTCAACTCACTAATCAAACAAAACTACAGCGACATGCTCTGACCAGCCTGGTCTCCAGGCACGCAGGAGGTGCTGCACAGTGCTTCTTCAGGTCCCCTCACCCTACTTCCCCGACAGCTGCTCATAGAGCTTCGGCACATAGTCGTCCCACTCCGCCTGGTAGCAAGTGCCAGCCACCGGCACCCCCAGCTCATACTTGCTGCGGAAAGAAGTCACCTTGAACTTCCCTCGTTTGTCACCAGAGCGGTTAGAGAGGATGGGCTCGTTGCAGGTCAGCTGCTTCGGCTGCTCATACACCAGCCACACATAGCGGTGCAGCCCTGCGGGGAGGAGACAGCATTACAAGTGCCAGTCACCTGCAACTCCCGGGTACAAGGTTTGTTCTGAAGCGACCCCAGGAGCGCAGGGAAACAGAAGCCTGTGCTCACCTGGGACGTGCTGGCACTTCCTACTATTGTTCTCCAGGAATAAGAAGGCTAAGCGTGATGGAGCTAAAGGAGCTTAAGGAGCTTAGAGAAGATGCACTAGATAGATATGCTTGAATGGCTCACGTCCCGCCTAGGCTAGTGCTCCCCTTGCCGGGCAACACTGCCTACCAACTGCAGGCAGAACAGCACAGGCCTGCCACCAGACAGCAAGGGGACAGTGGTGATGCACGCTCACGCTGGCCGTGGCTATGTGCAGCCACAAGCATTCCTGTGTGGGTTGTTTCCGCAGCACGGCACGCGCCAAGCAGGCGGCTAGTTTTCCGCAGGCCTCCCCACCCTCTCCTGTGCACCACGTTTGATCCACGCGGCACCACTGTGCTCAGAGCACGGGAACCGCTGCAGCCAGGTACCGACCTGTTCCTTTGGGAGGTCCGGAGCCGACGTAATCTGACAGCACAGTCCCGCTCCCCACATTGTTGCCTTTCATGTTGGTCACCAGGAAGTGATGCCACTCCCTGAAAGGAGAAGGCAAAAAACAATCAGGCTGCATCACAGCCCCAGCTAAGACCCTCATTACTCCAAGCTGCTGCTTTACTGTAAGGCTGTCAGTGCAGGGTAACTGCAGCTAGCAGCTGCCGCTCCTGGTTTGCCAAACACAAAAACCACCGGTCCTAGAGCAGGTACTGCCTCCTTCAGGATGCAGAGCCTGTCAAAACCAGCTCTGTCATCCTGCCTTACGGCTCTGGGAAACCCAGAGCCTGACCCCTAAGAGTGGGTATTCCATATGCTTGAGCCTGATTTGAGAAAGGTGAGTTGGTCCCAGGTTTAAGACTCCACTGCTAGCACAGACAGACCTAATTCCAACTCACACACATGCCAAATTAGAGCGAGCAGCAGATGCTGTGCTTCTCCAAGCTACAACAGACTTCTGAACACCCCTGGCAAAAGCAGCTGCTCCTCCCCGTGCTGTCCCTGTCTCAAGGAGAGACGCAAGGGCACTGTTTCTACCCCAAGCCACAGACTCACTGCTGCACCTTAGGCAGAGCACATTCCCAACCTCCTTCTAAGCCTCTACTCAGACCAAGATGGATGCTCCATTTTCCCCAGGCAAGATAGGGAGTTGCCCACCCCCATTACCTGAACTTTGGGTCCTTCCTACTGGGAGCATCTGGGTCTGTGAGAACCAGGGTGTAAAGCTTCTGGGGATCGCAGCCATCCCACTCAATGCTGGTGGGGCGATGCTGGACCTGGAGGGATGAGGGCGTTAGCACGAGCAGCCAGCCCCGCTGCCTGCACCACGCAGCCTGCGCCAGCCAGCTGCACTGCACAGGGAGGCCACGCGTGACCAGCGCAGGCAGCAACACCCGAGGAGTTCAAGGCCATTCGTGCCAGCTCGCACCCAGCCTACGCGAGGCGCCGTGACATCTCCCGCGGCACGGAGGCAGGCCTGCCCGCGCCGCCCCCGTACAAGAGCCGACAGCAAAGCAGGGCACCTCTCTCTTCCCCCCGCACCCGCTGAGGCTCCGATGGGGGCTGCCAGAGCGAAGGCGCAAGAGGCCCGGCCGCCTCCCGCCATTTTGTCACACCCCCAAACGCGGGGCCGAGCCCTGCTCACCTGAGTGGGCGTGAGCACCTTGCCCAGCTCGTCTATCTCCACGGAGCCATACTTGACCCGCAGCGGCTG
>NW_008825429.1:3986697-3987651 GCF_000699105.1 Pygoscelis adeliae
CGGGAGGCCGTGCCGCCCCGGGAGCGGCCGAGCACGGGCAGAGGGGTTACCTAAAGCAGCACTGCTTCCCTTGCTTAACGGCCTTGGCCCTGCCATTAATTAGGTTATAATTTCTATATCACGCCTTAGCCCAGTGCGTGATGGCTGCTGGAGAGCTGGCCATGTTGTGCCTTCCCCAAGCGGTAAGGTGTTCTGGAGGAACCTGAGGATACCTACACGCTTTACAGCCCTTGTTGTGGGGTTACGCAGAGAAGCAATCTGTGTATTACTACATATAACAAACCAGCCTGGAAGTTGCTGTCTGCAATGGTGGACAACGCAGGAGCATTGGGCCACTTGGCGTCAGCCAGCAAAAAAACCTGTCATTGGGACAATTTCTTCTAACGCGTCCGCTGCTGAAATCTAACAGCACGCTGGCTATGCTTTGTTACACTCACCCAGGGGAATCCGAGGGACAGCTTTAATGAAACTGAAAACATCTGTACCTTTCCGTTTCCTTGTCGCCTGTTTCTTTGGGACCAGCCGAGGAGGAGCTCATCCTTCACCCTCTCCACCTGCTGCCTCCTCCCAGTCCCTCTTCAGTCTGTGCTCTGCTTCTTTGCTCTCCAGCTTTGGTTTAAGATGCTGCCTGCTATTTTGGTTTTGCCCATACCCAAGAACCATATAGTTTGTGGCGCGCTTCACAGTCACTTATCACCCTTCTTCCCGCTCCCGCTGCTTTTGGGGTGTCTCTAAGTGGTTGAATTATGGAAGGTCCTCTGGGTGGGGGGTCTTGCTTACTCCCTTCGCTTAAGTTTTGCCCTCAGGAAACACCATCCTCCTTGCATTAAACGTTCCCGACCCTTGGACAGCACCCGGCCAGGGAAACCGGCTTCGGGCCGCTCTGAGGGGGCTGCCCAAGATGGCGGGCGGGGCCCGAGGGGAGGGGGGGCGCCCCCAGGCTGGCGGGCGGCG
>NW_008825429.1:3987983-3991711 GCF_000699105.1 Pygoscelis adeliae
GGGAGCGTTGGTGGGTGACCATTAGAGCCCTCCCGGCGTTACCTCAGCCCGCCCCGCTCCTGAGGGGAGCTTCCCAGCCAGCCCTAATGCTGATTTCTTTTTTAAAAAAGTGATCTTTTTGTGTGTGCTGAAAGTAACAAGATTCCCCTCTGAACACAAGCTGGGCAGACGCTGAGGGGGCTGGTAGAAGGGGGGACTCCTGCGGACCCTCGAGTTGGCTCTAGGGTCCAGGCGCCATTTGGCAGGGGAAGGGGAAAGCAGGAAAGGCGAAAGGGGGTTATCAACAGTTGTGTCGTCCTCCTCGATGGCTACCGATACCGGGGTAGGTTTTGTCTCCTTTTTCGGTACCGTGCAAAATGTTGGGTGAGGCACGGACATTGCTGTGACCCAGCGTCGTCAGCGCTCTAACTCCGCTCTTCTCTGGCTCCTTTAGGACACTTGTTTGTTGCCCTCCTCTCTCGGGCAGAAATAGCCTGTCCTTGCTTTCCTGTTGAGCCTTCTAAGCTGTGTTCCCCTTCCTGATCGTGTGTCTGCACTAAGCATTGTTAGCTGCCAAATGCATCTCGGAGATCCTTTGACAAGAGCCCCCCTAACAAGCCCCCCAGAGGGTTGATATATATCAGATGTCCAGGTCTTTGCTGACAGAAGGGGGCTGTGCCGGTCCCCTAGATCCCTAACGCTCTCCCTTCTGTTTTGCAGGAACAGAGGAAGTGGTCTTTGGGAAGGTTGGGGGAAGCATCCTCCTTTTATGCCGAAATGTCTCCAAAGAAGCAACCGAGGTGGTCTGGTTTCAAGGGGATCCGCACTCCTTCCCCCCACTCTTCTCCTCAAGGGTCGCCTTCCCCCCGGACATCCGTTTCTCCCTGGTTGACAACAGCTCTCTGCGCATCACAGAGCTGCGTGTGCAGGACGAAGGCAACTACACTTGCAAGGAAGTGCTGAACAAGACAGACCATGAGCACAGGGTCCAGCTCCTGGTAGCCAGTAAGTCTGTCCCACGTCTATGAATTTCCCCCCCTTGAGTCTCACAGGTCCCCAGATTTCATCTGGCGCTGGTGGAAAAATAGTGTGAAAAGGGGCAAGGTGGCCTTACTGTGCAAAATCTGTGAGCAGGCTGATACTACTCAGTTACACGTTCCCTCACGAGCAGAGTGATGTGTGTCCAAATAGTCTGGCAAGGATCAGTTGTGTGTGATGCAGAGGATGGGATGCCAGCTGTTAAGTCCTCACTATGTCACTTCCTTCTTCGCTGGTGATGATAAACTAGTTTTTGAACACGTCTTTCATATCCTGTAGCTGTTCCAGGGTGGTTCTTTGCCTCAGAATCTGGCTGACTTCAGCCTTCATAAATCTTAGGGTGTGGGCTGCTGCTCACCGTCTTTTTTCCCTTGATTGAAATACATGTTTGAAATAGATGTGCTGTGCCATTCCTTGTTGCCATCCTTTTGGTGTGAGGATGGAGGGTCCTCAGCTGACGAGTTGTCTGTGCTGAGCCTTAGAGTGCAGCCTTCCGATTTTGATGGAAACACCGCGTTCCTC
Organism: Pygoscelis adeliae; assembly: GCF_000699105.1. Classification (NCBI taxonomy): domain Eukaryota; kingdom Metazoa; phylum Chordata; class Aves; order Sphenisciformes; family Spheniscidae; genus Pygoscelis; species Pygoscelis adeliae. The sequence goes on from NW_008825429.1 coordinate 3,989,523, forward strand.
AAATTTACTGCCGGGAGCACTGTCCTGGGAGCGTGCCTGTTGTTATCAGCGCAGGCCATTCTTTCAGCCTTTTTTTCCTGTCGTGTCTTTTGGTGCTTACTCTCATTTCCATCCCTATTTCATTCAGCCATTCTCTTAGAAATCTCCACAGCACGGGTGGAAGATCAGGCTGGAGGGCGTTCAAGTCGATGACTTTGCACACTGCTGGCACAGGTCCTTCCTTCTTCTGCCGGGGAGTCATTATCTTGCCCAGATGTCCCATCTCTTTTGTGGGAACAGCCCCCTCCGGCTTAGCAGGGAGCGCAGGTCCTATGGCTGGTACCACTCTTGGCCCCTTCACCAAATCTGATCAGATGTGACATAGGCTCTGGCCCCTCAGACCTGGGCTGTGACCTGCTGTCCTTTATGCCAGCCAAGCCCCTACTCTAGGGTTGAGAAGAAGGAAAGCCTTCCTTGCTTCCAGTTTGCCTTTTTCGGTGACACTCTGTGCTCTGTTGGCCCCTTCGTTTCTTGCTGGTCTTTCCGTCAACACCTGCCAGGTGTGAGACCTGTTTTCTATTTGCATTCAGGGTGTTCCTTCCTTCTCGGTGTTTGGTGAAGGGTGCGTGTTGTAAAAGTTGTACCTGTTTTGTACAGATTAAATCTCTGTAAGTTCACATGAGTAAAAATTCCCTTCCTGGGGCAAGGAACCTGTAGATGGGGCTTGAAGGGTCATGGAGGGCTGGAGTGAAGGAATTGAGCCCCAGGCTGCTTCAGAGAATATATATGTAGGCGTGGGGCTTAAGAGGCGGGAGCCCTATGTCTGGAGCATTGGTGCAAAACACTCGTGTGCAAAAAGTGTTGCACATGACACGCTCATGACGCAAAAGATATCTATGGCATGCCAAGTGTTGGTACTGCACTCTGAACTTCATTTATTAGTGTGGAATTAATGTGTCAATTAATGTCCAAAGGTTACAAAGGTGATATGGGATAGTGGTGTGCCCTTAAATAGGCGAGAGAGGTATTTCTGGTGGAGCAGAAGAAGCATCAGCAAAGGCCAGAACCTGAAGCTTCTCAACCTCAGACTAGAAGCACGGGCCCTGATTTTTCACAGTCGCTGTTGCTAAAGCAACTTAGCTTGGGCTGGGGTGAACCTCTCAGACACGGACTTGGCACCGCTGTAAAAGAGCCACCCAGGATCTGTAGGCTTCCTGTGGGAGTTACCAGTTGACAGTCTTCAACCCATCTCACGGGTTGGACCAAAAAGTTCTCTTTTTGCTTAAAACTGCATTTAAAAAAAACACAAGCAGTAGAGGAAACATTCTAGCAACACGACACAGGTGCAGCCCTGCCTTCAGCTGCTGTTCTGTGTTTGTTTTGGATAGGAAGCACATGGCGTGAAGGAAACGTGCAATTGCACACCTCCAAGGGATTCCGTGGTATGTTTGTGCGCAATTTGATGTAAGCCGCTGTTGGCGCTTCTGTGGGCATGAGGTCCTTTTTGCTGGTGTTTTGTGAAGTTTTTTTGGTTGCAGGGGGCGGGAGGTTTTTGGGTTGGGAACAGATCTCCCGTTAGCGTTTAGACAGAGGAGCAGAGCTGTACTGGGAGAGCCCTGGAGTTGAGGATGTAAAGCTGGTGGCTTTAGGAGGCAGGTTTCTGGAACCAGCACAAAAAGTGCAGCTCTCTGGCTGGACGTCTGGAAAGACTGTGTCCGCCTCTCGACGCGGGGCAGCTTCTGGTGATTCAGGCTGACAGGTTGCTCATATTAACCACAGCCAGGATTCAGGATCGGTTATGAGACCTCCCCAGAGCTGGGACAGAGGAAGTGTTGTAGAGAACTTTCTTGCCAGAGCTGGATGGTTTCAAAGATCATACGAGATGCGTGTAACAGTTCCTGGAAAGCCAAGCCCCAAGAAGGTATTTTCTTGTAGCTCACATGGGGTTTTGCCATGATGATTTTTTTTTTTTTTAACTTGTGTCATTTGAAAGTCACTTGAATAAATGCTCTGCAAAATAAACATCAGGCATCCCTCTGACACCTCTTGCGTGGGACTTGCTTCGGCAGCATCTGATCTCTCAGTGGGGTCTTGTTCAGTATTGGATTAGGCAAGTCAGCCACACAGGCACAGTGTGTTAATTCTGCCTGGATCAGAGTCCAGAATCCCTATGGCTGTTAAATGAACACGTGTGTGTATCTGTGCATGGG
>NW_008825429.1:3991722-3997881 GCF_000699105.1 Pygoscelis adeliae
GTGTGGGGGGGGGGGGGGGGGGGGGTGGGTGAACCCAGCTGATGGGAGAGAGGCAGGAACTCATACTGCATGAAACGAGCCCCGCTCTGCCCGAAGGGATTGCTCTTGGGTTTCTATTGGCTTCTGACCCGCTCCTGCCATCACGCAGTTGTTTCTGTATTTAAATAACAAACATAGTCGTGGTGGTTACAGAGTGGCCCTGGCATGAGGCCAGTGGTGACTTACCCTACCTATGTTCTTTCCTGGAGTTTGTCCCCCCCTGCTGCAGTGTGGTTTGGACACAGAGTGTGGTGCGTGGCTGAATAATACCATCTGGCCCCACATGGCAGTGACAGTGGCGCCGGGAAGGAGCGGAGCATGCCTGGTTTGGCTTCAGTGGCACATGTTTGTGGCCCTGACCCTGTGAGCTGGAGTCACCAGGACTCCCTGTGGGCAGAGCATCTTGTGCACTAGGAACAGCCTCCTCCTTCAAGAATGTGCTGGGCTTGCTGGGGAAGTGCTCCAGCTTTGAGCTGGTGGCTCTGAGAAGCTGGTTACTTGTCCCTGGGCAAGAACCCTGATGCTTTCCATGTTCCCTTGGGAAATCCGAGTGCTTGTATCAGTGACAGGGAGAGGCAGAGCCTTGTTCTCAAGTAGTGTGAATCGGTGTCACCCCCTTGTAGCTGTGGCATGAGGACCAAGCGCAGTGTGGAGATTTTGTTCTCCCGCTGCGTTTTTAGGTGCTTATCTCATCTCCATTGGCAATAATTTTTTTCCTCCCTGTGCGTTAGTCCCTCAAGGCTTGGCAGTGGTTGCTGTGACAGCCCCCTGCTTGGTCCCTGTTGGCTGTCGTTCAGAGTTGTGCTCCCCTGGGGCTGTGGGACGCAGGTCAGGGAGCAAGATAGGCAGGGAAACCAGGAAGATTTTCAAGGGGAATGATGGCAAACATGAGCGCTTGTGGGGGTTCCAGCCCTGAGATGCCGAGAGCTGTGACCAGTGTTTCTGACCACGTGCTGTTCTTGCTGATAGATCCGCCACAGTCAACCCCAAGGTGCTGGGCTGAGACCTCCTCGTCGGGGCTGATGCTGCAGCTGTTTTGCAGCTGGCCTGGGGGGTATCCCCACCCCACCCTGCACTGGAGAGAAGAGGGGCACGATCTGGAGAACTCAAGCTGGGTCATCAGCTCCACGAGCTCCTCGGACACCCACGTGGAAACGCTGAACAGCTCCCACCTCTCCCACCGGAAAGTGTTCAAGTGTGTCGGGAGCCATGTCGTCAAGCAGGAGGAGCCTGCGTGCACTGTGCAGATAAGTGAGTTGACTTGCCTACCTCGTTAACTGTTAATGAGCCTGCTTAATGGGTGGGCAGACAGGTACCCTGGTCATTCTCTGCCCTCCAGAGCACTAAGGCAGTGGTCAGGCAAGCCAGGCTTGCGGGCAGTTGCTGCAGGGGGAGATGCTAACGAGGCAGCGTGGCAGGGCTTGGCTTGTGCAGAGGTGACTGCACAAGGCACAGAAGTCCTGCAGCTGAGATCTGTCACAGCACAGTTGCAGGTGAGTTGTGTTTTGGGTACATCTTCAGGGGCCGACAAATCTCCCTGCACAAAGCTTTTCACCTGTGCAAGCAGTCGTGCCTGTGTGAAAGTGAGAGGTGGTTTTAGCGCCTTGCTCATCTTGAGATTAAGTTTGGCAGGTCTGGGTTTATAGCAGAAGGGTCATGCGTGCCCCCCGGCCCCCTTCAAGCATCTAAGGGGTCTGACTAAAGTAGCTTTTGAAAACCTGAGCTGTATTTATCCTCCAAGGGTTGTCAGGGCTACAAAAGAGCTCTGCTGATCCCAAGGAAAATTCCTGGGCTGCCTTTCTCCTCTCCGCCATCTTCCTACTGGCTGCCCTCCGACCGTTCTTCCCTGGGGATATAGGTGTCAAAAAAAGGACTGAGCGATATGAAAGTTGCTCAGATCGCTCCTCGGAAGGCTGCTGAAGTCTCGTGGGTGAGCTGAATGCCAAACCCACAGTGCTCAAGTCCCAGACTCCTGTCCGACTTCCTTCTGTTAATGATTATTAATCAGTCAGATGGCTGATTGCTTGTTATGTTAAATTCCTCCATTCCCTCCTTGACTCTTTTCTTTTTCTTTTTTTTTTTTTTTCCCCCTTGGGCTGTTCAGAAATCCCTTCACTGGAATCAGAGCCCCCAAAGACCTGCTTTGTGGGTGACAATGTGACCCTGACATGCCGTGTGACCGAGAGCACCCCGGCAGCGAGGCTCACCTGGCTGCGGGGCATCACCCAGCCAGAGGTGGAGATCCAACCCGGAGGGAGGTACCTCATCGCCCAGGAGGGCAACGTGTCCCGGCTCACCATCCGGAACTGCTCCCAGGGCACCGACGGGGGCTGTTACGTCTGCAAGGCACAGAACCCCGTGGGGCTGAGGGAGTTGTTCGTCTGCCTGACAGTGAAGCGTGAGTGGGGCTGCCCGGGGTTGCTGTGGCAGGGAGTGAGGAGTCGTCAGGGACCCAGTTCATGGGGGCCATTGGCGAGCCCCTGAGGGGCTCCGTTTGCCACTAGGAGCCCTCTTTGCCTGTTGACACTTTCCATACTCTTGCGGCAAGTGTAGATGCAGGACTGGCTCCCTTCATCCCAGGGTGAAAAGACCCGATTCCCCTCGCCTCGGCATAATGGGCCTGAGAGAGGAGCATCCTTGGTCCCTCCTGTAGGTTGTGGGCACAGAAGAGCACCTCCAAGGCTCAAGCTGCTCAAGGTGCAACGGGCAGGGGTTGATTTGCTTTCACTAAATGCACGTGGGTGCAAAAATAGGGGCCTTGCTCTGGTGTTTTCCATATCAATGAAGCACGAGTGCCTGAAACTCTCACCCCTTGTGCAGGTGGGACTGTTGCAATGATGGGAAATGGGAGCTGAGACAGCACCAGGACCTGCTCTATTGCTTGCACTGAGATTTCCTCATCCATCCATGTCCCGGTGACAAGCTGGCCTCCTGTGTCTCCTCTTCTCTCCGCAGAGCCGGTGAACATCGTTGGGGTCGTGGGTGCAGTGGTGGTCCTGTCCCTGCTGGCTATTCTCACCGTCACTGCGGTTGTCTTGTACTACAGTCCCCTCCTGTGCTTGAGAGGTAGGAGCTCTCCTCTGCACAAGCCAGGGAGGGGGTTACTTCTTCCTGGGGTGGTCTGGTTTTATCCCTAACCTGCTTGTCCCTTCTGGTGTGCTGTGACGATCACCCCAGCCCTTGGGCCTCATCCTGCTCCTGGTCCAAACTCTGTCAGCCCTGGAGGCAGATGGGTTGCAAACACAAGGCCCTTCCCCAGCTGAGTGCTTCAGGCACCTTCCCCGTGCCTTCTCCAGGGAGCTCTACTGTGATGGGTCTTCTCCCCTTTCCTTGTGACCTTTCTGGTGCTCTCGTTGCATACGTGGGCAGGTCACCTTCACGTCCGTGCCTCTACGTGTGGCTGCCAGAGACCATCCTACTGCAGGCAGAATCGGCCGGGGTCGCACCGTAAAACCAGCAGCGCGCTCTGGGGGCCGGTTTCTAACGCTGTCTTTTCCCTTCCCTTCTCTCCCATTCAGGTGCTGCATTCAGGTGAGTGTTGATTTTCCTCAGCCCAATCCTGCGTGGCCTCGCTAGTCCGCCTCCTGGCAGAGGCGATCTCCCCATCGGGTGGGGAATCCACCTCGGAGGCAGGAGCCGTCCCCGGAGCAAAGCTGTTCTTAGGTGGGAAGGGAACGGTGGGGATGAGTGAGACTTGGTGGGGAGAGAGGGGAGCCCCTGGCGTCACAGCAGGAGTGGCATCGCGTTGGCATGCGCAGGGACGGTGCTGGCAAGGCACCCGTTAGCGTGGGAGGAGGCTGTGCAGGAGAGCTGCTCCTTGGTGCAGGTGAGCCCGAAGACTCGGAGAGTAAATAGAAATGGCGATCTTCTGCCGCTCTGCGTGGGTGCGTGCCCGTGTCCTTCCCCCCTCAGGAAGCATGTCTGATAGCCGTGCATGAACAAGTGCCGCCTTGGGGTTCAGGTGCACCAGATTTCTTCTCCGCTTCCTGCTCGCACCCCTCCTGGCCCTGCTCCCTTCCCTGGCCCCTGTTGGTCCTGTTCCCACAGCTGTGGTGCTGCGGCATGGGAAGACTCTATTCTGGGTGCCGCCAGTTCCCCGTCTATACGGGAGGGGAGAATAGCTCTGCTCGGGAGGGGTTCACGCTGTTTAGTACATGAGTATTTGTGAAATGGTTGGAGGACTTTGGAAGGCGAATAGGAAGCAGTGCAGCATGCCGTTGGTGGTGTTGCTGCCAGCAGGGTCTGAAACCAGCTGTTCTTCAAACATGGTTAGTGCAGGGTTGGAAGAGTCCATCAAAATTGGTCGTTTGGGGGTAGAGGGTTGTCAAAGCCAGGGGAGGCAGGGGCTGGAGGGAGGAGTACCAGGGCAGGCTGTCCTCAGCCTTTCAGCCCACTTCTCCTTGCTCTGCTGTTCGCAGGAATCAGGACTCGGGTGACATTTTAGTGCTGGTGGACTCGGAAGATGACGATGAGGGGAAGGGGGAAGAGGAGGCCATGAGCACCTCCACCAAGCACGAGGCGATGGCGCTGGTCAACGGGAGCAGCGTCCAGGCTGCTTACCTCAACTGCCTTATGGAAGGTGAGCCCCGGTGCCTGCCCGCTGGCCGAGTTTTGGGGCAGGAGCCGCCTGCTCTCCAGCAAAGCTGTGGGTCTTACAGGAGCAGCTGCCGGGGAGGGAGGAATCCCTGTTGTCTGGCTTGTTGGCTCTTGCTGAGATGCTGCTGCTCTGTGCCCTGCGTAGGTGACGACGGCGAGCAGCACGGCGGGGTCTCTCCGCAGGAAATGAGGGGAGAAGAGACGCGAGGCACATAGTTTCCATCCCTTCTTGGAGAAGCACGCAGAGCTCCGGCTGGCTGCCCAGCGTCAAGCATGTCCTCGTTGCCGTGTGGCTGAGCACGGGCCGTTAGTGTCCTGCAGCGGGCTGGTTCGGTCAGAGCATCCCCACTTCTTTCTCCACTCGCCCCTTCCCCAGCTTTCACTCCGTCCTTTCCCAGCCATGTTTTTCCATTTCTTCCCTCCTCTTTTCATGTTCCTCTTTGTCTCAGGTGTCCTTTTTAGCACCCAGCGCAGGCAGAGCTCGGGAAGTGGGTCCCAGTAGCCCACTCATCTTGATGCCTGTGACGGACTCGAGTGCCAGTACGGGATTCTGGCCTAGTCACCATGAGCAGTGCTGGGGTTGCAGGGAGTGTGACAGAGAAAGTTGCCGTGGGGCCGCGGTGGTCCCGGGATAAGGGAAGCAACAACTGGTGCATGGCAGGACGTGGGTGATGCTGAGTCTAGGGAGGCTTAATTGTTTTTTTGTTATAAATATTTTTTCCCCAAGTCCGTCTGAAATGTTGCTCCGTATCGAAGTTGGGAGTTTATCCGTACCTTGCGGTGCGGCTTTGAGGGGGATGCCTGGCCGTGATGGGAGGGAACTTGTACAGGGAGGGGACGAGGGGAGCAGGATCCGCACGGAGAGGATCAGGGCAGCTGTGGAGGGGAACCGTAGGGTGGGTAACAGAGGGGCCAGAGCGTGCAGGAAGAGACGGAGGGACGGATCAAGTCTGAGCACCCTGCAGGGGTAAATGGAGGGATTGCAAAGGCACACCACGGGCAACGGAGAGGAGCGGCGCGTTCAGAGGGGAGTAGGGAGGGATCTGAGCTTGCATGGAGGGAGAAGGAAGGGATCGACACACGCGCATGGGAATGGCCAAACAGAGCAGGATGGGGTGGGACGGAGGTTGGAGGCGGGTGGAGGGCTCTGCAAGAGGGGAGCAGAGGAAAAAACTGCCTAAAGTGGGGAGTGGTACGAGAGTGTGGGTGGAGGGTGATGGAGGAGTGCACACAGGGGATCTGAGTGTGTGTGGAGGGGAACGGGGAACGTGAGCACGTACGCCGGGGGAACGAAGGGGACCTGACGGCACGTGGAGTGGAAAGGAGGCGCTCCTGGGGCACGCGGGGAGGAGCAGTGTATGCACCGTGGGTGAAGCGTCAGGGTCTGAGCCATCCCTGGGATGTGGATAAGAACAGTGTGAGATGGAGGAGAGCTGAGGGAGTTCGGGGTGGGGGGGGACCTGAGCACTTGGCGGGGCAGTGGTTGGGGTCCGGTTGTGCGTGGTGGTCTCTGAAGGGGCCCGG
>NW_008825429.1:3998284-3998697 GCF_000699105.1 Pygoscelis adeliae
AAGCTGCGGCTGCAGTGAGTGGGATCCCCCCGTCCTTGCTGTGGGACGGGCAGCTGCCTGCCCGGCTCCCACGGTGGATGCTGCTGGCTGGAGGCGAGGGAGGGCTTGGCAGCGGGGCCAGCACGTCCCCGGTGGTCTGTCGGTTTATGTTCCCATCGCTGGGTCCCCAGGGTGCCACTGCCAGGGTGGGTGTCACTGGTTGGGTGCTGTGTCCCCCAGGCAGGGGGCTGTGGTGTGTCCCCAGCTGGGGCACCCAGGGAGGAAAGGGCAGCCCCGTAAGTATCGGGGGTCCATCTCCGCCTGCACCCCGTCCAGAGATGCCAGGTCACTTGAGTGCCCGCGTGCTGCCCGACACACTCCTGGGTGGCTTTCACATGGGGGGGTGTGGGTGTCCCCCCAGGCGGCGGAGCTCA
>NW_008825429.1:3998842-3999436 GCF_000699105.1 Pygoscelis adeliae
TGCCGAGGGGGGTGTGTGGTTCCCCCCCCCAGCGGAGGGGCGCCTGCTGCCGCTCTCGGAAACGGGGAGCTGCAGAGCCTGTTGCCCTGCTGTGGGTGGCGGGGAGGCAGAGGGCTCCCGGGGGTCTAATCAGAAAGCTGAGGTTGTGTCATCACTTCTCCTTTCCCTGGGACGCTGCGGTGGCGCTGGGGGTCTCTGAGCAGGGGGAGGCTGAAGCGGGAGGGATGGGCAGGAGCGAGGGTGGGTGATGGGAGAGCAGGCCAGGCTCCCCGCACTGAGCCCCGGCAGGCAGTGGTGGTCCCTGGAGGGGGTGGTGGCGCTGGGGGTCTCTGAGCAGGGGGAGGCTGAAGCGGGAGGGATGGGCAGGAGCGAGGGTGGGTGATGGGAGAGCAGGCCAGGCTCCCCGCACTGAGCCCCGGCAGGCAGTGGTGGTCCCTGGAGGGGGTCCTGGTCACGGTGGGTGACCCTGCCTGGGCTCTCCCCACCCGGCCACGATGAGCTCCGCGTGACCCGCAGCAGGACGGTACCGGTGTGGGATGCTGCCGTGCTGCTGCCCTCCACGCGCTTGCTGCTGAAGAGGCGGGCGGGGGGGGG
>NW_008825429.1:4000263-4000604 GCF_000699105.1 Pygoscelis adeliae
CCCCGGTCCCCGCGGGGGGGGTGCAGGGGACACAGGGCAGGGGGTGGGGGGGGGGGCGCCCAGGGCTCTCTGTCGCTCTGTCCCCCAGGAGTCCTGCTGGGCCCATGTCCAGAGCACGGCCACCCAGAAGACCCTGCTGCTGGGGCAGATCAAGCTGGCAGTGCTGAACCTCTTCCAGCTCGCCACCGCGCGGCTCAAGGTCCCCACGGACGTGGCCCTGGAGGACACCGAGGCCCAGCTGGACACAGTCAGTGCAGCCCTCTCCCCTGGGCGGCGGGGCTGGGGGGACACAGGGACATTCACGTCTCCGGATGGCTGTGGCATCCCATCACTGCAGGTGC
>NW_008825429.1:4000761-4001849 GCF_000699105.1 Pygoscelis adeliae
GCGGGGGAGGGCCTGCCACGGCCAGCATGGAGCCACAGGACCCCCGGCACCCCCCTGGGGATGGAGGTCGCTCCCTGAAAAGTCTGGGAACCCCCAGAACGAGAGGCAACATGGATGGCAGCGGCACTGGCACGCTGGGATGGCACCGCATCGGGGCAGGGCCCAGGGCACCCGAGGGCAGAGCCCGACCCCCTGGGGTACCCTCCTGCAAGGGGCACCCCAGGCAGCATGACCTGGCTGCCGTGGAGGAAGGGGCAGCTGCTGCTCGTGTTCAGGCTGTTGGTATCTCCGAAGGCATCTCCTGTTAAAATATAACCCAGCTGTGGACCCGCAGCACCTGGTTCTTTTAGGACTGCGCATGGATGTGGCCCAAGGGGGGAGGAATTACCCCGGGCACGATGCTCGTGGCAAGGACAAAGAGGAGTCAGGATGCAAAACCAGCCGAATATGTAATGTCTCCTTCCCCGGCACCCAGCCCAGGCGTGGGGAGAAACTGCTGGGGCACAGCCCCCCCCTCCCCTACACCCTCTTCCGCAGCTTGCCCTTCTTGGCAGCCCCCACCCGGCGCCCGAAGGCCATCTGCCGCAGCTCCTGCACCCGCTGCCGGTTCCTGGCCTTCAGGCGCTTCAGCCCCCCGCTCTGCAGGAAGCGCTGCTTGGCCGCCTTCTTGCGCTGCTTCAGAATCTGCTGCTTGTTCTTCAGCTCCGAGCGCGCCCTGCCCTGGGCGGGGGGCTGCCCGGGACCTGCCGGGGGGACACAGCCAAGCTCAGCTCGGAGGGCAAAGCGAGGTGGCGGGGACACGATGCGGGGCTCCGTCGCTTGCTCCAGGTACTCACCGTGCCTGTGTCTGTGCTTCCCTCTGAACTGCTCCCTGCCTCGTCCATCTTCCTCATCCTCGTCCCGCTCGTCAACCTTGTATTTCTGCTTCCACTTTTCATAGCTGGGCCAGGGTGGGTTAAGGGAACGTGCGGTGACTCCCCATCGCTCGACCCACCGCAGTGTCTGACCAGCCTCCCTCACCACGCCACTGCCCCGGCACGGGATCGATCCCCGGCAGCAGGGCACAACGCTGCACGGCTGCCGGCGGG
>NW_008825429.1:4001925-4002460 GCF_000699105.1 Pygoscelis adeliae
TTCTTGTAGGAGCTGCTGATGTAGCGCCCGCTCTGCGTCCGCACCTTCTTCTTGCCCTCCTGGCCCGTCTGCCCCACGAACCGCTTCTTCTTGCGGTCCCTGTGAGAGAGGGGAGGGCGGTGGGACCGGGCGGTGGGACCCCCAGCCCTGATTTCCCCCCCCACTCCATGGCCAGACCCCACTCACCACTTCAGCAGCTGCTTGCTCTTGTTGAGGTTGTGGTTTTCGTCACCCATGAGATCCAGGACAGCTCCGGCCGCCTGCTGCTCGAAGGGACTGCCCTCGCCGCCCACCCTCAGCCTGCAAAGGGCAGGAGGTGAGAGCAGCCCCCGGCACGGGCCGGGGCGGGACGGCAGCGGGAGCCCTCTTGGACTCACCCCCTCTCGCTCTCAAAGTCCTTGGGCCGGTACGGGATGTAGAAGTCCTCGTCCCGTTGCACCGGCTGCTGCGGCTTTTTCCTGGTGCCGTCTTCTCCCCCTCGGCCCCGTTTTCGCTTCTGGCCCACCATGGTGGAGAACACGTCCTGGAAGGAGAT
>NW_008825429.1:4002603-4005263 GCF_000699105.1 Pygoscelis adeliae
CGTTGCCTGGAGGTCTCCCTCCTCTCCTCCTTCCTCCTCAGGCTCGGGGGGGGCTGGGCACAGCCCCTGCCCTTTGAGAGCCGCTGCCCGCTTCTCCTGCTGCCCGCGCTGGTACTTCTCGATGAGGGCACGGTCGTGGCGCCGCTTCGACCGCATCACGGTGCTGGCCAGTGTCCGGGACGTGGCGTTGATCTCGAAGATGGTCTGGTCCCGGGGCGGGAGCGTGAGCCCCGGTGAGCTGCACGGCCGGCCGCATGGACCTTCCCTCCCACCCCAACCCAGGTACCTCGTGCCCGAGGACGGGTCTCAACTCACCGCCTTGGACTTGTAGGTTTTAATGCTGTCCACAAACTTCAGCCTCTCCAGCTCGGTGTCTTCGAAGCGAGCGCCTGGGGAATGCAGGCACCGAGAGGGGCGCAGATTAGCTCCTTGGCGAGGGGAACGGGGTACCCTCCCCCGGCGGCCCCGAGGGACTCACTGAAGAGCGGGTGGATGCCCAGCTGGGACACGTCCAGGTCCTTCGCTCTCTTGATGGACTCAGGCGAGGGGCCGGGCCGGGACCGCAGGTACTGCTTGTGGGCGTTGCTGGCGACGTGGCGCAGGCTCTGCAGCTCCAGCGAGCCCCCCATGTCCGTCAGCAGCAGGCACTCCTCGTCGTCCACCAGGCTCTGGGGGACACGGCCCAGGACCCCGCCGGCATCTGCAGCCCGGGGGACACCGTGTCACCTCGCTGCCACCCACCCTGGGATTGTTGCAGCAGGCACAGCAGCAATCCAAGATTTAACAGAGCAGAGCCAACCGCCACGGGGAGCTCGGTGGTGTTACATCAGCATCCCTGACACACGGGGTGCGTCGGAGCCCCCAGCACCCCATTTTCCCCAGCTGCACCCCAGTAATGAGAGCATATCGTCCCCCTGCACGAATGCCAACCACAAGGTCACGAACTCCAGCGCTGGCCAAGGGTAAAACCACAGTGGCCGCGTGGCCAGTAGCCCAGCTTGGACGTGCAGCCACCCCTATGCCTGCAACCAGGTCTGCCTCACCAGCGGGCATCTCCTGGGCACCGGCGAGGACGAGCGGGCGCCCCAGGAAGAGGTGGAGGTCAAAGACGTAGGGCATCTCATCGGGAGCCACCAGCGAGTAGGCGGTGCCGCTCCGGCCAGCTCGGGCCACGCGACCTGGCAAGGGGGAGGAGGAGAGTGGGAAGCCAGACCCAGTGCCAGCCCAGCCTGCCCCCACCCCGGCAGGGACCCACTGGTGTCCCCGGGAGCCCACGCACGTGACATTTACCAGCTGGGCATGGCTGGCAAGGGGCTGTGAGTCGCTGGGGAAGGGGGCGAAGGGGAGCCCGCCACGGTGCCATCCTAAAGGGAAGGCACCAGCCGTGCCCCCAAGAGCCCCCGCAGCCCGGCTGGGAAATCAGGGACGTTCCTGCCCCTGCTTTGTCCCCAGCCTGTCTCCTGATGTCACAGCACGGCGACCTCCTGCCCCAAAGATATCGCCACCAAGTCGGGGGCATCAGTGCCAGCCCAGCAGGGCACATGGATGGCAAAAACAAGGGACAGCCCACTCACACCCTCCCTGTCACCCCGAGGGACCCCCAGGTTGCAAGGACCCCTGCGCGGGGCACCGGCACCCACCGACACGATGCAGGAACAGCTTGGCCTTGGCGGGGAAGCTGTAGTTGATGACGTTGTCCAGCATGGGGATGTCGAGCCCGCGGGCGGCCACGTCGGTGACCAGCAGCACCGGGCACTTGCCCTGGGCGAACTTGGCGATGTTGATCTTGCGGGCGGTCTGGTCCAGCGAGCTGTAGATGTGTGTGCAGCGGATGCCCTGGGCCGTCAGCAGCTGGGGAGGGGGGAAGAGAGATCAGATCCCACCCGGGCAGGCACCCTCAGCCAAGGGACAGGGCTCCCCAGCTCCCAGGGCCCTGAGACCCAAGGGTGCCCACCCGGACCCCCAAATCCCACCGCGCTCCCCCCCTCTCTCCGAGGTGTAGGTGGATGCAGCACCTCCACGATCGCATACGCTGGGATTTCTCCTTCAGCCCAGCAAAACAGAGCAGAGACTCCAGCAGGGACGTGCCCACAGATGCAGACCCCCACGTGGGTCTGGAAAGGCGTCCTAGGCACCCCCGGCAGCTTGCCCTTTAACAGGGGTACATGCTGGGCACCCCCAAATGCCACTTGCCTCCTTGAGATATTCCGTGTGGTGCTTGGTGGCCACAAAGACGACTGTCTGGTCCTGGGGCTTCACCACGCTCCGGAGCAGGTGGAGCAGCACGGCCGGTTTGTCGTCCCCACGGGTGTGGAAGAAAGCCAGCTGCACAGGGAGGGCAGAGCTCAGCCCCTCTGCATCCCCACACCAGACACCCTCACCCCTCCTGCCCCCTCCTCGCGAGCCTGGAGCCACCACAGGGTGGCTTGCAGGGGGTGGGGGGCACAAAGCCCATCTCGAGCCCCCCCGGCCCCTCTCACCTTGAGCTGCTCGCTGAGCTTGGACTCCACGTCCAGACGGATCAGCATCGGCTCGGTGAGACCTGTGGGATGCGGTGACACGCGGGACATGGGGCGCACGTGGGATGCGCTACTGGCACCAGCCCCACCCCTCGGCCTGGGGACACCCGCTTTGCCCAGCAATAACCCAGCTCGGGTTCG
>NW_008825429.1:4005681-4006306 GCF_000699105.1 Pygoscelis adeliae
TCACTCACCCCACATGCGGGGACACTGGCAGCCCCAGGTACCCCCAGGGGACCCCCCCTGCACCCTGCTGACCTGTCGGCCTCGTCGAACACCACGTACTCCACGGTGTGCAGCTTCAGTTTCATCTCCACCGCCACGTGCACCAGGCGCCCGGGGGTGGCGATGATTCTGCGGGGACAGAGCTGGTGACAGGACCAGGTGGGGAGGGACGGCGTCCCCACACCATCCCGGGTGCAGGTCCCAAATCCGACCCAAACGGAGACCCCCGTGTCCCCCACGGGGAGCAGGGGAAGGTGCTCCAAGGGAACACCAGGACACGTCCATCAGGCACGCTGGCCGTAAACACCAGTGATGTCCCTGGACGGCGGGTAGCTCCTGGGGGCCGTTTCCCCACCAGGTCCCCTCCCCGCGCCCCTACTCACATGTCGGGGTTCTCGTGCAGGGCGGCGAACTGGTCCTCCATCCTGCGAGAGGGGGGGGAGAGGCTGGGGCGGTGGGGGGCGGCACGGGGCGGCTCAGCCCCTCGCCAGGTTTTGGGGAGGCTTTCGGGAAGCGGGGACCGGTGGGGACACGGGGATGGCTTACTTGTCTCCCCCCCGGAGCGCGGCTGGCTTCGCGCCGGTGA
>NW_008825429.1:4008138-4008488 GCF_000699105.1 Pygoscelis adeliae
TGGGCTGGGCTCGGCTGGCCCCGGGAGGCCCTCGGGAGGGTCTGGGGCGTAGCTCAGCCTCCCTCCACGGCCCCGCGAGGGTTTGCTCCCCCCCAAAAAGGGCGGCCGGGTCTGCGTGCTGTCGCTGCCCGCTTTAATAAACACGTGGCTTTCTCTCCTCGCTGCCCCGTGAAGGTTGAGGAGTCACACGCCGTCCTACTGCGACGAGTCCCTCTTCGGTGCCAAGCCCGAGGGTCCGGCCTGGGCAGCCCCTCGGATGAGGAAGGAAGACGTAGCCAAGCTCCATCCGCTGCTCTGGAGCCCTCCGCCCGTCCCCCGAAACCAGCCCAGCCTTTCTCCCGGCTCCCGGG
>NW_008825429.1:4008626-4012163 GCF_000699105.1 Pygoscelis adeliae
ATTTGGGCTCCGAAGGCCGGGGTGCTCCCAGCAGAAGACGTTCCCAGTCCCTGAGCCGGCTGAACACCTCCTCAGACAGGCTCCGACTGGCTTCAGGCAACCCCAGGACAGAAAGGTGTAAAAACCAGAGCCCTCTGACAGCCCCTGCGACCCCCCGAGGCCCTCTGATGAGGGGTCGATCGAAAAGCATGTCCAGGCCTTCCTTGGCCGTGAACTCCAAGGCAGTGGGTGGCTGCAAACCCAGGCCTCCCTGGAAGTGAAGCCAAATGTCCCTCTGGACGTAAATACAGCCTTATCCTACCCGAGGTGGGGCCTGACCTGGTGAGCAAGTCCCTGAGGACCCTGGGGCCTCCCGTGGCTGCGAACGAAGGACGGGGCTGCTCCGCATGGGAGGATGAGCCGGGAACCGAGGGTGGCTGCAGCACCGGAGCGGCCTTGGTGGTAACAGCAGCTTCCGTTGACTGTCCGGTGGTTGTCAGATGAGGAACGGTAACGAGTCAGGTTCCTTCTGTCCCGGAAGTGCAGCCGGGAAGTCAGAACAGCAGGAGACAGGACCGCCTACAGCGTAGGTCCAGGGCCCGTCCAGGAGAAGGACCAGGCAGAGGTAACTCGGGGGGGGACAGGCAGGGCCTGAGCTCAGGTGAAGCTCCCAGACCAGGGAGCAGAGGGTGCCACCAGGGTGGAGGTCCCAGGCGAGGCTGGCCAGGGCAGTTAAGGTCCGAGAGCCCTGACGGGGACCTCTGCTGACCAGTTCTGGGGAGAGAGGAGTCCTGCTTCATCCTGCCTGTCGTGTACAATCACAGGATGGCTTGGGCTCGACGGGACTGCAGGAGGTCTCTAGCCCAACCTCCTGCTCGAGGCAGGTGAGCTATGGGCTCTGGCCAGGCTGCTCAGGGCTTTATCCAGTCGGGTGGTGGGAACCCTCAAGGACAGAGGCTGCACAGCCGCTCTGGCACCCCTTCCCGCTGCTCGGCTGTCCTTGGGATGAGAAGTTTCCCTTTATGTCCAGTCAGAGCCTTTCTTGTTTCGGTTTGTGTCCGTTCTCTCGTTCTGCTGTGCACCTGAGCACAAAGCTTGGCTCAAACCTCACAGTCACCTCCTCTTCATAGGTACTGGGAGGCTGCTCTGAGTCCCCCCAAAACCTTCCCTTCTCCAGGCTGAACAAGCCCCGTTCCCTCAGCCTCTGCGCATGGGACGTGTGCTCCAGCCCTGACCGTCTTGGTGGCTCTCTCCTGGCCTTGCTCCATTTCATCAGCACTTTAATGGTCTCCTTTGGCAAGGAAGGAGAAGGGAGGACGAGCAGAGAGGTGAGGAATGGCAACACCCCGCGTCCCGCTGGCGGTGGGATGCCCCCGAGCTGGATGGGATTTTGTGACAGAGAAGGATCTGCCACAGGGATTTCGGCAGCTTCTGGTGATGAGGACGTGCTGAGTGGACACGTAATCCTGTGGTTTGTACCGAGGGTTGTGAGGTGCTCTCACAGCAACGCCACACTCGTCCCCAAATAGGTGATCCAAGGCAAATCTGCTGGGGCCTTGTGTTTGGTCCGCAGGATGCTGCTGTGCGACCTGGGCACGGCTAGCCTCTCCAAAGACTGTCTGAGCAAAGCAGCTCCTCCTCGATTTCCATTCCTGAGGTGGGAAAGAGCAACTCGGTCTTTAGGAATACAAGCAGGGAGGCAGATAAAGGACGCAAGCCGGGTGGCTCGGGGTTTGCAGCCAGTGTCACCGCTGCCCTGGGAAGGGAGGCTGCAGTGACGAGCTGCTGAGGTCAGGGAACGCGGGGGAGTCGCCGGGAGTCTGGGAACTCCCTCCCACGCAAAGGGAAACATTCTCTCAAATTCACCCGAGGACAAACCAAGCCAGGTTAAGGGCATCATCTGGCCCCCAGAAATTTTATTGCCACCTTGAGCAGCAGCAGGATTGGGCCTTGACCCACTCCAGCACATGAAGGGCACTGAAGCTAGGACGGCCAGCCGGGAGGGACACCCCTGGTCCAGTCCCGTTGGCAAGAAAGGTTATTCTTGCTTTTGAAAGGCAACGGAGCTCAACCTAAAATGGTGAGACGTGTCATCATGCCACTGCTCTGATGTCTTCTGTCTGTGACAGCCAGCCCTGGCAGGCTCAGGCCTTAGTGCAAGTGCTATCTCATGTAATCTGGGAGAGCTGAGCCCCAGGGGAGCAAGCAGCCATGCTGGGAAGAAAGAGTAGAGGACAGAGGATGGATTTTGTGCTTATTTCTTGGCCTTCTTGCCCTCTCCCTTTTTCTTCATCTTCGACATGAGGAGAGTCTGGAACAAGCACCTTTTCTGGATGCGGGTGGCAGCACAGGTCGTGGCCGTCTCCCTCACGTCCCGCTCATTCTTCTCCTTCCGCATTCAGCGCTCCTCCTCCGTCCAGGAACAGGAGGTAAGCACAGTGTGTTTCTCCTTCGGGGCCAAGCCTTTTCCTTGGTGCAGACAGCATGAAGTGCCTCTCGGTCAGCCTGGCAAGACAGCAGATGCCAGTTACTGCAGGCTTGAGGGCCTTCAGCAGGTTCTCCCTGCACATCCCTACGGAGGGATCCTTTAACCGTCCCAAATCCCGGTAGAATTGCCCCTGGCTGCTGAACTGAGCCTTCCCAAAGGGACCAAAATAAGGAAATGTGCCCGAGTGAGACTTCAAGAGGTGCCAGGTCCAAATACCTTCATGCTCCTTTGAACCTCGCCCGCCAGCTTCCCTACATTGCAGACGGCCTCCGTCCTCTGATGGGGACTCCGACCGTGTGAGGCACGTGCAGGTCAGAGCCTGCTTTGCCACCATGCTGAAGAAAAGGCCACCTCTCTGTGGTTCGGATGGGGCTGAGCCTGAGCCGAGAGCTTTGCTGAGAAGCAGGTTGTATCAGTGGTGCTGTAACCCAGCTGATACGCTGTGAGCTCTTGGGAGCGTGGGAAGAGCCAGGCCGTGTCCGCCTGCAGAAGGCCAGGGACAGGTAGTTTTGGTGGCAGTCAGCAGCGGTTTATTCCTTGCCCGACGCACTAGCGAGCCGCGCAGAGGAGGAGGGTTAGGGGAGCCAGCAGTTCCGGGGCTCCGTGCTCCAGCCGCCCTGGCAGAGGGGAAGCAAGAATAACCTGACGTTATTAAAAACCTGAGAAGGTGAGGATCCTTATGATTAGCATCGAGTGTTCAGGCCCCTTCCCACACTTTGCACTGTGGCAATCCAGCAGCTCTTCTCCACCTGGGTAAAAACTGTAGGGACACGAAAGCAATTAGGGCCTTCTCAGAGGAGGCGTTGGGGGCGCTGATGTGAATCCGAGCCTGTTCAGCTTAATTTGGATGTCGGCACGGTGACATGCAAGCTGTTAAGCCTGCAGGTCTCTCGAGTGGGCTGGGAGAGAAACCGAAGTGTGATTTGGACACTAGATGGAGACAAGAGGGTTAAGGATTGACACAAAAGCGAGAGCCCTGTTCCCTAGCAGCAGGTGGGTGAGTCGGATCCAGTGAGGCGAGTCATCAGCAAACTGGGGTAACTGCCCCAAAATCTAAGCAGCAGAGAACT
>NW_008825429.1:4012278-4014138 GCF_000699105.1 Pygoscelis adeliae
CCAAGTGCAATATTGGAGTGCTGGAGTACTTGAAAGATGAAGCCTCTTAAAATGAAGAGAGATTTTTATCTGAAAAACAAGATGACGGTGGCTTGTATGGCCAGGGGTGGCCAGTTTACCCCCACTGCTGTGTTCAGGCTCCGAGGAATCAACGGGGGAAACCAGAGCCCATCGCAGCAGCCACACGCTTTCCTGTCCCACCCTGGCCCAGGTTGTCAGCGAGGGCTTCCAGGCTGCCAGGAGGTCAGAACTGGCACTTCCTCGCTATTTACGCCACAAGGACAATGTTGGTTAAAATCCAGATGGGTTGCTTGGGTTTCGTACTGCGGCTCTCACTCCCATTTGGCGTTTTACTACTGCCCTGTCCTCTTGCTCTACCAGAGCTGTGCAGTCCAGCACAAGAGCGAAAGATGCTCCGTTACTGTTCTGGGCTGCCCTGCCTGTAGGAGGCTGGTGCTTGTGTGGAGCAAACACCAAGTCTAAATAAAATGAGGTGGTGGAAACGTTCAGTTGTTTCCTAGCTCCAGATGCCCCCTGTCCAGTGTCACCGATGCTCGGCTCAGGCGCGAGTTGTTGATACAGAGGCCTGAATCACAGCTGGGACTCCTGCCTGCTGCTGCTCTTATTTCTCATCTTTCTATCTATCTGCTCAGCACTGCGGTAAATCACACTCTCTCTACCTTTGACTCAACCCTGGCTCCTTGTCTCGAGTCTCTCAGCAAAGTACCAGCCAATCTGGGAACTGCTCAGCTTCCAAAATTAGCTGCGCCCAGCCCTAGGTGCTACAAACAACTACAAAGGACGGCTTTATGTGCGGGCAGTATTACGTTTGCTCTGCTTAGCCCATACCAGCTCCCTTGGTTTTCGGCACACGCCTCGCCCGATCTGCGGTAGCCTCGCTGCTCTGCATTCTGGCTAGCGTGCGGCCTCTCCAAACTGGCACAGCGCTTTGCAGAGGTGGTTTCAGAGCCGAGTCAGTGAGTGGGGAGAAAAGGCGGTCCTGTGAGTAAGCTGCTTGCTTGGTGGTTGTGATTGTGTGGCTACAGGGCTGCTTTCCACTGAAATCAGCGGAGCATTGTGATGGAGCAGGTACACTGTGAAAAACAGCATATGCGTCCTGCCAGGAGCTGGCAGGAGCCAGGTAATTACCTGAAGCAGGCAGCGGCCTGACCTGACGGCACTACGACAGGTTTAATCTCCTCCTGCAGTACCTTTCTGAGAGCCAGCGCTGATTCTCAGTGCTCCAATACAAGTGTATTGAGTTGTGTCCTTAGGTGCCGAGTGTCCTGCTGTAGCTCGGCGCGCTCGTTCAGGGAAGCCCGCGGCTCCTCCTTCTGCTGTTTCACCGCTTCCCGCTTGGTCTGCGGGATGCAGGTCTTTTGAGTCTTTTGGCCAGCTCTTGCAAGCTGTTTTTGAGACCTCTCGCCGCATTGTCCTCCTTGTAAATCCAGCCCTGGAGGATGATGCAAAGAAAGAAATACCACTGAGAAGGGGAGGGCACGGTGAGGCATCAGGTGGGCAGAAGAAAGGCTCGTTTGCAAAGATGTTGGTAATTTGAGACTGGACACCCCTGCCCTGGTAGCAAGGGGGATGCTGCCGCTGGACAGAGGCCTTACCTACCCATTTGTAACACTGACAGGGGTCCTGCCGGTGGCAAAATCAATCGGAGCCACTGGGCAGAGCCTGGTGGCTTTATCAGGCTGGGTTAGGCTCAGAGGGACTGTCCTGGGGACCTGGCTCGGCAGGTTGCCTGCGAGAGAAACGCTCGGCCTGGAGCAATGGAACAGATTTATTCATCGCTCGCTTCCCGCTTGAGAATCCTCACCTCATCAGAGGTGGACATAATCCAGGGGGCTTGGG
>NW_008825429.1:4015299-4027705 GCF_000699105.1 Pygoscelis adeliae
TCCCGCCCCTCGCCACGGCCTGCAAGGAGGGAGACGGGGAGAGCAGCGGCTGCGTGGCGGCACCGGTTGTGGAGCGTCCCTGTCAGGTTGTCCAGGGCCTGCTTGATTTTTCTTTTCCTCCACCTTTTAAAGAAACCCGTGACTTTGTGACAGTGACATCACCCAGTAAAAAAGCCTACGGGAACTTCATGTGTGCAGACTCAAACTGGCCTCTTTTTCTCCCTCTTTCCCCTCCCCACCTGAGATCGAGGCATTTTGGCATGACGGGGGAAAGAGCCGTGTGTGACGGTGACACTTAGCATCATGCTGGCTCCGGATGCGTCACGCCCGCCTGCTTCTTGTGCCGAGCGGTCAGGAGTTTGTCAAGAAGCACTTTCTTTTGCTTCCGTGCTGTACTGCGAGCCGTGCGCTGACTGGAACAGGCAGCCCAGACCTGACTTTCTGAATTTAGCTTTTGCATAAACACTGCCATTGAGTCTAGCATCCTGCGCTGCTTTTCGAAAGCAAATAACTAGATCCTTTTTTGAACTGTGGTCTCTAGAGATGAGTACACATACCTTTATATTCTTATGTCTAGAAGACACCCCCGATGGAAGACTTTCCGGGGAGAGTTTTTGACATAAGCGTTTTACAAGTGGAACTGAAAAAGGCGTTATTTAAAGTTCTTGGAGTAGGAGCCTCTGAAGGGACAGGATGGCTGTGAGCATGGATGATGACGTTCCCCTCATCCTCACGCTGGACGACAGTGGAAGCGGCGCCTCAGCCCCCCTTGATGACCTGGATCGGGAGGAGCTGCCTAACGAAAGTAAGATCGCTTTGTCGTTGTTTCCTGCCTGCTCTGACGGCTTCGCTTGTTTTTCTCTTTGCAGCGGTTGCTCTTTCTTGCGCTTGCCAGGAGCTGAAACTCTCAGAGCTGTCATTCAGCGTCCTGGCAGCCCCCTGAGAAAATCAGATCAGGAAGTTGCTTATTGTGTTGCTTGTTTACACACAGCGCCCGTGTTACACCGAGAGGGCGGAGGACACTGGATGGACGGGTCCTACCGATGCCGCTTCTAACACACATTTTTTTGTGGTTTCTGTGTAATAACCTGTGACCTTCTTGTCCTTAAGCTCAACTCTCCTTTCCTGCCCGTTGGCCCAGCGCGTCTCCTTTTCTTGGCACTGGCCCGCCGTGCTGTACCACTGGCCCGAGCTCTCAGGTGCAGCAGCTGCAATTATGTCCTAGCGCCATAAAGCATCTGTCCTTTGCAACTGTTGTTTCGCCTATTTCTAGTTTACATTCTGATTTTTGCAAAAAGGAAAGTGGTGAGTGTTGATAAATCTCTTTAACATCTTTATTGTATTCTTATCGAAGAACCTGGAGTGCTTTTAGACAGTATGTTCATACTCCTGTTAGCCCCAGGTGTTTAGTGGGACAGAGCCAGCCTCTGAGCGTTGGGAGGGGGAAAACAAAAGCCACCATCTCTCAGAAGCATTGCTTTCTGCTCGGTGTATCTTCGTTGAAGCCATCGCCCTGCACTAGGTGAGATGGGAACAGCAGATGTGTTTGAGCATGTTCAGTGAGTTTCTGTTTTACGTTATACCTCACTGAAAGTACCTGAGCAGTTTTGTTCAGCACATCCCTTTGACTTCCAGTTGACATTGCAGGTGTGTGCACAGGTGTTGTGATCCTATTCAAGCCCTTGCTGCCACAAGCTTAACATTTGTACCAAATAAATCGTCTCCTGGCCTGGCATCCCTTTTTTCTACATTATACCTCTATTCCGTACTGCCTCTGTGACTCTGTGATTTGATTTTTCTCTTGCAATCATATGGGTTCCCTTAACTTTCCTCCTTCTGTGACTTCCTGAGCCAGTAGCTGGTTTCTGACAATGAAGATTCCTCCTCCTCCTCCTCCTCCTCCTCTCCCACCCTGCAATACACATCCCTGGCTAAATTGCCCAGTTGACTTTCTCTAAGCTCCGCTGCATTGTTGCTCCATCGCATCTGCTCTATTGCATCTGTTTGCCTTTTAAAGTTTAGCTCTCTATTTTTAAGTTAAATAGAAGAGAGAATGCTTCCTCTGTCCACTGGTATTTATAGGCTTTCTTGTGACTAATTTTAATCACTCTTCTCTCATCTTTTTCTTCCACCCGCCTCCCATCCCTTTAAAGAAGAAGTTGTGTGAGGTTTATCATTTGGTTAAAGCCAACACGACTGTGTCAAAGCACAAGCATGCGAATGAACGTATTAATAAATAAAAATATTCCACAGTCTGCTTCCCTTGAAATACAGGGAAATTGTTCAGGGACCAATTTTGTGCTTCTTAAAAGATCGCTGTGTGGTTTTTGAGAATTCATTTCCTGGAAGTCTTCGAACGAAGTATCTCTTGGTATTGAAAAGCTGTTATTTTGCTGTATGTTTTAATCACTGTTAAAGCTGAATTTGCTGAAAAAATATAAAGCTTATTCTATGCAAGTGATACTGAATGATACGGAGCCTTCTGAAGTCAGTGGGTACTGCGGGAGTGGGATGAAAGATAAGAAGGGAAGGCTGGCATAAACAACTTGAAAGGCACATTTATCTCTGAGAAGCGGGAAGCTTAAATTAGTGAGGGAGCAGACTAACGCCATCACTTGCAACAGTAAGCTTGTTTAAAAAACAGAACATGTAGTCTGGCTTTCCTCTTTGCCTGCAAAGAAAATCTACTGTGAAATGCAGAAAAGTTGTGTCTCATGGAGGCTGTGAGGAATTCAAATGTTTCCCCTCTGCTCTGCCTCCGCTTCTCTGCTGAGGACTGAAGTGACATTAACAGAACTGTGTAATTTCACGTTTTTATTCAGAGGCTTGTCTTTCTCAGGGAAAAAGAGTATGGGAGAAGTCCTTTTCAGGAGAGGGAGAGCCTGCCAGGGTGATGATGAGGGCATGGGGACAGGGAAGGTCAAGAGGCTGTTTCCTTCTGGTTTTGTCTTCCTTATGCCTAAACTCTCATAATAGAATATTCAGCCAGAATTTGGAGGAATAGCTCACTTCTTACCGTGCCTGACCATCGACTCCTAGGGATTTGGTGGCAGGTTAAGCACAAAGCTTTTATTTAAGTGTGTCCCCAGCTACCAGCTGGGACTGTTTGCAGTGAAGGACCCATCGTCCTCTTCCCAGGTGACACCGAGGGAAAGACAAAGCGGGTGTAACTGCCCTCATGTTAAATCATGCGTCTGAGGTTGATAATAATTAAGTTGCGCTCTTGTTTTGTGTTGCTGTGTCAATGAACCCCTCTAAATTTTAATCCATATTAAAATGGATTAAAATCCATTTTAGGATTTTAGGAGCCTGTCACAACCGTCTCGCTAAGCGCTGTGTATCTGTGTGATTTCAGTGTATCAACTCTCATGTTTTTTAAGGAACTTCTTGTGCTTTTTTTTAAAAAAAAAAAAGTGACCCATGATGTAGCTTTGTTACAATCAGGTCCTTGGATAAATGACTTTGTAGTTTTGGACTCTTGGTGTTGATTGTCTGGAAATGCAGACAAGTTACCGGGTTGAAATAAGTAGTAACAGGGTTTTCTGAAAGCAAGCCTGTTGCAGATGCAAAAGGAAAGGACTAAAGTGCAAGAGCGTATTCCCTTCCGAACCTTGCAGAAGAGTCCTCTTCTGGGTAAGTGAATGTCTTGGGCTTAGAATAAGAGAAAGCTAAATGAGAAAACTGTGTGGAAAATGACATTCTTAAAGAAAATGTCCAGCTGCAAAAATTAATCTCCCTAATCATACAGCTCTTAAGCACTTAATGGGAGAAAATACTTGCATGGGAAGGAATATTAAAACTCTGCCTCCCTTGGCTTGTGCTGGGATACACATCTTCCAGGGAGCTCCCGTTTACAGCCACAGCGAAAGGTCAGAATCCTGCAAAGTTGACGGGAATTCAGACCACATCCAGAAAAATGTGGTCCCTGTGGTGCCAATGGTTTCCTGACTACAACATGTAGGGCTGTGGTGCTGGGTAATCTTTCTTTCAAGCTCCAACAGCTGAAGGAGACAGAGAGAAGCGCTTTCGTCACTTGAATCCACACTAATTAATATGATGCTGCCCTTCCCTAGTACATCTTATCTGAGAATCTCTGCGTGCTGTACACACTCTAATTAAGCTTCCCAGCACCCGTCTGAGGTGAATGACTAATATTAACCGAATTTCTGTAGAAGGCGAAAATGGGGATGCAATCCTTGCGTGACCTTTCCCAAAATCGCGTACTGAAAACGGTGAGAAGCAGCCGGGGTTTAGTGATTTCCAGTCCCTCACCCAAACTCCTGGGAAGCGTTCGAACAGGGTTCTCAAAATATCCCGAAGTGGGAGGTATGTTCCATACACAAAGGCAGCGTGGATAGCCTTGAAACTCTAGGACAGTGTCTCTCCTTGAGCTGATGGGAACTATAAGCAATAAATGAGTGCACATTGATTTATCCTGTATTAGATCAGATACAAGATTCTCCTTTGCCTCCTGCATGGAAATTGCTGTAGCCTCAAGTGGAGTTTCAGTGTGTTCAGAGCAGAAAGTACAGCTCAAAGTGTTGTGCAGGGAACAATATGATATTGTATGTCTGTTTCTCCCACACAATGGATTATGGCAAGTGGAAGAAGTCATCTTTAAACTCTGGGTTTTTACAAGAAAGCAACTGCATCTGCTACTGAGGTAAAAATGAATTATTGTGTATGTGTGGGGAGGTGGGGGGAGCAACTGCAACAGCGAAGTGCGATGTTTTCTAGAAGGATTGTTGGAAAATGGGAAGTTATAAACTTTGAATGTTGAGGTTTCAGCTGAGCCTTTGCAATCTTGGTTTCTGCTGCCTGAAGAGTAAATTGTCGGGTAAACTAGAGCCAGCCTGGCCTTTTGGGTCAGAAGAGAATTGTTGACGAATGTGCCCGCGTGCCTGCGCGCTGCTGTGAAGGAGAAGGTGGCCCAAAGTGAGTGAAGGAAATGACGTTTCACTGTCGGTGAAGTTGGAGGGGCTGCCCAAGGTGTGCTTGGTGAGGAATGTGACTTTGGCCAAGGAAAGCAGTGACCGCCTCCGAGACCGTTGGTTGTGCCTCTAAAACAGAGTGTGGCGTGTGCTGTGCTTCCTGGAGCCGCTGGAAGAAGAGCCTCTTCCCTTGCCTTGCTTCTGCACGCCGGCCCAGTTCCCTGATGAAATGCATGAAGAGGCTTTCAGCAAAGCTGTTCTTTTTGGTAATTGGCTGATGGAAACTCGTGATGTTTCTGGACACAGAGCCTAATTACGGCATTAACGGATGTTGTATACAAAAAACTCATCTTTTTTTTTTTTTTAAATACATTTATTAATCCACAGGTAGACATATGCTTTTGGGGGTGGCCCAGGATTGGAGGCAGTTAACGGTGTTCGTTTGAGACATATGAGCTGCCTGCATTTTTATGTGTTCGGTAATCAATGCAACCTGAAGTGATATAACTCTCTTCCGTGTTGGATCTGGTTCCAGAACACGTTTGTATCAGCAGTGAGAGAAAGTTAAGTCTGTCCACGTAGTCCACAGCTTCAGCTCATCTGGTCAATGAGTCCCGGCTCTTCAAACATCTCTGTTGCCTTCTTCCTACTGCCGCTTCCTTTGGTGCCGTCTGTGGATGAAAGAGATTTCCAGGTGTAAAACAAGGGTACATTTTCTGATGAGCTGAGGGAACGAACAAAGAATAAATACCTGCCCTGTGGGGAAATGCTGTAGCCACACAATCTCTTAGTAGCTGTGCTTCTTGAGGAACCACTTTAATTGCTGCGAAAACACTCTGGCTTTGCTACCTGTGAAGGAAAGCAGGCATTTTAAATGTCAGCCATCTAGTAGATTTAATAAATCCTTCAGGATCTGTAGTTTTTGATCCTTGTGTGAAAGTAAAGGATTTCAAAGGTGGTTATTTGGACTTGGGCGCTAGTTATGAAATGCTGTAGCTAATTGGTGTGAAGAAATAGGGAACGAGGGAACAAGCAAACGCTTGCCATGGACCTGGCAGATCCCGAGATCTCTGACAGCCAGGCTCTCAAACAGCCTTTTGGATTATCTGGTGGCTTTCCTGGATGCTGCGCAGGACATTTCTCGCGTCATGTCTCCTAGTTTTTCCGATTTGCCTTTAATTAGTTCCAGTAGCAGGGCTGCCGCTGCCGCGTTTAGAGGTGAAGCATGGCCAAAGCGCAGGACTGGGATCTCATTTTCGGAAGCAGTCTAGTTCTGCTGTTGAAGCTGCTCCTCCTTGTACCTGGGGTAAGTCAGTTAACGTCACTGTGGTTAACACGTCTCATCTGTGAAGTGCAGATTACACCTTTCGTGGAAATGGACAGGTAGGCTTTATTACTTTGTTATGAAGAGGTGCTGGTTTGCACTGCTGTGCATGATTTGTTTTTCTTCATATGTATCTGCTTGAAATTTATATAGAGGGGAATTTTTTCTGCAGCACAAGTGGTAATTTGGTGCTGGATTGTTGTTTATGCCTCTGAAAGTCTCATTTCTCTGACCTAACAGCCTTGCATTTTGCAACTTCTGCCAGTGCTTCTCTAATCCTTTCCTGGCCTAGATGACTTATAATGAATGTTTTAAGTAAGCAAAGCGAAGCAAAACTGCCTCTGAGATGAGTGAGGGGTGAAAATCTTGGAAAGGGAAATGAACACCCAAAACATAAGGAGATTATTGTTTTCTCCTTCAGTACAATTCGTTTCCCTGGGTGATGAGCTCTGTAAACTCAGAGAAAGGAGGTAAATGGTGCTTTTTAGGAGATGTTGGGTATCTTTTGATATGATGTTAGAAATAGTGGAAAATGTGTTTCTGCTTTTAAGTTCCAAATGCATCATCCCCTGGAATCTCATTTATCCTGAGAATGCAGGTTTCAAGGCAGGACCGACCGCCTTGGCTGTGCTTAAATACTTGCCATAATGAGAGGGTAGAGCTGGTACCTTTGATTCAAGAGAAACAGCACTGTGTTGTCCAGAACTCACAAAAGCATTTGTATCGAGACATTCTCAATGTGACTCTGTAAATGTGGTACCTATAGAAGAAAAACCATGAGCAGAGTAAAGTACCAGGAGGTATTGTGGGCTGCAGTTGTCTTGTGTATTTTTTTCGAGCCTGCCTTGTTTTCTTAGCCCTGCAGGAGATCGGTTCGCACAATGCACACATTGTGTGTTTCACAGTAGGATGCTTTGTCAAACAGAATCTCTGCACTGTTGACTCTTTCTCGCGCAGTAAAAAAAAAAATCCTAGTGATTTTGTCTTGAATGCCCGATGCTGTTGAAATCTGAGTGAGTAAAAGCGTATACAAGGTAAAGACGACTTGGGTTAGTGTTCCATTATCCTGGAGTCAAATGGTTCTTTCTCCTTTGTCATCTCCCCGAGCACTAGCGACGGATATCATCTTTCATGCATGCTCACTGTGAATTAGGGAGGATGCTGGCAGAGGAGTGTGAGGAGTCTGAAAGCTTCTTCTCACTCCTTTTGTGAAGACGGGAGTAATGACCTTGATGCTTTGAGGGAGGCAGCCCGTTCCCTTCGTGTGTCTCTTCTCTAGTACACAGCTCGCATCTTTGTGGTGTGAGAGCGGAGCAGGCTAGGCTAAGTGCTTTCTCCCCAAGCTGATTGCTGTAGTTGGAAGATGCTGGGGTGAGGGCACGTGCTATGGCATCGGAGGGCTCCGCTTTTCGAACAGGTGGTCCTGGAACGATAAAAGATGTTAAGGAGCTTGAAAGTGTTCAAGCTGCAATTTTAAATCGACAACTTTCCAGCTCTAACCGGTCACTCCTCAGCCACCGCAGCTGACTTGGGAACATTTGGCTCGGGAAGCGGAACAACAGTTGGAAACAAATAGCGATTAGTTTTTCATGGCTTCCCAGGGAACGCATCAGTTTGTTCGTTTTTCCCCTCATTTTTGTGATTCCCGTGGATTTTTAAGGCACTGTAGATGCAGGATGTTCAGTTTAGCCAAGCTTGCTTACTGGCAGATTAAAATGAGCAAAGGCTGAGCACGCTGAGTTCACTCATCATAACCAATATGATGCTTCTCAGAACTTCCTTTGCCCTTGGTATCTTCACCGAGGAATCCTGCCTGCTGCCGTCAGCCCCCCTGCGTTGAAATCCCATTTTACCCATTTGAATGCTGTAAGAAGTGCTGTATAAACTAAACAGGAGCATCTGTGAAGTGGTTAGAGTTGTTGTTGATTGCCTTTTCCTTATTGCCTTCAGGGGATTTAAGCTTGAATTTGCTGGAAGTAGAATTTATGAGCCAGAACGCTCCATTTCTGATCCTTAAGCTGGGAAAAGTGCGGTGAATTTGATAGGTCTTTCTCTTGCCTCCAACGTCTCTGGCTTTTGATCTGGACCTTGCAGGGCTCTCCCCGTGTCTTTAGCATAATTGCTTTTTGCATGTTGAGAAGATGCTTGATTTTTACATGACTGCTTTCTTTATGGAGAGCTGTAGGAGCAGCTTTAGGATTTCATCCATCTGCTTCTAGTGAGCAGTTCAGCGGGGAGCTCGTGCACCTGTACTGCTGGCCTTTTCATCTGGGAGACAGGGAGGCAGAAAAGGTGTTTGTGTTGATCCACCGCAGCACTGTATCGGTGATGAAAGATCCTGAGGATGACAAGAGGAGACTGCTGTGATTTGAATCGTAGTGTGGGGCTTTGAAGCTTGTATCCAGTGCTGCTTTTATAATCATGATCTGGTGGTATCTGTTTGGAACAAAAGGCTTTTCTTTTCCTGCTTACATGGGGGAATAAAATTTAGGATGTGTCTCTGTGCACAGCCATGTTAAACCCGCTGATTCTATGGAGATGGACACTTGAGCTACTCTCTTGTGTTTCCTATATGACTGCCTAGCACACGCTTGTGTGTATATATTGCCATCTGGGGATGTCTGATCATCTGTATTTTATTCCAACTATAACTGTTTTTCTGAGGGCACTTTCACTATCCTCAACGGATTTGGGAAAGTTTATTGTACAAAAGTAATGTAGCCTGGTAAAGGATTTCACTAGAATGCACAAATATGTTCCTGCCCTTCGTTAACTAAATGAAGTTTAGTTAGCCTGTAGAATTAAGACTAAGTGATCAATCCTGCAAGTGGGAGCACTAAAAACTCCCCAGGGTCAAATTGTACTGGTGAGTTGGCTATGTCTTTTACAGTATAATCAGATGTGGGAGGAGGGATGCCATCCTCTACAGCTTGGGCTTTTGTGGCCGCTGGCTGTAGGCGTGGGGCTCCAAAGGAAGAGTGTAAGGGCAGAAGTTTTGACTAGTACAGTATTTCCACAGTCTGTCCTGTTTTTCCTGCGGCACTGTCACCCTGGCTGGAGGGGATCTGTGCCTGGGGAGAGGCACAAGAGCTGTGGTGTAATCCATCTTGCAAACGCAGTGTTCCTACAACACAAAACAGCAATGTCCAGCTGGTTATTTAGTGAGCCTGGTAGTGGTGAGTCACTGCAGAAATAGGAAAATGCTGCTGTTTGTTGCCCAGTTGCTTGTTTTTCACGGTGCAGAGAGGAACATTGTTTCTCCAGGGTGCTGAGCAGACCAGAAGTACTGGAAGTGTGATTGAAGAGAGGAATGTTTGCTGAGACTGGTTTGCTCTGTGGCTCTGCCTCGCTACCTGCAAGTAGTATTAAATGTTCTGCTTTTCCTGAACTGCTGGCAGGTGCAAACAAGTGACCGCTTTGGTCCTGCCTGGATTGAGTAACTGCTCACAAGCAACTTACTAAGGAGAATTTTGGCATCAGTATTCGGGGGAGAAGTCACCAAGGCAAAGCCTGTTCATTTCAAATACAAGGCTGGTAGCAGGACCTTATCTCTAGTGGTTGCAAAGGGGAAGACTTCAAAACATTGAAAATTATTCATGTACTTTGAGAGAGCACAAATGCATACAAAACACAAATGCTAATGGAAGCTTTAAAGCTGTTGGAGAGGCAGCAAAAAGTCACAGTACAGACATGTCTGGCCCGGCTAACGTGAAAGCAGCTGCACCGCTATATAGCAAACGAAGAAATAGAAACTGGGAGCGGAGGAAAATCACGAAGACAAATGTGGTCAGCGGAGTTAAAGGTGCTCTAAAGGACTTGAGAAATAAAAAGACATGTTAAGTGATATCGGCCTGTTAGGAATTCAAATTATTGAACACTGGTCAATAATGCTACGGGGAAGCTCAAGAAATACTGTATGTATTCTGTATTTGTTGAAAAGCCACATGACCTGGTCATCGTATGATCTATTCTTCCATTCCCATAGTGAATAAAGTAGAGGTTAAACAGCTGATTCTAAAGGTAGGCATTTAAAAATCAGCAGATGACTTTTTATTCTTCCTTAAGGCTGCAGCTGAGGCAATCTGAATAGTGACTTTCTTCCAGCCCCAAAAGGTGTGTTTCAGCAGGCGGGAGATTGCAGGCTAGCCAGCCAAACAAGGCTTCCAGGCAAAATAATGGAGCAATAGCTCTTCTAAAATCTGGATTTAAAGCACAGTTTTTCATGTCAATCAGTGTGGCTTTATGAAAAAGCGAGCATCATATCAACCTGAAGTGATGCATTGACTTATTTTGTGAGGTTACAAGATAGACTGGCGGTGTTTTGAGAAGATATTTGTTTTGGCACCTGTGCAGCATTTTGATTGCGGAAGCGAATAGTATGAATCAACACTGTGTAGCTAATGGCTCTGCAAACTGGCTGATGGACGGGTCTCAAAATCCAACTGGTTATTGGGGCTGGTTAGTGAATAGGTACGTTATTAGCAGAGACTGTCCCAAGGGTTGGAGTTTGTCCCTGTGCCAACTGCAACATTTCTGTCTGATCTGGAAGGAAAAAAAAAAAGAAGCATTTCTGATCAAGTTAGGAGATGCCACAGGTTGAGGGCATAGTAAGAGTGAGGAGGGGAACTTAGTGATTAGAACTACTTAGTAAGATGGATGAAGGCGAGCCGCGTGCGTATTGCTATGACCAACTGTAGAGTCGTGCATCTGCAAGGGTGGAGAGGGCTGCCTTGGCGAGCAGAGAGGCTGAGCGGAGTCTGATTTCACGAGCGACTGAGCTGAAAGTGAGCATGTGGGACACTTGTCCATTGAGACGGTGAGTGTATTCCTTGGTCCTTCCCATAGGAATAATGATTAGGGTAGGTATGTAGGTGGTGTTGCCATCCGTGCTAGCTCTAGAGTAATCAATGCGTTCATGCTTGGCGTGTTTCTAGTGCCCTTGTTCCAGCTCATCCGAGATCCAAGAGGCTTGAAGGTAGCTTCAGTAACTGGGTAGCAGTGGAATCGTGTCTGTTGGCTGAAGCTCGGGAAATTCAGACAAGGAATACGGCACGTATTTGACAGTGTGGTTAATGTTTGGAACCACTTTGTAAGAGTTGGAGAGGGTTCTACAGTGCTTGAAGACTTTTGAAGTCAAAATTGTCCATTTTCTGAAGATATGGTTCTGTATGAGGACTGTAGGACTTGAAGTAAGGACCAGTTGAGGGAGAGCCCTCTGGCAGCTGGTTTGCAGATGTCAAACTAATGGTTTAACTCCTTCCTTCCTCTCCAACCACTGCATGTAACCTCTTCAGTTCCCGCCAGCAGCGGTTTCTACCAAATGTGCAGAAGTCTTTTTTTTTTTCTTAATGAAGAGCAGTTACGCAGCACTAGAGGCTGGGGTTTTCCCCATTCCTTTACATGCATCTTCCGCCAAAGTTGGCAGCTTCTCTTTCCTGGCTGGGACACAATGACGAGGCAGAGGAGCTGTGGCAGTGTTCTATTTCAAAAGAACAGGTGCGGTGGAGTCTTTTTCTAACACCACAAAATGCAATTACCTTCTTCTTACTACTGTACCACAATAAATAACTTTCATTGGCCTCAGCCTGTTGTGGTAAGACATTAGAGTTATGTCTATGTTATGTTATTAGAGTTATGTCATGTCACTGTTATTTAACTTAATTTATCTCATTTTCTTGCTATCCCTGTCTCTTAGGGCAGAAAGATCAGTATGGCACATACCTTATTACTGCCTACTCCGTTCTAGTCCTGCTCCAGCACTGGGTGGCCATGCGGGAGGTTTGTTGCCCAAACTAATACTGGTTTCTCACATAAGGGAAGCGCTTCCTCTCTGCTTCCCACTGCTAACTTTGTGACTTCCCCGGAGAGCTGCTGGCGGCTGGAACTGGCAGTCGGACCTGGCAGCACACCGCTTTCGTTAAAAAGGCCAGATTGCAGCTTAATCGAACATCTTTCCAAGCTGCATCAGGAAAATCCAAAGGCTCTGCTTTGAAGAATTAAAATGAGGAACGTGCTCTTAAAATGCTGACGTTGTGTTGTTACCGACGCTAAAGCAGATCTTTAACATGTTAAAACCATGAGGCATTGGTTTCCCTTTTTGGAACAAAAAGAGGAAATTCCTCATGTAACAGGATGTGTTAAAAAAATCCTG
>NW_008825429.1:4027747-4039408 GCF_000699105.1 Pygoscelis adeliae
TACTTCCTCAAAAACTATGAATTAGAAGTGTGTGTGTGTATTTCATGTCTGGCCTCTCTCATGAGCCATACCCTTAGGCAGAACTTGTCTTTTTTTTTGTTGTTGTTGGGTTCAGCAAAAACTTTATTATTTCCAATTGGTTTTTCCATTCAAAATCAGTTGTTTCACAGAGCCCCTCAATGGCTGGGATATTTAATTCCAGTTACAGAATAATTTTATCTCTGTATCTGTAAAGCCTTTGTTGCTGTGATATGATCAGACTGATAAGATTATAGAGCATATTAGTTGCTAAAAGGATGAGTAATGTATGGTTGTAGATGATCCTTCTGTTGTGGCTTTGAATTCTCCTTTTTGTGGTATGGAGGTTCATTGGTTAAGATCAGAAATAAAGGATATGAAACTGGCAGCAATTTGGCTTAACACACAAGCGAGATTCTTAATTCTATTCTCCTAGCACAACCTTGCCTTTTATGTGAGTTTTACTGATTAAAAATGCTTTGGTTCTGACTTTGCAGCTATGTTAAGAAGCAGGTACTCCTGTGTTATACCATCTCACATTGTGTGAGTGCCTGGTTCTGGCTCTCCTTAGGGTATTTCATGGACTTTCTCATGCAGGAGGATTTAGCCACACATCTGTCAGAAAGCAGCTTTGTGGAAGAGGGCTTAGGCATGTGGTGGTTTGCATGAGCTGCTGGAAGGCGATGCAGCTGAGGAGCAAGAGCTAGTGGGGTAGGTAACGTTACTCTTAGGATGCAGCTCTGTGATTCGAGGAGTGATCCTCCTCTGTTTCACTGTTGACTGCTGCAGCGGCTTTTGAGCCGTGTGGTCTGGCGTACTAGTGAGCTCTGGGAGGCTTTTAGGGGTCAGGGCAAAGTGGCCTCTCCGAGGGTGACAAAGCATCCATCAGTTCCTCTTCAGCCGCTGAAGCCTCTCGCTAACCTGATTGTGGATCCCAAACATCCCGAAGGGGAGGGATCTGTCCCTCTGCCTCTTGCTGCTACGTATTCAGGAGTGAAAATTGTCCAGCGATCAAACATTTTCCGGTCAGAACTTCCCACATAACATTGCAAGAGGAAAAAATCAAGTCCCAGAGTAACTCAGGGTTGAGACCAAAGGAGAGCAGGTGCCCTGAAGAGACAAGGCAGTAAACTGCACAGATGAGGATCTCCAACCAACCGATCTTGGCTGGTGTAGATAGGTAAAATTATTCTCATCCTTATTTTCTTAGAAGCCTTTTACTTTTTTTCTTCTTCTGCACAAATGTCTCTTTTTGTCCCCAGCAGGGTGGTGCAGGAAGTAAATGTCCGAGTGAATCGTCATAGCTCGTCCCCTGTTTCGAACGGTTAGCGAGCCGCACAGCAAACGGTTAACTAAATACTGGCTCTGACCCACTCAGAGTAAGAGCTAGCTGGAGGCACGGCTTCTGCTGAGACAAAACAATTTCCTACCATGCTTTAGCTCTTCTGTCATTGTGTTTAGCTTGTGCATCAGGGTTTTTACATGTGTGCAGTGCAGATGTTAGCAAGGATGCAGTGATCCTCTAATTAAACAATGCAGGGCTTAAGTTGTCTTCAATATAAGAAGATAGGCAGCACAATTGATAAGAGGCAATAATATATAAAAAGTGGCTTACCATGCTGAGGGACATCTGCTCATACTTCATGTGGATTCAGCTCCCTGTAGTGTCGTGGATGATAGCATGAAGTGAGCTCGTGCTGATGCCGTAGGAACTCACTGGATTCTCGAATAAAGGTGAGGACGGTAGACTTCAGTCGCCTCTTACCACTAACAGGAAGTGGCAACATCCTTTTTTTTTTTTTTTTTAAACTTTTCTGTGTTAAATAGGAAGCTGAAGTGACTTTATTTGTTGAGCTTCACAGCAAGCGAGCGCTGTGAGAATATAGTAAGACAAAGAGCCCTGAGGCCTTTGCATATGTTTCTGCTGTGCCGTCGTCTCTAAGGAAGAGCATGACTCAGTTACGCTGACTTGAAATATTCAGTAGTATATTATTTCTCTTGCAACAGAAGGTCTTGGCACTGCACTCTGTTGGAGATGCCCTGTTTTTCCTAGGCAACAAACTGATAGTAAATTGTTTAGACTTCCTTGCGGCTGTTAAATCCCTTCCCATAACATCCCCTGAAAACAGGACGGGTGCTAAGATATTCTGGGCTGCAAAGATCAGTCCTGCGATGCTCCTGTTGGCACAGCGCTCAACTGGCAGTCAGGCAGTAAAGGCAGTGATTTCACTCTCTGTCTCTCTCACCTCTGAAATGTGTGGCCAAGTGCCAAACCAGCTGTGCTTTCCAGGTGGCTTCCAGCTTTTTTTCTCCCGGGTAGGTGAGTCTGGCCTTGAAGAGAGAAATGCACGCATGTTCATGCCTCAGCACTTGAAAAGAAAAGGAGCAGTTCCTTATCAACCGCATTGGAGCGGGGAGAGAAGATAAATCCTCTGGAGGTGAAGCTACATGGCATGTAATCACTTGGAAGGGAAAATGCCATCGTTGGTGCTGGTACAACTCCAACATACTTGACACTTCAGGATCCTGCGGTTTCCTGGCCAGAGCTGCTTCTGGGCTTTGCCTGGATTGTGTTGTAGTGCTGCTAAAATCTTGGCTTTGGGACTGAAGGTGCCTGTACAGCTTCTGTTGGGGAAGGGTCGCCATCTACTTTGTTTCCTTTTTTTTTTTTTTTTCATGGAGTTGCATCTTCTGTAGTGGGCACTCCATGCAGTTCAGCTGATATGGGCTTTCCGGGAGAGAGAAGTGTTTCTGGTTGTTTCTGACAAGCAAGTGCCATCCTCCTTTTGCAGCCTTTGTTCATCCTTACTGCAGCCTCAGGGAGCAGTCACTGAGGGAGCCGGCAGCTTTGGCCAGCACAGGGATCCTGCACTGGGACGGGTCTTGTATGTGAGGTCAGGAGGTCCAGGAACCCCGTGGGCAGCTCCGATACTCCTGGGATCTGCCTTCTTCCACGGGCACGTGTTCAGTGTTGCTGGATGCCTGGTTATGTTTCTTCTAAACTGAAAGCATGAGCTCTGTGACTAGCAGAGTTTGGGTAATTAGACACGAATGCGGTCAAGATGGATGGTATAAGAAACAGAGGTGGTGTGGCAGTAAAGAATGCGGCAAAGCCTGAGAAGGAATGGCTCCAGTTAAATGGTGCAGCAGTCATTGCGATAAGGGACTGCAACCGAGTGAATCACAGACTGCTTTGTGCCCTTTTCCCTGCTTGCAAAGGGCTTGGAGCCTGCCAGGGAGACCCTCGGGCTGCAAAGGTCAGGTTGCGTGTCTGTGTGGACTCTTGCAGCAAACTCGTAAAGCGTTTGCTCAACTCCAGGAAGCCACATTTGCCTTGGACAGCCCCCACTCCTGGAAGCCTGTCCAGCTCCAATAGAAAAAGGCAGTGCTCCCGTGAAAAAACGTAGCTGGCAAGTGTGTTCCCTAACAACGTTCATGCCTCTTTCCAAAGAAGAAATAATGACTATAAGGGTAGGGGTAAATGCAAGACAGCAGTTCTTACAAGCAAGGTTGCAAGAAGGAAAGAAGGGACCAAGTTGGTACCAGATTAAATTTAATTAAGAAGGAATCTGATGGTTAACTGACAATTTGGCCTTCTCTTGCCCTGTCCTCCTCCTCTGTGGCCCAATGGCGGGTGCACTGCAGTGTGTTTTATCAGCTGCATGTCTCCGGTTGTCTGAGACGGTTACTGGAGCTGCTCGGAGCGTGTGCCCTGGACAGCTTGACCTTTCCCGACTGCGGGAGGTAATGCCTGGCTTACTTCTCTCTCTTGCTGCTCTATTTGGTACATCCACTTGCAGGAACCTTGTAAGGCAATGTGAATGAAGATGTGTCCTGTCTCCTAAGTCACGTGTCCTTGGCGTTTCTTTTTTCATCTATCAAGAGAAATATTACTTGCACATTAGACGAGTGACTTACATATCGCTGCCTTACATTGACTACACACGTGACATGTAAACAGTATGAATGACGGATTTAGCTATAAGAATATTTTTGCTGAATTATGTCACTTGCCCTGGCTTCCACACAGTTTGCAGGGTTCTGTCATCACAGGTATACTTTCTAAAGTAGCATTATCTGGACAGGATGGCAACTAGCAGCTCCGTCAAGACCTTCCTCAACCTTTTAGGAGAAAGCCCGGTAAGTCTGGTAAAGGCACATGGCTTTGGAGTCAGTTGAGGAGCTAATTAGAGGCATCTCAGTCTGTTTCAGTGTAATGCCATAAGAAGTATGTGCTATCTAGAAAGCAGAACATCTGGCGAACAGGCTAATGAGAGCCAGACTGGGGGAGCTCTGAGGAAACAAACCCTGTAGAGTTTGTTTGTAACTCTTTGAATTTGTAGGAGGTTACTAGTTTGTTGGATTTTTAAAATAATTATTATTATTATTTATTAAAACAAATGCAGACACCAAAGATCAAACAAGGAAAGTGCAAACTGACTTCAGTTTGACATAAAATAGCCTGGCTGGGAAGGGTGATTTCTCCCTCATTCCTGTGAATGTTTTCTGTCCCTTATTCCCCTCTCGGCTCTGCCCTGGAGATCCCCCGTGGCCGCGTGAGCTTCTCTGAATGAGAGGAGTTTGTTTGCTCTCTCAGCCAATGGAGAGTTTGTCCTTCCCCTAAGTAGACAATTTGTTTTGCAAAGGGAGAGGTTTGGGCTGGGGAAAGTTTATGCTCCTTCTCTTTCTTTCTTTTTTGTTTTTTATTGTAATGATGACATATGGAAACTATTTACACAGGAGCATGCTCTGCTGCACTGAATGGAAATGTTGGAGTCCCGGCAGTATCGTTCCGGATGCCTTGTGTAAGCAGCCAGCTGGTTTTGCTTTTTCTTTTTTCCTCTTTTCTTTTTTTCCCCTCCCTCTCTCCCTTTTCAGGGAACGTCTGGGATAAGTTACACAAGTGTGGAAGGAAGCTTTGCCATCTGTGAACAGCTCAGTTCGTTTACTTTGTCATGCCCCTTGTACTGTGAACTTCACAAATATCTGTTTTCTTTTTTTGCTGGGTGGGGGGGAAACTCCTTGCTGTGACGAGTCAGCACTTTGACTCCTTTCCCATTAGTTGTTCATGTTCGCTGGTGAGCAAATTCTGCTGTATGCCAAAATAAGAGAGCCTGGCGCATGAAGCCTTGCTTTACCACCATGCTCATGCTTAAAAGCTCTTTGTCTCGCAGCTAAGCCCTCCAACAACTTGCACTTAGAAACATCCTGCCGCTAAGACAGCAATAGAGAAATGATTTAACTGAAGTCTGAGCCACCTTTCTCAGAGGGGAGGGGAGAAAACATTTAGTTCTGCAGAGAGCAGAGGAAAATCTTTTGTGTGTAGCTTTCCCTTGAGGAAGCTGCGAGACTGAGGATCAGCTTTCGAAGGGGAGGGAGGGAGGAACTTCAGCTCTGACTTGTCTCCCTCTCCCCAACTCTGAACGCAAGTGTGCCCGCTGGCCGAGGCGGTGGCTGCCATGCGGTGGAGAGAGCCGCCTGCCATCTACTTCGAGGATTACGGGAGTCCTGTGGAGAGATCCTCCTATCTCATTGAGCTCGATACTAATGGTAAATGCCGTCGGGGATGTTCTGCAGCACGAGCTGAGCAGAGCAGAGGTTGCATTAGTCTGTGTCATTGTTATCATGGGAGCAGCTGAGGAAATTAGCTAGCTGGAGGGCTGCCAAACAAACAGTCAGAGGGTTGCTTTTCAAATTTATTATTATTTTTATTATTATTTATTACCCAGATGATGCTGTTGCCTCAGGGATGCTAGATCAACCTTCTGGTACCTGATGGGGAAGGAGCTGATCCACAAAATGCAGCTCCCCACCAGAACACTTCACCAGTACATTTTCTGTTGTCTGTGCCTAGAAAGATGATGTCTGGTTTAGACAGGAAGAAAACATCTTGGTTTCTAGAATTATTTTTTGTTTCTGATTTGCATCTTGAGTGCTGTTTTGTATTCGCAACCTTGATCTCACCAGGACATCTCTTCTATTTCAGCTGTGAGTCCTCTAGTGTGACTGCAGAGAGGGGTCCTGGGTTTTTACTGTGGTGTATCTTTTCCTAGTGTTGATCCTTTTCAAAGAGAGGTTGGTCTTTGTGAAAGAACTACTTCAGGGTTAAAGGTAGTTTGGGCATCTCTTGGTAGGGTACAGTGGTTTGGTGTTTTGTTTAATGCTACAAACCTTTGCTGATTTGACCACAGTATGTTTTGATGTTCTTAAATTTTGTATATACTGTAATGCTCCAATAACATGGTAATATTGCAAGCAACCTGCTTAATATGTCCCTCTTCCCCAAAAGAGCTTGTGTAGCCAAGGTGTTGATTCTGTGCTTTTTCAATATCCCCTGAACTGCGTGAGATGAATCACACTCAGATTTTCTCTGAACACTTGCTGCATTTTGAAGGTGAGTTATGGAAAGGCCTGGAACTCCGGCTCCTGTTAGTGCCTTCACAGTTGTTGCTTGGTTTGAGCAAGGCATCCTGCAGCCTCGCCCCAGCCACCAGATAATGAAGGAGCTGTGGGTGACGTGCTGTAGAGCGGTCCAGGTGACATCGTGGATGGCACGTATAGCTCCGGGTGTCACTGGACAGCAGGTTACGTGTGATAGGGAGAGGTGGCACTCTCTGCTCCGATGTACCAGTCACTTGTGCGCCTCAGCAAAGTGTGGGGGTGTTTGACAGCTCTGTGCCTGTCCACGGTAATGCTTGAGGTCTCTAAGGCTGGGGGCTGGATGCCACTTTGTGCTCTGCCTCTACCGTGACCCAGCTTAGTGCCCCATGGAGGGCAAGGCAGGCAGGACGGGGCTGCAGTGTGTTTTGTCTGGCAGCAAACAATCTGTTAGGATGGGAATGAGGATTGGAAAATAACTTGTCTTCTGGGCAGTAAAGATCTTCAGCAGTGAGTCAGGTTCTGGTGAAGACGTGCTCCTGCAACTCTGTTAAGCATTAAATGCAAAAAGGTTTTTGCTATCAGGCTGCAGTTTGAGGGAGTCTGTCTCTTTGAAACACATACAAAAGCTTTGTAAATAATAACATTTAAGAACATTTTAGAGCTCACAGTATAAAGCTTCTGATTTTTGCATATTGCTGTCATCTTTTAGTTAAAAGGCAAACAAACCCAGAAGACTGCCATTCCAGTCCTGTGGATAAATAAAATCTCTATCATTCAGTTTTTTCAAGAACTGTGCTCGTTCAAGGTGTAAAAGGGGTGTGGGGGAGGAATCAGCCTCATTCAAACATTCGTCCAGATTTTGAGTGGTATTTTAAGGGTATGGGGGAAGCAAGGAAGAGAAGTAGGCTTAAATGCTGCAGAATTCTCAGCAATCTGAGTGTGCAGTCTGGAAAGTCTTCACAAATCCCAGATAAATGTTATCTTAATTTGATTTGAGGGTGGAAAAGGCAGCTGTGTCTCTGCATCAGTGAAGGGGTTTCTGCCTCTGTCAGGAGCATGCAGTGCCGTTTCTCTCGATGGGTGCGGTTTTTGGCGTGGACTCTCTCCCCACTCCTGAGGGTGTTCTAGAAAGACTGAATCAGTAATTCAATGAGGATTATTTTGTCACAGCAAAGAGATGCAGCAAATTTTCAGCATGCTGTCATGGGAGAGGAAAAGAACCTCATTGTAATTTTTTCCCACTCTCAGACAACTTCTCGTAAGACAGAGAGAACAAGCTACCACATTACAGCTTCTGTGCTCATAAAAAGGGGGAAATCAGCACTTTTGCACTGGCAAGATCAATTTTACATGTACCCTCTTTGGGAACATGAGGCACTGGAGGAGGGAAGTCTCTACTGAGAGCAAGAACAACCATGTGGTTGGGGTAATGATTGAAACTGGAGAACTGAGTGCATGGACAGCTCCACCACAGGTTCATGCGTGGCCCTAAGCAGGTCTTGCTTCTGTGGGGTCTCTGCTCAGTATTCTTTGTCAAAGGTGCAAAATAAAAATCCCAGTCCCAGAAGAAGAAACCAACTGATATTCCCTTTTTGAACAATAATTGTTGTCGTGCATGTTTTTCATGTGTCTTAATAGCATTGAAGCTGTAGAATGCAAAAAATGGCAAGTATTCTGGAGTTTATATACATGCCCTGCGTAGCTCTCCCATGGGAAGGGCACTACGTATGTGTAGCTGTGCTTGGGAGTTGCTTTTTGCAGTAGAATTGTATTTTTTAAATGAAATTTTTAGTTATGAAATCTGTTACAAATGTTCATTGTTTTATAGTGCTTTACTGATGAGACAGACACGTTCTTAGAAGTTTCAGAATCAATCTATGGGATATGAATAGAAAATTAATCTTGCTGTTTGTTTTCATCAGAGGAGTATTGGTACTTACCTGCACCAAAAAGAGTGCTGCAAAGATGCATTGTTTAATGGCTCTGTAGAGCTCTGAAAAAATGAGGCTTTCTACTAAAAATACTGACTGCTGCTATTAGTGTACTATACAGCTTCTATACTCAGACTGGTTTCCCTTGCCTGTGGTATTCCTGTACTCCATTCTTCTGCGGTCTCTCCCACCATTAAATGTGAAAAGGCGGTGTTCCTTTAGCAAGCCCACTTTTATTTTGTGGGTTGGCCATCCTCAGAGACTTCTAGATGTTAGCTGCCTGTTTATAGTTTATGACTGCTGATAGTATGCTACGAACATGACAGCACAGATCTCCTGAGCCAGGAGACCTGCTTATTGTATTAAATAGGATGCTGTCTCTTTTGATGATCTTCTGGGAGCATTCCCGTGTTGAAGTGCTGAGTTTGAGTGCATCTCTTAAAAGCTCCTACATGGGAAGAGTCAATTTGTCTGTGTACAAGCTGTCAGTTTCCTGGGTACTCTGCCACCTCTTGATGCTTGTCTCTGGTCCCAGTGCCTGGCTTGTTTGCATGCCTCCCGATCAATCTCAGCTCGCTTAATTGTAAATCCATTTTTCTCTTATTGTACTGATGCAGATGGAGGTAGCTATGACGTTATTAATGATGCGTCCAGCCCTGCTGCCGGGGAATGCTGTGCGCAGCAAAGCTCTGCCCGACACAACTGGGAAATGAACTACCAAGAGGCAGCAATCTACCTCCAGGTGAGCCCTGCTGTTTGGTGTATTGTGTGAAAAATGAACTTCTGAAACTATGGTAGTTCTTGATGACAAGAAACGAAGAGCTTCAGTTTTGAGGTTAAAAAAATCAGTGCTTTGCAAAGGAATCCGCTCAAAGAGTGGGGAGGTGCTGGAAGTGCCTTCAGACAGGCTCTGGCAAGTCGTTTGGGAGCAACTGAACAAGCTACCCATCCTCTCCCATCTCTCCCAGTGCCAAGGACTGTAGTAGTTGAGGGATTCAGCACATGTTCAGTTCTGCCACCTTACCATGGAGATTTCTGTAACTTGTCATAGATCGTCATTTTATCTCTTCAGTTGCTCCAGGGTGGATGGTCAGCACTCTCCTGGAGACATCTCATGTTCTGGAACTGCAGGTCTTAATCCTGTCTTGGCCACAGATTTGGTGGGTGGCCCTGGGATGTTCGTTTAGCATCATTCAAGCCCTGCAGGTCATGCAAGACACAGGAGAAGGTAGAGGTCTTGATTTCTACAGGAAGAAAGAGTGCTGAGATTAGGATCAGCCCAGGAGTGAAATTTATCCTATTTAAAAAGAGAAAACAAACACACCCCACCCATGCTCCAGTTACAGGGAACACCATCGTTACTTCAACAAAGATATAATATTTTTAAGATCGCTGTACAGTCTGGTGTGATGAATTAGGTACCAAAACTGAGCTTCTCCCAGAACTGGCCAGTCTGAAATTGTTGCTGGTTCCCTTACTGTCCTTCCTTCCTCCTTCTCTTCGTTCCCTTTCAAAGGCCCTGCATTGCAGCTTGAGGTGCTTTGGACCCAGTTAGGTTTTTTGCTTAAGTCACTGCAAGGTGATTGAAACCCTTTGTTCCTCCCTGCTCCTACCCCACAGGACTGAGAAGTATTGCTTCTCTGACATTTTAAAACCAGGTACGTTTGGACCTTGGTAATACTTCAGCTTCGCCATATGCTAGAGCAGCACTGGCAATATAATGGTAGCTCCAGCCCCTCCCGGGCTTTTGTTTAAACTCATGATTATTGGAGATGCTCTGCAAAGGGTCATTGAGCTGCTGCAGTGTCTGATGGTAATGTACGCAGCAGGCTTGGCCCTTCAGATGCAGATTATTCTTGCTGCTGCCTTGACCAATGATCATAATGACAATGTCCTTGAAATGAAGTAGACATAACTTAAAGAGCATGCAGATTGTTTATTTGCACCAGTAGCTGCAGGCAAGAGTGTCTTATCTGAATAAGAGGACTTTGCTGTCCAGCAACGTTTTGAATTGCTTGGCTACCAAGAGGCAGAATTTAGACTATTTTTCATTCTGCAAGTGTGTTTCATCAGGCGTGAATAAGAATGCCCTGCT
Source organism: Pygoscelis adeliae (assembly GCF_000699105.1). Lineage (NCBI taxonomy): Eukaryota > Metazoa > Chordata > Aves > Sphenisciformes > Spheniscidae > Pygoscelis > Pygoscelis adeliae. Next base: position 4,038,173 of record NW_008825429.1, read on the forward strand.
GATAGAAGCTAGCGCTCTCTTTGAGTGGGGGGGCTTGTGTTTTATGGAGCTGGCTGCTGGGTTTTGCCCTGCTCGCAATCTGGCTCACTGACCCGGCAGTGTGTGTGTGTGTGTTTGCTCTTGAACAGAATGTGAGCTCGCCTGTGAGTTGAGTAAATGAGAAACATTTGAAACCCTCTTCTGAATTAGTCTCCAGGATGCTTCACTTCTTAAAGGAGATCCTGTTTCCTGACCTTGTTATCCATTTGCAATCACAGTTATTCTGCTTTGATAGTAATAGCTTACTGTCCTTACAGTAATTGCTTACTTGGAAAGATGTTAATTTAAAAAAAAAAAACCAACAAAAAACAACAAACAACTTTTTGTGCATCTGAGTGTCCCAGCTAGGGAAAAATGATCTCTTATGACAGTTTCCAAGAAGTAGCAAGTTTCCTGTGAGTGACTAAAGCTCCCTTGCTTAAACCATTGACTCAAGAAAGAGAAGAAGCTGTTGAGTGGTTCTGCATGAAAAACCTCTAAATTCTCCCCAAATTAAGTTTTGTCCTAGAGGTAAAATTAGTAATGATGTAGCTGTTTAAAAATCGGTTGTAGACAAACTGTTAAGATGGAGTATCTGACCTTTTAATGTTAATTAAGCTTTCTAGTTAAGAGGGAATGACAGATCAGCATAGAGACTTGTTAATTTTTCATGGAGTCTGTCTTCTCACATTCCTGAAGCAGAAAACAGTGCGTGTGCTCCAGTGTTTTCTCCCAGACTTTTTGCAAGGCCAAGATAAGGAGGAGCAACTGTCAGCCAGGTGCCCTGGAGCTTATCTGTGTGCTTTTGTGTTCTGTCCTGCAGAAGTTTAATCAAAGAAGTCTGTAAACATGTGGAAGTGGTTGCAAATAAATGAAGTGCTGTGTTTATGTTGGGATGTTGACTAAAGTTTCTTTGCCTACCTTTATAAACTCTTTCAGCACTCTTCCTCGTTTTGAAAAGGCTCAAGGGTTTCTGAAGCAGGAGTTTGTGGATATTAATGAGTTTCATTACTGAAATATGCTTATGAACAGAAGGGGATGTCCCGTGTGTGTAGAGTTCATTCCTCAATAAACAGATCAATGTCAGGCTGTAGAGTGGGAATAGTCTGCTGGGAATTGTATCTAACCCTTATAAAAGTCTGCGTTCTTCATGTGGAAAGCTCTGTTATAGTACCGAGAGTTACTAATGCTGTTCTCTTCTTTATTCCTTCTGCCTTA
>NW_008825429.1:4039418-4041613 GCF_000699105.1 Pygoscelis adeliae
GAAAATAATGATAAGTTCTTCACTCACCCCAAAAATGCCAAAGCACTTGCTGCCTACCTCTTTGCACACAACCACCTTTTCTACCTAATGGAGCTGAGCACAGCACTGCTTCTCCTGCTGCTGTCTCTCTGCGAGGCGCCAGCTGTTCCTATGCTCCGTCTCGGCATCTTTGTAAGTACTTTGGGGCAAAAGGAAGAAGTCTGCCTGTTTTGCACGGGTGGGTAAGAGGAAAAAGAAGGCTAAACATAGAGGAAGAAGGTAGCAGTAATAGGAAAAAAAAAACGTGGCTTGTTCTGTAAATTGGTTGACAGCAGATATGTCAACCAGCAAAACATCCTTTTTTCATCTGATGTGCATAGACCACAATGAAAGTGACACTTATTTCATATTATCAATTTGTGCAGTTCTTAAATTCTTTCACTGTTAGAGAAGTGTGTGGTTTTTGCTTTTTCTTGAAGTAACTCAAGAATCTGTGTGCTTTGACAAGGTGGTTTTCATTGTCAGGGTTGGTGCCGTTACCCCGGCACCACCACTGGTCCCTAGAACACAAACAGATCTCAGCCTGGGACAGGTCGCTAAACCTTCTCCTGTCCTCTCCTCCCAGTGTTGTGAGGACTCTTTTTAATGTGCACGTGTGTTTGAGGGACTTGAAGTTTTATGTCTAACCTTCACAAAATGCAGGTTGAGAGAAGGGATACACAAACTGGTGTGTACTGTTGTCAGTCCACAACCACTTCATGAGGTCAGGCACAGTGCTAGGAGCTGCTGTTGCTGGTGGGAGAACCTACATCTGCTTTTGGAGCTGTTAATGGCACCCTAGGACCATGCCAGGGGTGTAGAACAGCCGTGACAACCTTGGGGTCAAACTGTTCCTCAAAATGAGTCAGGGCTGCATAACTCAGTTTGGGTTTTGAGCTGTGACTGAAGCTGAGGTTGTAAGAAAATACTGTCATTGTCTTTGTGGTGCATTTTGCATCTCCCAACAGAGAAGGGGTCTATCAGCACTGCCAAAAGCTGCATTCTGTTCCAGAGCTTGATCAGCACCCTGTCTGTGGTTGTCCAGAACATTATTTCAAGAGAAAACCCTTCTCTATATAAATTCTCTGCCCAGCAGCTTTTCTTCCTGCATTTCACTAAAAAAAATTGCAGTCTCAAACTTTTTTAAAAGGTTTTTCCTTGAGTTGCTGGTGTCTCACCCTTTTGTTTCAAATGTATCAATACATTTATTGATGTGTTATTTAAGTCCAAAAGGGATGTGGATCTCCAGGAAATTCTGGGCTGATACCGAATAGAGGAAAATTCTATGGGCTTTAATACAAGCACAAAGCAATACATGTAGAAACTTTGAAAAACAGAGGGCTGTGCTAGCTTTAAGAGTGGCCTTGGGTTTTCCTGCATGTCACAGAGCTGTGCTCAGACTGTTGTCAAACCCGCATGCTTCTTGAAAAAGGAAGGGCAGAAATGTGGCCTCTGATGTGCTGCTGTTTGTAATCAGAAGCGCTGGTTTAAGCTTTGCTGTATTGTAACAGGTCCATGCGACCCTGGAGCTGTTTGCGTTAATTGTGGTAGTCTTTGAACTCTCGATGAAGATGAGGTGGCTCGGCTTCCAAACCTTTATCAGGCACAAAAGGACTATGGTGAAGGTAAATTGTCTGTCTGATTGTCAGTGTTTCTCCTTCAGCATTTTCGGGAACCGAAGAACCGGATTAAATATTGGCCTGCACTGTAGCAGGGATGACTTAGCCGTGTGTCCCAGCTGCCAAATGATTCATGTGAGATCTCTAAGCTCTCGGAGACACCTCCCATCCTGAAAGTGTCTAAATAAATGGGTTGTCAGTGAGAGCTTTGCCTTTCCCAAAAGGAGACTGCAGCTGTGCCTCTCATTAAACTCCTTTTTTGCAGACATGCGTGCTGTTTGTACAGTTCATAGAGGCCATCGTGGTGTTGGTGCGCCAAACCTCGCACGTCCGGATAACGAGAGCTCTGCGCTGTATCTTCTTGGTGGACTGCCGTTACTGTGGTGCCGTCAGAAGGTGAGTGGTCAGCTGGCTGGGTTTTCTGCTGTCATGCCTGGGACTGGGGTGGAGGAAAAGCACTCTGATCCTGCAGGCGTCTCAGAAGAATAAGTGTCTTTCATGGGCATTTCAGATCTCCAAGATCTTTTGTAATTGCGACTGAAGTGTACCTGGTGTCTT
>NW_008825429.1:4041671-4046174 GCF_000699105.1 Pygoscelis adeliae
CGGTACACAGTGCTTATGTGTACTGTCCTCAGCTGTATAAACTACCTCAGAGAGCACAACACGTGAACGTGGCTGTATTGTTTCTGGCTCCTAGGTTTGCCTGTAAACTGCACAATGAATCACAGAACTATTCTTTAGTCTGGAGAAGGAAAGTTGACTGGGTGACATTAGTATTGTGTGCTGTACCTGACAGCTGACTGCAAAGGACAGATAGGTAGCTTGGAAATGATCTTAATTTACCTAGCTTTCTACTTCTAATCCTTGGAGTGGGAAGAAAGTCCTCAAGTATGATGTGTTGTTGGGTTTTTTTTTCCCTGCCAACCTGGAGGAGAAAGCATGCAAGTTTTAGTTTATTAATGTTTTCTTATTTTTCAGAAATCTGCGACAGATCTTCCAGTCCCTCCCACCATTTATTGACATTCTTCTCCTCCTGCTTTTCTTCATGGTGATTTTTGCTATCCTGGGTGAGTTGTATTTATGGAATGTGAAGTGATACTCTTAACCAGTTATTGTCCAGAAGCAACACAAACAGCCTGGATGAATATAAAGATGATCAGATTCAGAGTCCTGCCAGGATCTTCCACTTATCCCATTTCATCTGCAGTCATCTGGAAGGCAGAATTAAAGATCAAAAAAATTTAGAAGCTGGGTATTTGATTTTGAGACAAAGGTCTTTTTGACCTCTTCCAGAGGATAGTCTGCGGGGTGTGTGTGTGTGTTTGTGGTTTCCAAGTTCTGTTTCTATCAACTATTCCTCAATCTTGTAAGTTTAGTCTACATTCCCACAAATGCATGTGTCTGTAGTGTACCTGCTACAGTCCTATACTCCATCCTCAGAAAGTTTGTTTTCCGAAAGGATCGGTGAAATGCCAATGACATGTATTGGCAAATCTATATGGAGAAGGCCTTCCAGATACTCTCCTCTTCATGGTGTCAGAGAGGGCTTACTCTTAGTGTGACCTTCTCTTTGGGAACAGACTCACCACTCTGCTGCTTGACGTTAAACAGACTTTATTTTTGTTTGTTCTTTCCCCCTTTCTTCTCTCCTCCTCTACCTTCTCTGCTGCTTCTCTAGGTTTTTACTTGTTTTCTCCTAACCACTCGGATCCGGTGAGTATCACTGATTCTTTCAACTGAAGCGAGTCCCATTTTGACATGCTTAAGAATCAAACATTACTGTGCAGATGTAGCTTATTCCTGTGTGGTGGCCTGGGAGGCCAGATGCTAGCTGGTCAGAGGCTGCTTGTTACCCTGGTTTACCCCCTCTTGGGAAGGAAGACGGTGCAGGCAACTTCCTCAAAGACAGGATGTCCCAAAGGGAACATTCACGGAGTTGTTCCGTGTTCTTGGTGTCTTAATTCAGTCAAACGAGCCACCTGCTGCTGTCCCCAGGGGAGGAAGGTATCTGGGTAAAAGCTCGGCCACCTCGGACTGTGCCTGTCAGAGTCCAGCAGCCACTAGTTCCTGCTGCTGCCATCTGTAGCTTGCTGGGAGTAGCTACGACAAAAATGTATAGATGAGCTTTTAATTTTTTTAACTCTTCACATGCCGTCTCTCAGGGACCTTTAAAAAGGACCAATCCTGAAGTACCCTTTCCCTAGGGGAGGCATCAGGGAATTGTAGAAGCTCCTGTATTCAAGTGGGTGAGTGGGTTGGTTGGTTGTTTTTTGAATGAAATGTCACTATGAGGTTCTACTTGCATTTTGTCATGGGGGGGGTTTCTTTCAGTACTTCAATACCTTAGAGAACAGCCTCGTGAATCTCTTCGTGCTTTTGACCACTTCAAAGTAAGTTCATGCTTTTCTAGCTCAGTCTCTCCCTTTGTCCCCAAAGAAATCTAGCAGAGCCAAGAGTTTATTTGCAGAAATGCTCTGTCTCCAAATGTGACCCCTTTCCTCTGCATGAGAGGGGGATTTCCTGGATCAGCCTGCATGGGAAGAACTGGTATTTCATTTTGTTTTAGGACACTGTGACCTCAGATGCAGAGTTATCTCTAAGCAACTCAGACCACTTCATCGCTGTGAGGGCAATAAGGGGGGAAACAGCTTTATTAGGCCTTGGTCCAAGAAGGGAAAGTTTCTATTTGTGCTCCTTTGTCAGCTGACTGCTGTTGTGAAGTAACTTCCTATTCCTCTGCTTCGGTTCACCTATCTGCTAGGAAAGGGGGATAACAGCAGTGGGTAAATATTGATCTGCTCTCAGGAAGAGCTCTGAGGATTAGGAAATTAGCAAAGGATGGAATAAACCTTAGATTGTAACACTCTTACACCAAGGCTGTATTCCTGTTGTTGCTAAGTATCAAAGCACAACCCCGAGCCACGTTACAAATCCCTTTTGCCCATTTGGTTTTCGGGATGTGCAAGGAATGTGCTTTTCATATTTATTTTTTTCATCATGCCTCCATGTTCTTGCTGCTCGTTGCTAGGCGCAAACTTCTGTGTCATGAGCAACCACACGTTTTACAGAAGTGTGCAGATCTTTGGATGTGAGTTTACATCGCATCTGCGTCCTGTGCCTCCTGCCTTTGTAGCGGGAAGTGTAGCATGAGCTATTCGCTGTTTAAACTTGAGTCTTTTTCGGATGCAGTTTCCCTGATGTGATGATGCCATCTTATGCCCGGAACCCCTGGTCCTGTGTCTTCTTCATAGTGTATCTCTCCATTGAGCTGTACTTCATCATGAATTTGGTGAGTCTCTTGTTGAAGCACTTGACTTCTCTCTGCCTGACTTTGGAGCTCATTGCCCAGCAGAGTCTTCCCCATTTCCCAAGAGTGCTCTGTAATAATCTGAGACCCTTTGGCAGAATACTTCTAGAAATGGCAGCTTTGCTACACATAGGAGTCTTTTAATGTTTAACCGCAAGGAGTTGAACTAAATCACAGAAAACAGAATGATATGAGTATCTTTCAACCTCTCTCACATTAACATCATGCTTGGAGTGACATACTCAGTTGCATGAAATTTATTGTCCTTTTCTGTCTTAATTATTTATCATAAAATGGCATTTTATTATCTGGACTTGCCTGAAATACTTTGTAAATCAGTTTGAAGGGGATGGAATTACTAGGTATGGCAGGACTTGAAGAGTGCTGATAACTGCAGTGTGAGAGCATGGCTGCTGTGCTGGCTCTGCTTCTTGCAGCACCTAGGGCAGGGCCAAGACCAGCTCAGGTGAGGATGTGAGCAGTGGAAAAGGGGCTGTCAAAGGAGTTGAGGAATTCTGCAACCCAAGGTGAGTGATTTGATGCCTGTAGTGGGCTTGGATTTCGCTGCTGCTGTCCTAGATGGAGGGTTAGTTTTGACATGTGTTTGCCAAAGCTCCCGTGGAAGGGTGAGTCCAGAAAGCAGCCCTCAAAACCCTCTTTCCATGAAGAGATCGGGGCATTTTAACAAACCTTTTGATACTGTTTTCTGTTGGCATGTGTGGGGTTTAGCCTTAGCTCTTAAAACCACTAGCGAGTGTTAGGAGGCCAGAAACGTCTGGACCTCTTCCAAAAAGTGGATCAGCGTGTGTGCAGTGTGCTTGGTGATCCTTTTGTGGGATCCCTTATGGCCAACGGGCCCTCGCTGACTCTATTCTGCCTCAGTCAGTGTAGCGCGTAGTAAATTCCTCCTGCAGGCAATGCCTCTCCTTGCCTCTGGATGTTCCTGCTTGTTCGAGAAGCACTGGCTCGGGTAGCCGCAGAGTATAAGGATCTCTCCTGTCTTCTCTCTGCAGCTTCTCGCTGTTGTGTTCGACACTTTCAATGACATCGAGAAGAGGAAGTTTAAGTCCTTGCTGCTGCACAAGCGCACGGCCATACAGCATGCCTACCGCTTGCTGATCACCAAACAGGTACGGGGCCCTGCAGGGAGGCTGAGAACAGCCTGGGGTGCGGCAGGAGGGGAGGTCAGCAATGTTTTAAGAACACCAGTGGTCTGGAGTGTTTAAAGAGCATGTTCCAGAAAAGATGATTTATGTCTGTTGACTGTAATCATACTCACCAAGGGCCACTGTGTTTCCATTTGTGTAACCTGTTTATATCTGTTTCTGGAGAAAAACCAAAATAGTCTGAATTTCAGCCCCATGTGAGGTTATGGAAGCGTCTTGATAAAATGAGTGAAGTTTGTTCTGGAAAGCGTGCAATCATTGATTTCTCTCTGATTCAGTGTGGGTCACTTGAGGGCTTGCTTCTCAAGCACTAGTACTTAGAGGAGGGGTGGGTTATACAGGTGAAGGCACAGAACGGTTGCTAGATACTGCATGAGTAAATGGTGCAGAAACAGAAGTAATTCACCTACAAACAACGCTTTACGGGGACAGAGCACTGGGGGAGAGGGTTGATTTCTTGCTTAACTTGTGGAACAGGAAGATAAATAAGGCCCAAAAATAACTAACCCACTTCTAGTAGATTAGTTCACGTTTAGGGCACATTCATTATATGAACAGTTCCTGAGGAATAGCTGATGGTCTTAAAAAAGTGCCAGTAATGGGATCTGTTAGGCTGTCTACTAATTTCCCAAG
>NW_008825429.1:4046189-4055052 GCF_000699105.1 Pygoscelis adeliae
AGCGGTTGAACTGTGTTGGTTGGGGTGTCTGGTTGGACAATTTTCACATGATAGGGCAACAGGGAACAGCTCTGCATTTGCTGGGGGGACCGAGTGCCAGGAGAGCTTTCTGATCTCTGTGCTCTGGGATAAGCTCAGTACGTTAAAGTAATAGCTTAGGGGTACTTTTGGGGCTTAGTTATAATGGCATCTTACAATAATGTAGAAATCCTGCTTAAAACAAATCCAGAGTGGGAATTAAATACACTAGCCTCTATGTGCTTCTGCCTGATGTCGCTGCTTATGACAACATTTCCTTGTTTCTAGAGGCCATCTGGAATTTCCTTCAAGCACTTTGAAGGGCTGTTGCGGTTTTACAAGCCACGGATGTGTGCCAGAGAGCGATATCTCACTTTCAAAGCACTGAATCAAAGCAATACTCCTTTAGTCAGGTAGGTATTACTGGTCTTACTGCTGCACCCAGAGCAGGGAGGTTGCTTCATTCTCTGAAACTAGGCTGTACTTCAGAGAGGATGGCTGGGTTTATGGAAGGAAACTTGTCTGGGATGTGGGAATAGAGTTATGTGATTGAAAGGATTTGTCTGGGAAGCAGGGAGTTTGGAGGGGTGGGTACCCTGAGAGTTGAGGTTTTTCTACGGAGGTGATGGAGTTCCTGCGTGCCCTCTTGTGGATACAGCGCTCTGCTGGCAGTCACCAGGCAGCCTCTGTTTCCCACCTCCCCTGCCAGAACAAAGGAGCGAGAAATTGAGGAACAGCATTAGAGCCTGCAAGGAGCATTTCTTCACACAGTGCAGCCTCGCAGCTTAACAAGTTTTTGTTTTTTTCCAGCAGCTGGCTGTGTCCCCCAGGGTTTTGTTAATTAAAATCTGGTTCTGCTGGTGCTTTCAGGACTGTCATCCTCTGTGTTATGAGGCAGAGAATTACCATTCTGGTGGGTGGGTGCAGCTAACTCCAGCCAGCATGGAAGTAGAGGGAATTAGAGCAGGAGACCTTCTCTTCCTTTTCTTTTGTTCTGGCCACAGACAAGCTCGGAGTGAGTCTCCCATGAAACTGGTGCCGATGCTTCTCCGTAAAGTCAAGTGCCACAGAGAAGTGTTGAAAATGGCATGGGAAGAAAGGCTGAGTTCTTAAATTTAGGCACCTAATGACACCAGTAAGAGTCTGAGAAGTTCAGCGTCCTCACTTTCAGACGCCTAAAAGCTGTTACAGTCCTGACCCTGAGCACCTAGACAGGCATTCACATTTTATGAGTTTCTTTGATTTCATGTCCTTTTTCAAATTTCATCATTACCTTGAAAAGAAAATGTGCAAAGACGTTAGAAAAGGACTGTACGAGTAATTAAGACAGTCCAAGACTTCTTCATGAAGAGTAGTACAATCTCTATCCCTTAGAGTTTGCTATCTAAGCCTCAGGTCTTTCCTCTCAGTGGTAAAATTCTGGAGTTCAGCAGAGTCAGAGTTTCCTCTAAGGGCTGTAGTGTTACAGAAAGAAGGTAGGCTTTGCACCCTGTTCTGGCTATTGTAAGGCAGTAACTTTTGGCCAGATGGGGAAGAGGTCAGTGTTGAGTTACATCAGCTGTGGTTGCAGTTCTAATAAGGAGTTAATAACTTCCAGGAACTCTCTACTGATGATGCCTGACAAGGACAATTAAGGATCTAATCAACTCCAAGGCTCTGATCAGATGCTTCTTTCTGTTTTGCAGTCTAAAGGATTTTTACAATTTCTATGAAGTTGTTGGCTTAAAATGGAAGGTAAGTATTTATTGGGTGGAGAAGAGGGGAAGTGTGTGCGGGAGGGAGAGCAAAGGAGGCCAGTGATTAAAGAGAAGGTGGGTGAGACACAAAGGCAATCTAAAAGAAGCAGATGATGGGGATAAGTTGGGTCTCCATTTTTTTTGTATGGATGTAGCATTGACTTCTGATCGTGGCTGTTCTGCTTCCAGGCAAAACGAAATCGTGAGCACTGGTTTGATGACCTTCCACGGACAGCATTCCTTATTTTTAAAGGTAACAGGCTGTGTTTTCATGACAGCATGTGTTCAACTAACAGGAAAAGTATTTCTTTACAAAGACAGCTGAAGGGACCTTCTCTTATGTCCCTGGTAAACAGCTGAGGGAAGGCCTACTAACTAACTCTCTGTGTATTCAGAGTCTCCAAGGAAGATTTCTGTCATGTAAATATTCCCTGTGCTCTGACCCAAACCCCGGGTTCCTGAAAATAAGATACCTTTTGGCAGAAGCTCTGTAGTGAACCAGACCCTGAGGTCATGGAGGGCTGTATTCCTTTTTCAGCACGGAGGTTAGGTGGGGATTTATGATTGCTGAATCTGGTAGAGTTTATAGAGTTTTTCCATATTCCAGGTGGCAACTCACAGCAGTGACTGTGGAGTGGGATTTGTGTTTTCACAAAAGCTGCTAGTCTTCCTAGTCCCAAGATGTGGTTGCAGCGCTCGTACAGTGCAAATGTGATTTATCTCCCATGTCCCGAGTTTCCCGACTGAATCTAGCCATTCAGAAATAAGAACTTATCTGCAATTTTTTTTTCAGTGTTGTATGCTGGTGGGAAACAGTTAACACCATCTTGATCCAAACACACAGCTGCCACAGGAGTTCTACATATCTCTGCTGATGCACTCAACCCTCTTTGACAGCATATGTATTGTTCCAAACACAGGCAGTGCTTCAGCAGCTGCATTTACCTCTGTCCACACCACAAAACTAGTACATAGAGGAAAAAAAAGGCATCTCGGGGGTTAAGGATAATGAGTTCATTGCTGCTAAAATTCTAGAGGAAATTTGAACTTGGTCCCAAGAAGTAGAAGTTAATAATCTGCTAATCTGCTTAGTTTCTGTGCTTAGGGCTGGTATGAAAAATGTCTCTAAGGAGAAGATAGAGGAAGCTGCGTGTGAGGTATGGAGGATTGCGTAAACATTTGTTTTGTCATACTTTCCTTCACGCAGGCATCAACATCCTTGTGAATTCCCGCGTGTTCCAATACACCATGTGTAAGTAGAAGTAACGAGCTGTCTCTCTGCTAGGCTCCCTTCATCGTGTGGATCTGGGATGCTCTGTCTGTGCCAGCCCCTCTGACTCATCGTGGTGGGGCCTGGTCTTTGGTTTGAGCCATGGCTTGTGTGCAAATTCTGGAGTTTTGATGGAGAGGGAGGGAGCTGCATGCTCGTACCGATCGCTGCTGCAACCTGGGCTCTCAGCTCTCGCTGTGTTGAGTCCTCTGGAGAGGCTCGTTGGTTCACTGCTTCGTAACGCACTTGTGGGTCTGATTCTGTGGGTAGGAGTCAGCTTGTTGCATTTGGGTAGGTTGGTGGTTAGCTTTCACAAGCCTTGAGGTTTTTATCTTGCAGCTGAAGGATGCTGGGTAAGGAACTGCCTTGCCAGTCAACCACCTTCTTCTGTTTGCACTTGAGAAGGTGCAAGCATCCTCGTTGCTGGAGGGATTGCTTGGTAACTGTACTGCCTGCAAGAATGATTCTGTGCTCCTCTTCTCTAGTGGAGAAAGAGTGCTTACTTGTGGTGCTACTCGCTATGTTCTATATGATCTGTACCTGCTCAGTAATTTGGGGGTTTTTTTGAATGTTGGAGGAGATGTTTTTTGTAAATTCGGATGCTAAACTGAAGAGAGTGGGGTGGGGTGGAGTGAGATCTGAGTGAAAAGCAGAAGTCCTGCACCTTCGGTTCTCAGGATTTGAATGTTGGGGAGCAGCAATAGATCCAAGCTGACAGGGCTTTGTCCTGCACTGCTGGGACCTAGTGGTTCTCAATATCTTGTTCCAGAACTAGGAGGAAGCTGAAATATGCAAGTAATAACATGGCAGAATGTAAAATAATTATGAGTAAAAATATTGAGCATGATTCAGACCATTGTTTTGTTTTAGCTTTGTTTCCTTCTGCAGATAAAGGTACCACATCTGTTAAAGGCCTGGGAAAGGGTAGAAGTTTTGCAACTCTCCCAAGTTATGAGTTCAATTTGTTAGTTGAATTGGAAACACTGACCCTGCCTCTTGTCCTATATTGTACTCTCTTTGTTAGTCTAGGAAATGGATGTCCTCTGGTCCAGGAGTGGTTTTGCTATGGGTTTTTACTTTGTTTTCCAGATACTGTGGTGGCTGTGAATGGAATTTGGATTCTTGTTGAAACCTTCATGCTGCAAGGTAGGAAACATCGCATCTTGTTTCTTGACTATGATGCTGAGGGATTGAATAAAGGGAAGGCTAGAAAAAGTTCTTCTTGTGTCTTGCAGGAGGGAATTTCTTCTCCAGAAACGTCCCATGGAGCTACATAGTCTTCCTCACAAGTAAGCTGATGCCTCCCAACAGAACTGTGTCATTTCGTAAGGAGTTGGGAGGGGAATAGACAGCTCTGTTCCCAGAAGATTATTCAGTTTGAAGTTAACTTAGCCACAGGTGTACAGACTCCATCTAGAACAATGCTGTGCCTGGCAGGGATCATCAGCATCCACACAGACCCACGTGAACACTGCTGCACTGTTACACAGCTCCCTGCGCCACTGCAGTCTGGGGAGCCTCTTACCTCTGGTGCAACTCTCTGCAAAAGCTGCTGTATTACTCTTAAAGCTGACTTCAGTCCTGGGAGCAGAATAGCCTTTTGTTAGGCACAGCGTGCAAAGTGATAAGCTCCTCCAGACCTGTGATGGCTCTGTGTGGAGTTGCTCACATTGCTCTGTGCTGCACTGACTATTCCAGGAGGCATTACCAGCTCTGATCTGATTGCAGCTGTGCGCTGGCTCTCTGCCACGCAAAGCAAGGCAGTCCTGTTGGAGTACAGAATGCAGGGGCATGCTGAGGAGAAGTCTGAAAGGACTAGATGAACTAGTTGACGAGCTGAGTTTTCTAACTGAACATCATCCCCTCCGTAAGCGTGTACCTTAGTCTTCCTTTTCAGCCCAAGTATAAGCAATTGCAACTTCATGTGCTGGTTCATTGCACTGCCATGGTACTCTTCAGTGATGCGAATTCACTTTCCTTCTCCTGCCAGTGTCTCTTGCTCAACAGGAGAAGAAAAGTATAGCTCCATTGAATCAAAATAGCATGTAAAACTGCAGCAGGAGGTTCTTTGGAGAATCTAGGAGAGGTTGCTAGCCTCTTACTTGACTGCTGGGTAGCTCTAGTGCTTCCCTGGCCCTTAGTCTTCAAAACACTTGTTACAAAAGTTGGAAGGCAGAGGCACTCTGCAACACTTCTTTTCACAAGGATGTGGTCATCCAGCTCCTCGCTTCTTTCCCACCTTGGAACCTGGAAAGAAAGACTTTGGGATGACTGAACCAGGGCATCGTCATGTTATTGTGGCATTCCTTTAACCTACAGGCTCACAAGGTGCTGCCAGGACAGGGCGTGAAGTATTCAGATGGCTCCCCTTCGAAAGGATCAAGGCGAGGCTATGAGATGTGGATATGTTCCACTGAGATAGAAGGAAATAAACAGGCAGGACTGAACTCCCTACACCACTTTCTGCCTTTCCTAGAGGAGCTTGTGCCTCAACATTTATAGCGTGTTAGCCAACTAACTGCTTTGTAGACTGCTCTGGAGAGAAATCACCACAAATACAGGAAAATGTGTTGATTTGGAGGGAAAATGTCTCTTTGGCATCTCACTGAGAATAAGGAGGATGGGCGGGAGTCTGTTAAACCTACGTTCAGCAGTCCTGTACTTAAAGCACCACATATCTTTGAGGGCAAGCCTTTGCATGAGCCCTCCACGTGATGCTGCTTATTTCTGTCCATGGCTGTCATCTTGTTTTACAGTCTATGGCGTGGAGCTGCTCCTGAAGACCACTGGACTGGGGCCTGTCGAGTACCTGTCCTCAGGTTGGAATCTGTAAGTGCATACTGACGTTTTGAGAGATGGCAAAAATTGTTGGGTTAGAAATACTGACTTCTGAGGTGAGTTTTTAGGCCCGTAGATGAGGCCATCAGCAGGCTATTATAATCCTTCTGCCCTTGGCCTTGTGCATCTTGTTAGGCTGGAGCAGCACCGAGTACCTCCTCTCTGCTGAAACACTAGTGATAAATCACTGCTCTTATTTTATATTTTTTTCTCTCTAGCTTTGACTTCTCAGTCACCCTGTTTGCATTTTTGGGGCTCATGGCACTGGCGTTTAACATGGAGCCGTTCTACTTCATTGTGGTCTTGCGACCCCTTCAGCTGCTGAGGTGAGACGGGAAGGCTGGGTGGGGGATGCAGAGAGCAGGTGGGAAAGAAAACAGCCAGGCTGGTTTTCCATCAATCCAGTTGGGAACTGAGCTCCTTACCAGGAGAGGGCAAGGATTGCTCTGTGGGTACGTGACCATGGCAAACGGGAATTGCCATGTGGGGTAATGAGATTAGCCAGAATTATCAAAATGAACGATAACAAAAACTTGGGATGGGATATGAAACCCCGTGCTTTGGAGCTTAAGCTGATCTCTAATAGAGATCAAGGGATTTATCGGGGGCAGATTATCCTGTGTCTGCCTTCATGGGGTTCTTACACCTCCTCTAAATTGTCTGATGCTGTTCAGAGAAAAGCTCTTCTGTCAGGGTGAGACAGTCTGAGCCAGTTTAATAATTTCCATTGAATTACCAGAAATTACAGTTTTCAAAGGATGCTGCTTTCTAGGGTGAAGTACAACCCTGCTCTAACTGCATCTCACACTTTAAGCAAGACTGCGGCCTGTAACCTCTCTGCAGCTCAGTAAGATGGGTCTGGTTAACCCTCTCATTTCGAGACTGTTACGGAGGTACATGCGCCTGCGCAGAACGCTTTGAGAGCCATAGGTGGAAGGCATTTGAGAGGCAAAATGTTGTTTTGTTAAAAACAAGCTAATGCAATTTAGCTCTTCAGTGAGGATTTGAAGAACGCTTTATGACGCTCAAGGGGGGAAAAAAAAAGTTTTCTCTGTTGCTCCCCTGCCAAAGCCTGTGTTTGGCAGCCGTGTTTTTCTGTAAAGGCTGATGGAGTTGCCAAATCTTAAATTAGCAGGCATGAGGTAGTTTTCTTTCATCAATTTTTATTGGGTCATGGGGGAAACACAGAAAAGCTTATGTCTGAGGAAAGGAGTAATGAATCCTGACCCTGTACACAGGACTAGTTTAAGTTCTTATGATTTTAATTTTTTTTAAAATAGCTATTTATGCATCATGCTGTGTAAAAAGACACAGACTTTTCCTTGAGATTCCTCAATCCTGTAAACACTTAGTTGAAAGTGTCATAAACATTCAGGTGGGACAGCAGGACATTGTTAGGTGAGCGGAGACCACTTGAGCAAGAGCAGATCCTGTGAGTTTGGTGTCAGGAAACCTTACTGTTCATTGACCTGGGAGGTACAGAGAACTGGGATACTCTGTTTAACTATTCCCAACAGCACCAGGAAAGTTGCTGTGCATAGGTAACTACGGACTTCTCCTTTCAGGCTATTTAAATTGAAGAAACGCTACAGAAATGTCCTGGACACTATGTTTGAGTTGTTCCCCCGGATGGCCAGGTACTACCTTCTTCTCTTTGGGTGATGGCGGGGAGAGAGGAGTGAAGGTTTAGTGTCTAGGGCTGGGCTCAGGATAGGGACCTGTCCAACCTGCTAAAGGTGTTTATGCTCTGATCTGTCAATTGATTGTTACTGATTCTTCAGTGTGCTGCAGTGGAGTGTTAATCTTCCAATTTCTTGGAGCAGTATGCGATAAGCGACATTCCAGCACCCTGGGCCTCCTCCTGCTTTTGTGTTAGGAGGATAACTAAGAAGTCGATGCTTGTTTAATTTTTCTCCCCATCCCAGCTTTTGGTGAGAGGAGAAGCCCGTTTGGGAGGAACGTTGGCATGAATATACTCAGCCCCAGATGCTTCCCTGGCCTTAGTACAGCCACTCGAGAGCATTATTGTGAAATGGTGGGGCAGAAGGAGCTTGGTGTTTGAGTGGGGCATCCTCAGACCTTATTCCCTTGAAGGACGTCTGAGGAGAGCGTGTTAGCTAGAGAACCCTGTTCTTGGCACAGTCCCTGCATCCAAGGACATGGAGAGGGCAGAACCAGTGTGTGTTGTTCTTTATTAAAGAAACTGTGGAGAGACATTTGTTTACCAGAAAAAGACAGACTGGGAGGGAATCCAGGCTGCTTTTTAGTTTCTCTCTTCAGCAAGTGGCAAGCTCCTTGTCCAAGGACTTCTTGAATGAGAGCAGGCAAAGAACTGCAGAGCCACAGTGGCGGGGAGGGTGGTCTGGAGTTTTCAGTGCTGCTTCCCATCCGTTGGAAATTCCTTCCAGAGAAACCAGTCTCTGACTTTGTGTTTCCCTGCCTTAGCAACTCTTGAGCAGCACAGTACTCTTTCTGTTTTTGCCTCCAGCCTGGGTTTAACCCTGCTGATCTTCTACTATTGCTTTGCCATTGTTGGCATGGAGTTCTTCGCTGGCGTGGTCTACCGGAACTGCTGCAAGTGAGTACTGCAAATCCATCCCCCTCTGCAGTGGGTCTGGTACACAGCCAGTAGCAGTGTCTGTGGCAGCTCTGTCTCCCTGTGGACAAGGGGCCAGAGGATGGGTCTAAATGGGGTTTTGCAGCTAAGGCAACATGCTGGGAAAATCTAGGGGAGACACTTCACTTCTCTAGGTAAGATGGGATTAAATGGCTTTTGCATTGCATCTGGAAAGGGAGAGACTTCTGTGGTGGGGTTGGCTGCTGTCGTGGTTTAATCCCAGCCGGCAACTAAGCACCACACAGCCGCTCACTCACTCCCCTGCAGTGGGATGGGGGAGAGAATCAGAAGGGTAAAAGTGAGAAAACTCGTGGGTTGAGATAAAGACAGTTTAATAGGTAAAGCAAAAGCCGCACACGCAAGCAAAGCAAACCAAGGAATTCA
>NW_008825429.1:4056030-4070732 GCF_000699105.1 Pygoscelis adeliae
CTGCAGTCCCTTAGGGGTGTACCTGCTCCAAGTGCAGCCTTATCTGTGAGCCACAGTCTCTCCAGGGGTATACCTGCTGCGGTATAGACTTATCCACAGCCACAGTCACTTTGAGGTGCACATGTTCCAGCGTGGCCTTCTCCATGGGCCACAATGCCTTCAGAGCTATACCTGCTCCAGCGTGGCCTTACCCACAGCCACAGTCCCTTCAGAGGTAAACCTGCTCCAACATGGCCCCTTACCCATCTGCAGTCCCTCCAGGGGTGTACCTGC
The DNA here is from genome assembly GCF_000699105.1 of Pygoscelis adeliae. NCBI lineage: Eukaryota > Metazoa > Chordata > Aves > Sphenisciformes > Spheniscidae > Pygoscelis > Pygoscelis adeliae. The sequence continues at coordinate 4,056,304 of NW_008825429.1, forward strand.
TCTGTCGTGGGCTTATTCATGACCACACACTTTGAGGTGCTGCAGCATGACCTGGTTTTAATAAGCTCTGTAACTCGCCTTAGGTAGCTGCACTGGGAGGACTTATTCATGATACTGTGGCTGGAAACTCTTGTAACAGCTGCTCTAGAGCAAAGTTGAGATTTTTATCATGGTTTATCTTTATCACCAGAGTTGCTCTGCTAGATGTGTTACATATTGAGGCCTCACTTAGAATCACAGAATCATTAAGGTTGGAGAAGCCCTCTAAGACCATCGAGTCCAACCATCAGCCCAACACCACCATGCCCACTAAGCCATGTCCCGAAGCGCCTCATCTACCCGTCTTTTAAATACCCCCAGGGATGGTGACTCAACCACTTCCCTGGGCAGCCTGTTCCAATGTTTAACCACTCCTTCAGTAAAGAAATTTTTCCTCACGTCCAATCTAAACCTCCCCTGGCGCAACTTGAGGCCATTTCCTCTTGTCCTATCGCTTGTTACTTGGGAGAAGAGACCAACACCCACCTCGCTACAGCCTCCTTTCAGGTAGTTTTAGAACGCAGTAAGGTCTCCCCTCAGCCTCCTTTTCTCCAGGCTAAACAACCCCAGTTCCCTCAGCTGCTCCTCATAAGACTTTGTACAAGATAAATTCACCTGGTCTTGGAAGCTAAGCTGTCCTGTGCCCTTTTTATCTTAAATGATGCCAGACCACTAGGAAATGCCAAGCTTTAAGGGTGTGAGCCAAGGAGTCTAACTCAAACACTCAGTTTCTCTGGTATAATATTTGCTGAATGATTAGAAAGACTCCATGTAGTCCCTGGGCTTGTGCTGAGCTGTGAAGGACAGAGGCTTTCTTTCAGAGAGAACAGGCAAGCGTTGGCCAAGAGGTAGAAACTGCCACCCTGCTCACTACCTTCTAAGTGTTTTGGTATTTATAACCCTTGAGATTTTCCTTGCTTTTCCACTTCTCATTCTTTGTCCTGGTTTCTCCAACCAGCACAAGCACAGTTGCAGATTCCTACCGCTGGGTGAATCATACAGTTGGCAACAAGACGGTTGTGGAAGAAGGGTATTACTATCTCAACAATTTTGACAACATTTTGAACAGCTTTGGTAAGGGCAATTTTGTCTATAGCAAAGACTATTCCTTAGTGCATCTGCGTTCCTGCAGAGCTGGGTGGCAGGACTGTAATGCTTGTGTAAGCCTGGGACTCTCCCAGAGAGTCCTACTAATGCACCTCAAACACTCAGCATCCTGCTCTTTCTGTCTGGAAAACTCCAGCTGACTAATTGTGCCATGACTGTTTTGCAAGGTAAGCAGACAGCTCTTAAAAGCCAGCGTGAAGCCAGCAGATCTGTTCTGACTGGTGATCAGACCAGACTTCCAGGGATGTTTAAGTCCCTACCCTTCTAAAGAACCAATAGTGATGCTAATACATTTCTTTAAACCCACTGATGAAGAATAATTTGAATGTGTTGATTACTCTCCATGATTATTCTTGATGTGTGAGCAGAGGTGCTTATCTCCTGGAGGTTTCAGAGGTCTCCATGCTCTCTGGTAGAAAGAGTCAGGTCTGTTTCTGATTTTTTTTAAGAAATATAGATTAAGCCATGCTCCTGGTTCTGTGGGTCTAACCCCCTTTGTCTGAAGTAATTGCAGTGATGAGGGTCTGCATTCTGTCTCTGGATTTGCTGGCTGGATTGAAACTTCGGTGTCTTGCGTCAGTCTTCCCTGTCAAATACTTTGTCTAAGAATCACTGTAAAGTAGGTCAGGATGGATAAAGCAATTGCCTGTATTTTTTTCTCCCACTCGTATACAGTCACGCTGTTTGAGCTGACAGTCGTCAATGACTGGTACATCATCATGGTAAGTAAACCTCAGCTACTTTGTGTGTATAGACAGCACGGACTCTTTGCCAGTTGAGCTAGATCTTCCACGCCACCACTGCTTTCTTCCCCTGGTGATTGGAGATGGGCCCAACATTGTCACTTCTTGTTGCCAGACATCTTTTGCTCCTGATAGTTGGGTGACATTTGACCTCTGGCATGCTGCTGGGCTTGTTTTCTTGTGGATCTTGACCAGCCTTCAGGCCAGGTTTCACAATCTGGACAAGCGAAGTCACTCTGTATTCCAGCTTGTCACCCTGCTGTCCAAGCTGTGTTCTTATAGCAGCAATGGTTCATACAGCCACAGGCTTTAAATGTTCTGTATGTTTGCATATAGGAACCTCTCTTTTAGCTTGAGAGGCAGATTAGCTGCAAGGACCAGTTGGGGCATTGAGCACTGCACAGGCAGTCCCTGGGACTAACTGTGGAGCCATGAATGAGAGAGAGTGTTTATGCTGCTTTACCTCTGTTGGCAAGCAGTTAACAGCAGATTTCCCCTTCTTTTGTGCACTACTGACTTCTTCCCTCTCCTCTTTAGGAAGGGGTGACATCCCAAACCACTCATTGGAGCCGTCTTTACTTCATGATCTTCTATATTGTGACCATGGTAGGTTTCTGGACATGCTTCGTGCATCAAATAGTGGGGATGAGGGGGGGAGGCAGCTTTTACTGTGTTTCAGAGGGAGCTTCCATCCCTAAATGAGGATAACTTTGCTCTTCTACATAAACGTCTTCCAGAAACAGGTGTGAGTCCACATCACTTGCAGAAAGTTGAATTTATGGGCAAAGCTGATGCTGCACAAATCTGGGCCTGGGGTAAGGGCTAGGGCAGCACAGAGTTTTGTTCTGTCCCCGTTGTGGTTGACTGTTAGCAGTTTACTCACAGGTAGATGTGTGACATGTGCGTCTCCTCTGCCATGGAGGAGCTGGGGAGCATGGAGCTGAAGCACAGACCAAATGCTCAGCTTCGTGTTGAATTGGGCTGGAAGAACCTCCCAGTAGCAGCCTCCTGATCTCTTCTGTTCCTGTCCTCTCCCAGGTGGTGATGACAATCATCGTGGCTTTTATTCTGGATGCTTTCGTCTTCCGCATGAACTACACTCGGAAGAACCAAGATTCAGAAGGTCAGAACTGAGGACTGGCCGACCTACAACATCATCTCTTCTCTCTCTGGTGTCTTATGTCTGTAGGAGAGAATGGGACTGGCCAGCAAAGACCAGATTTTTGTTTTAGCCTGACTTCCTAAGCTCATTCTTATGCTTTTGTGTGATATTTCTATCTGGTCTTTCCGCTCTGCCTCTCATCTCTCCCCCACCACTCCCCCAAAAGTGTGTGTGTATGCATGTGTTTATCTCTGTCTGTGTGTGTGTGTGTGCACGCACATGTAAACATCAACTACTTGAGCCATTTCAACCAGATTGCTTAAAGATAGGAAGTCCGCACGCATTTCATGAAAGAAATCTAGGAAACATTACGGCACTGATGTAGCAAAGCTCAACAAGAGACCTTACAGGAAGGGAAGGTGATTTTTCTTTTAAAACCAATTTCCCTCCTTCACTAATATACTCACCAGCACCAGAACGTGTCTCCAAGCGGCTTGTCCAGCATTCAGACACGAAGGCACTGGATCCAAGTGGTTTGCCAGCGCTCTGTGCCATGACATGGAGGACAAGGGACGCTGCCTATCCAGTTCTTTCCACATCTCCGAGTTGTACTTAGACTGGTGACTACATGCTGTTTTGGACATACCTGTCTGTAGCCTTTAGGAACTGACAGTGACTAGTCACTCCATCCCCTCGCCCCTGTGAGTCATCAGTTTTATTCACTGTCCTTTGTCTCCAGAGCTGGGCATCTGAAGCTGCATGTAACTTCGTGACCTGCTAATTTTGGTGCCATAAACACATTAATCTCTTATAGCCCTTCTCCTGCTATTCCTTCACGTGATCTACACCCAGACTTTTCTATCCATTCCCCGTGCAGACTCATCTTAATAATTCTTTACACTTTTCTGCAGGAAGGAGATAGAGCTACTGCAAGCATACATTTAATGCCAATCTTCCCCGCAGAAACATGGTGAAGACCCCAGCCATGGGAGTAGCTTTGATCAGTCCCTCATCTTTCTTAGGTGCCAGAAGATCCAAATGTGTGGTGCAGGCCCACAGGAGCCAGGCGTTGGTAGTTACAGAAACACTTGTCATCGTGATCCTTCCTGCACCCAGTTTGAAGGGTGCAGTGAAAGACATTTGTTAGCACTTAACTCCCAAGCCGTGTTAGGCAGTTGAAGGTCAAAAGGCAGCAGCTCCTGGGTGATTAGTTGCTTTGCTAGTTAATTTACAGGCAAGCAAAAGGCTACAAGATTTTTTTTAAGATTCTGAGGAGCCTGATGTTTTAAAAAGCTGAGATGCTTGCTGGCCCTACACACTAGTTAACTTCTTCCCAGCCATCTTGGGGGACAAGGACATACATGTTCTAGTCACAAAAGTAGGTACAGACCGTGCCTGACATCTGGCTTGGTCCTGTATGCTGTTAAGCTTTGCCTTCCAGGATTATCATAGCGGCTGATGAAGCAACGTTCATCTCGGTGGCTTTTTTTTCTCTTTCTTTTTCTTGCCTTTGCAGAAGACAACGGCATTGTGCTGGAGAAGGAGATCTCCAAGGAGGAAGTGGTTGGCATAATCGAGCTGTACAAGCGGAGTTCAGCTGCCACTGAAACCACTCAGCTGCAGAAGCTCGTTTTGCAGATGGACAAATACGGGGTAAGAGGAAATGCTTCCTGCAAGTTCTTGGCTTCAGGGGTGGGAGGCATACCAGGGCCACAAATGTCTTTTCGCTGTCTTCTAGAGAGAAGCTGCATGTGTCTTTGTAGTGTTGAGAGCTGAGCTACTGGAGGAACTCTGCAGCATTGGCACAAAGTATTGCTGCTCTAGAAAAGTAGCAGCTGAATTTCCCCTGCACTCTGAATAGCCTTGACAAAGGCTCATTGCTGTTGCCCGCCTCTAACTTCACTTAGAGCTGTCCTGGCCCAGTACTGTCTGGAAAAAAGTATATTTATTTTTCTCTAAGGAAGCCACTGTCTTGTAATTCTCCTGCCTCTCTCTCTGTGCCATCGTACACTTAGGCCCGAACAGTCCTGAAACATTATACAGCAATATGATGGTATCGATTCCAAGCACCAGGCTTCCTTTCTCCATGGCACTGCTTACATTTTCATTCCAAAACAGGATGGACAATTGGAAAAATGAGCTGACCTGGGTAACTGCTGTTTTCTCAGAACTGTTGTCTCATGCATCTGTGAAGAGCTTAAGTGGTTGTTTTGATAATAGCCATTATATTCTTGTATCACCACTACAAAGTGCAGGTGCTACAGTCTCTTAGGTGACCTTTATTTGCTTTGGTTGGCTAGGTGGTTAAAGGCTGAGCTCTTGTTCACACAGACAAAACTCAGAATAGTGATGAGGATACTGATCAGAAGCGGTTTTCAAGGCAATAAACCACAGGAGGATGCTGTCCTCAGCCTTGCAATGGAGTCTAGAATGATGATGCCAGACCTGAGGTTTCTTTTGCTTCTCCATCCTGTTCATATAACTCACGTGGTCAGAGAGTAATTCAGACTTCAGCTCTCTGCTTACATGATTTAAGAAGTCCAGGGCCATGGAGCAAATGATGTGGTCTAGACAAGTGGGACCTGAAATGGTTCTTAGACAAGATCTTATCTGGAAGCTTGGGTTTGAGCCTTGTTCCAGGCACTGATGTTATGTTCATCTGAATAAATGAAGCACCACTGACAGATGCATCCGTCCGAGCTACAGCTCCTTCTGTAGCCTGTGGGGACCTGCTCAGTGTGATTCATCTCAGCCTGCAGTAGACGCCTGCATTTGTTTAGGTGATGTGCACCCTAAAATGCCTTTTTCCCATGGCAATAGAAGGAGCCCAGGATTGCCCGAGCTCATCAGTGGACGATGGGTGTCTGCATGAAGGATGCCTGAATTTCCAGGGACCGATCCTGTGAGCTGCTCAGTGACTGATGAATGTCTTTTTTGCTTTTTCCTCCTTCTTCTCCCAACTCTTTAGCAAATGTCAACAGTGTTTCTGGGACGCAGATCAAGGACCAAGAGTGATTTGAGTATGAAGATGTATGAGGAGGAGATACAGGTATGTGGGTCCGAGTTGGAAATATCAGCAAGTCTGTGGTGAGCAGAACGTTGCCTAGAATAACAAACCATCCTTTTAAACACTGGAGGCCTTCTTCCTCCAAGACCCAGGCAGCCATGTGCTCTGTGAGAAGGGTGGGCAGTAGATGAAGTGTGCTTTAGATTGATCCGTTCTTGCACTCAGGAACTTTCTTAAACCGCAGAGCACGTCAGAGCCTCCTCAGTGGGTCCAGGTGCCCGGCTGTGCAGGTGTGTGTCAGCCGAGGCACAGTAACCGCACGCTCAGTGTGCGCGGAGGCACTCCAGCCTGGCTGAGCTTACCTAGAGTCGCCGAGGTGGACGTGTTTGCTGGGGCTACGAGCACATGCGTAGTGCGCTCCTGGGGCTTGGCTGCTGAACGCTAATTTGTTAAGGCACTGGAATGTGATTGTGTTTGCGCTTGGGCGTGTCTGTCTGACACAGAAACCAAGCGTTCTCCCAGGCAGGGTGCTGCTTGCTGCGAGCAATGCTGCCTGGTCTTCCTTCAGAATAGCAGGCTAACAAAGATGGGAAACACTTAAATCAACTGATTCTCTGGGTTGTTTAGGGCACTCCTGCTAGTGCCCTTCGTGGTCAGGAGCTTTATGCCATGGATTTGGTCACTGTAATGCCTGCCAGACGTTCGCCTCCAGGTTGAAGGTCATGGGCTAATGTAATGATTAGTACTGAAAGAATTAATCTCGTAACCATTTGAATCTGTCCTTTGGCCCTTGGGCGGGTAGCTTGGGGATGAGTCTTCAGTCCCCCTAACAAAAATGAACATGTTATTTGCCGTGGAGCTGGGTGGAAGTCTGCAGAGAAGCTCCCCGCCTGTTCTGCTTGGTCTCCGATTCAGGGATGTAACGTCTTGTAACACCCTGGGCGCTGCCCAGGATTGGGAGCAACTCTGCAAATCCCAAACATCATGGGGACATCAGTACTAGAGTCCTAGACGTTCAGGAGGGACATGCTGAGAGAGGAATGTTTCCTTGCCCGGGTTTGTCAGTTCAGCCAGCTGTAGCTGAGCCACAGGTAGTACTTCTTGCTTGGACTGTGGGTGGCAAGGCCTCGGTGTGTCCGTCACAGCCATGCAGCAGTTAACCAGGTTGTGCCAGGAGGTTAGGCTATACCCAGGGCTTTGGAAAGAGCCTCTCTGTGCCTGAGCAAATGTGCCCTCACATGGCAGAGCAGCCGAATGCTCTGCCCTTCGGGGTCCTGCTGGGGGGCTGCGAGGCCAGTGTGGGGCAGAGCCTGATCTCGGTGTGTTTGATCTCCGGTTGCAGGAATGGTATGAGGAGCATTCCAGAAAAGAGGAATCTCAGACACCATTGCAAGAGCCTACACCTGCTTCCAACAGCTCTCTGAAGCCCCTGAGCCTCCGACAACGCTCCCAGACTGTCATTTAGGCCTAGCTAACGCAAGCCGCCTTCTATGCAATAACCTAGAGTATTACTTCACAGCGTATATATTGGGATGATGTATATAGATCTGTTCAGTGTACTGTTCGGCTTTAGGGTTTAAATCTCTTCCCCTAGGCAGTGAATTGCTGAAAAACCAGAGGCCCAGGGGACTCTGTGTAAGGCTGCTACACCCAGATTGAGCATGATGCCCATGCTCAGCACAGAGCGAACATCTCGGACAGAACAGAGACCTTCTCCCTCTGAGCCGCTTCCCAGGCCGGAGCCTGCTGTTTGTCTTACCACTAACAGACCTTGGGGAAAGGGATGTGTAATCCATTAACAGCAGGCAATGCGCTGAAGCCACCTGCTTAATATTAAAACTTTTGCCCTTTTTGAAGATCTCTTCTGCTTAAAGGGTACCATTAACCTAGGAATAAAAGATCAGGGAGTGAGTTTTTGTTTCTTCTCTACCTTCCTTATGCAAAGAAAGGGGAGGTGGTGTGAAATTTCAGCACTTTTGGAAGAGCAGTCTGCCTTTCCCCTCCTTTTTGGCACACCTAGATGCACTCCCTGTAGCAGATCCAGCTCTGATTTATTGAATTTAGCTGTCCCTGAGTGGTTCCGTAGCAGCTGGAGACAGAACTGAGGGCCAGCATCTCATCGTGTTATGACCACAGGTGGGACAGGAGTTTGGGGAGACAAACTCTGCCTCTGCTGTAGCTATCCAGTATCTGCATCGCTGCTGGTCAGTTCTGCCGGTGGCACTGCCCAGGATTGGGATCGCCTCTGTAAACCCCAAACCTCCTGTCTCTGTTCAGTGAGGGGGGGGGATTCTGCAGGGTGACAGTGGCTGTTGACCTCTGCCACTTGGCCACCTGCTCTGTAAATGGCAAATCTATGGCTGGTTCTTAGCTCAGATAGATGACTAGGAGGAAGAAATGGAAGGTTTTGCAACTCCGAGTCTGACTTATTTCTGCCTGGCTCTGGGTTAAGGAGAGCTTATGGGCATCAAACAGTACTGCCGGTTAGTCCTCAGCCAGGTCATTGCTTTGTTTATACAGGTGAGCGAGTCCCAGCGCAGCAGCGTTGCTCCTCCCTTGCTCTCACCTTTGCAGAAATGTTCCTCAGGCTGGCAAATGCTGACTGAGTCGGATCTTAGGAAGGTCCACTGAAGAGCTTTACTGTTCCCCTGAATTTTGGATGCAGAAGGAACGTGGAAGACAACGATTCTTCTCACCCGTGTGCTTTTCTGCAGCTGGCAAGGAGGCTGCCAGACCTGGTAGCTGAGGGATGGGAAGGAAGAGGGGAAAAGGAATCCCTTCCCAGCTCTGCCACGTTTATTCTGTGATCATGGCAGGTTGCATCATCGCTCGTGTTTCATTGCCCGCAACATGATGAGAACCTGTCTCTGTAAGTCCTCTTTTCTTCCCTGTCAGCACAGAAAGTGCTGAGGGCTAGGAGTATCTGTCAGTGGGGAGGCTCCCCTCACCTCTTGCTGTTTGATCTTTTCTCAGGTTCAGACTAACAGTGGAGTTTGCTGGGGAGGCTTCCTCCTTCCTCCAGATAGATCAGGCAGCGGGAGATCTGTGTGCCCATTCCCTTTGTCCCACGTACCTTTTTTTTTTCCTTGGTAGCCTCACCACGTGGCACAAGGACAGCGGGAGAGGACTGATCCTACCCGGGCAGCTCAGGAGCATTTCCTGGGTGGATGAGACTTTCAAAAGTAGGCAAGACAGAGCTGCTTCTGAAAATGTCTCCCTGCGTAGCATGGTGGGAGGGTTTGGGCTATGGGATGGAAGGAGCGGGTGAGCAGCTTTCCGGGCAGCACGCACGCCAGCGTCTGCTCTCAACCCTTGCCAAATTCCCTGGGTGCCTCAGGGCAACTCTTTGTTTCCTTTCTGGGTATCGCAGGTATGAAACTACTTTTGAGCTGAACCGTGAAGGACCTTAAAGGGCTGTTTTCCAAACCATAAATTTGACCACAAATTAATGAGCAGTGCAGTTGTTGCTCTTGCAGTTGCTCTGCATGGCATCACAGCCTGGGAGATTTATCCAGATTAGTCCTGGGGCTGGAGGAGATGTTGTTTATTCTGTTTTAAGCTGTGGGCAGGATGAATGAGCATTGTGAAGGCTGGGGGGGGGGGAAGTGTTTAAACTCCGCATTCCCCTACAGCCTATTTCTCCTTGCAGGGCTGTCAGTGACTTTTTTGGGGGTGTTTTCTGGGTGTGAAAGAAGCTGCAGCTTTAAGCTATGTTGGGGGGGGAAATAATCTGCTTAACATGCAATAACAGGGCTCTTGTGTCACAGAGATGGGAATGCTTGGACTGGGGTTCAGGGCTCAGGTGCTGCTTCCGTGGTTTCGTGCTGAGGTGTTGATCTGCCCCCGGGTGCACACTGTATTAATTATTTTTGTAAACCAAGGAGGGTCGCAGAAGTTTACTTCTTCCATTTGAATTTGGAAGGAAACAAAGTTTGAGTACGGGGCATCCCCTTCAATTCGTCCTCCTCTCCCCCACCTGACACACAGACTAACGACAGAGACAATCATTTTGTAGGGAGCAAGGGAGGAAGCACTGCAGGATTTTGTATGCTGGCGTTTTGTTTATAAAATGATTTTATGGACATGTCTGTAAAATGTTCTCTAGATTTTTTCAAGCACACTAATAAAAAGCATCCTCGGCTTTGTAAAGGCAGCGGCTTCCTTTCCTCCTTCCGTGTTATTCCAGAAGCGGGGCTTGGCTGCAGCTGAAGCATTTCCACCGTGTTTGAAGAGGAGCAGTGCCTGCCCTCCCTCTCCGGTGGCAACTGCTTGCGTGAGCATATTTTGCATGCGTGCCCTGCCGAGCTGCTCTGACTTCTTGTTCCTGGACACCGCAAAGCCCAGCTTCCCTTCTGCCCTCCTCCCTGCCAGTTTTTTTTCCCTAAACGTTAATGCTTTCAAACTTAGGTTTTTTAAAGCTACCCCAATGCAATGTTTAAGGTTAGAAGGGGTTTTTTGACCCTGTACCTCTGTATTGGTACGTTGGCCGCGGTTTCGATTGCTTTAGCCCTGCTGTGTGTAAGGAAGTGGAGCTTGTCTCCCCGGATAATTCCAGCAGCTGCTGGTAACTTGTGAGCAGGTTCAGGGCAGAGCCAATAGCTGCAGGCACAGGCAGCGTTATTGTGAAAGCCCGCGTCTGGTTAGAAAAAGGAGAAATGATGCAGGCCCAGGAGGCTGCTAGCACTCCTAGAAGGGAGCAGGAACCAGGTCCGGCAGTTGTGCTTCTTGCAAAACAGCCCCTCTCTCCCCGCGGAGCAGAAATGTGGTTGTCCGTCCGTAATGGCAGTTTGCTTTCTAGCCTGCACCCTGCGGATCCTCCGACACGGAGCAGAAGCACCGGCCCACCCGCTCCGACACCCCCGCGGCCCTGGGGCCCCGCCGGTGTCCTCGTCCCAGGGGAAGCTGCGTAATGCCCCTCGCAGCCCGTGCTGACCCCGTGCCGGGACGCTGCAGTTCCCAGCCGTGCAACTAAACGGCCGAGTCAGGCGCATGTGACTGCTGTTGAAAAATCAACTGCCAGTGAACCCGGAGGAAACCACTTCCCCAAGCTGCTGGGGAAAACCGCCCTGCACGGCCAAGGGTGTCAGCCCCCCAGGCCCCTCTGCTGCTGCTGCTGCTGGCTCAGCTCCGGAGGAGCTATGGGTGTTCCCTCTGCCCCCGAAAGGCACCGGGCTGTTACGCTAGCACAGAGCAGGAGAAAACACCCTGGCAGCAAACAACGCAAGTCGAGGTCGGGTTTGGGTTTTTTATTGCAATTTTTTTTTTTATAGTGCCTAAACACAGACTTGCCAGAGGCTAATGCTGTGTGTGGAAACCTCCATGTCCTTTCCTACAGCTCTGCCCACCCTAGGAGGAGGAGAAAAGTAGGATTTTGAAACCCAGGTTGAAAAACATAGCTTAAAAAAGCAGGGGAAACCAGCCTCCCTTGTTGGTTTGTTGGTTTTTTTTTCCTCCAGCTTTGCCTGTGTTAAAACCAAGCACTGCCCTGGAGCTTTGTCTCACCTTAACCCCATCTCACTTTGCCTCGGCTGCTATTGCAAAGCCGCAGTATGAACACGTCATGTCCTTTGCAAGGGCAAACTTGTGCTCAGACCTTCTCAGAGTTACCCCGTGTAGCGTGACTGCCCTAGCCCTGTCCCAGAGCAGCCAGGATGGAGATGGCGAGGGGAAAGTGAAGTGATTGAAGAGGTAAAACCTCTCCTGCTGTGACCCTGGGCTGGAGCTGCCCTCTCCTCTGCGCCTGCCACCCGGGGAAGCCGAGGTCTTAACCTCACTCTTGCTCAGAGCCACTGTGAGTTAAACAAGATTAAACAGAGCGGGGAGAGGACGTAGCTAATGGCTAACAGCTCCTTTTCCTTTCCAAAAGCATAAACACACCTCCCCTCCCCGAAAGCGAAGGCTGAGGGCTGGGCTGGCACATGATGCCTCCAGCACGTGGTGGCAGCAGCACAGTTGGGGTCGAGGTGCCCTTGTCCCCCTGGCAGGGACAGGGAGAGGGGACAGCAGGGCCCCAGTCCGGCGGCGAGGCAGAGCGAGCGCCAGGGATGGATGTGCATCTCCTGCCAGCGGTGGGGCCGGTCAGATGGCGGAGAGATGGATCACCCTGAACTCGGTCAGCAGGGCCACGCAGAGGAAGGCCAGGTAGTAGAGGATGAGGCAGACGCCGTACGCCTTGCCCAGCTGGAAGCACTGCGCTGGCACCGACACAAAGGAGAAGACCAAGCTCAGCCCCAGGGCCCCGGCGAGGATCCAGACCAGGAGGCTGTCGGGCTCCAGCTGTCGGAGAGACGGGGAGTGATGTGGAGTGACACCGGGGTCCTGCTGCCAGCCTGACCCGTGCCACCGTGTCGCTGCAGCCTTACCTTCACCACCAGCCGGCTGCTGGTCATCTGCAGCAGCCGAGTCCCACGCCGACCAGGATGTCTGGGGCACGTTCAGGACGGAGACGCGGCGCAGGGGACCTCGGGGGAGCGACGGAGCCAGCCACGTCCCTCCCGCCCCGGGGAGGGGGACAGCACGGGCCCTCCTCCTCCCTGCCTGCACCCCGTGGCCGTCGCCTAGCCCAAAGTGTTGCCTGTTTGTGGCGAATACAGCCTGGAGCACTCGAGGAGGAGAGGTTTCAGCCCAGTCTGGGAACCACACAAAGCCTCCCGGAGGGTGGCACAGCCTCTTCCTCTCCTTCCCTTTGGCAGATCCCAAATCTGCCAGACTCCAGCCCAAATCCCCACCCTGCTGGGGCTGGGACAGCAGTGGGGACGGGGGGATGCTGCTGGCTCCATCCCTGCAGCTCCTGCAGTTCACGAATACCACGCCAGTCCCCCCGCTCTGTGCGGGCACCGGGGAGGTTGCCAACATCCCAGAGACTCTGGGATGGGTCCTGCCTAGCTCCTTCCCAAGGGTCCCCCAGGAGCAGGGGCTCTCCCTGGGCTGCAGGCAGGGAACCTGAGGCAGCCCCTGCCCCAAGCACCACCACCACCTCCCGCCCGGCACCCAAAGGATACTGAAGATGATGCCCCCGAAGCAGGCAGAGAAGGCCATGCGGGGATAGCCCTGCCGTGCCATGGTGAGGTCAGAGAAGGTGTCTGCAGAAGGAGAAGGGGAGACCTTGGGGGATGCCAGGAGGGCGGGTGCACCTGGGGTGGCACTGGGGCGCAGCAGAGCCCTTACCGCCGATGCTGTTGCCCCACGCCAGCAGCGTCAAGCCCAGCACGGTGTTGCTCAGCTGGAAGATGATGCCCAGGGTCCGGAGGATGTTCACCAGCTCCGTGGCCGCGGCGTTGATCCACATGGCACTGGCCAAAAACCCGAGGAAGGCAAATACCTGCCAGGCAGAGGGGTAAGCTGGTCCCTGGGTGCATCCCGCAGGACCCTGCACACCTCCAGCCAGCCGTGTCCCTCCTGGGGACACTGGGGACCAGGAAGGAGGTCCTGGCTCCTGCTCTGCCCCCAGGACCCTCAGCCCAGTCCACAGCAGGCTGGGCTTGCTCCCCAGTGGGCATTCAGGGCTGGGGGACACCTTACGCAGTGGTACTTGGGCGGCTCCTCATTGCTTGTGGTGATGAAGATGATGATGGCCAGGAAAGAGCCAACCAGTATGACCAGTCCCCAGACTGGGAAGATGCCCTGGATCTGGTACAGCCCATCTGCATGTGGTGGAGAGAGGGGGCATCAGAGCGGCCCTGCAGGCACCACATGGGCTGGGGCAACCATATGACCAGGCTCGTGGTATGAGGTAAAGCCTTGTCCCCTGAAGCCACTTCTACCCTAAGCCTTCACAGGGCTGCTCCCCTCTGTGCCTCAGTTTCCCCAGGCAGGCCAGGCCTGCCCCATTTTTCCCCGAGGACCTGGATGCCGGGGGGCCCAAACCCCCACCCCTGGGGGGAGGACAGAGCCATCTAGCTGCAGACCAGGCCTCCCACCTTGGCTCTTCGCTGGCCCATCCTCCCCTCCCCAAATGGGGTGCCAGCTCCAAAGGGCTTCTGCGGTCCCCAGGGACCATCTCGGTCCCATCCCCTCCTGGGTGTCCAGGGCTGCCAGGGCTCTTACAGGCGCCTGACTTCAGGGTGAGGATGCAGAGCAGGGGGCTGGTGAGGACATGCAAGCAGTTGAGGGGTCTCTTCCAATTCAGGTCATCCTTATCAGGGTCCACGACGGGAACGGTGAGCAGCAGCACCAGCTCCACGGGCACCTGGGAGGAGCAGCCGTGAGCCTGGATGGGGGACCCCCAAGACAGGACACCCCGGGAGGTGCCCCATGACCTGTCCTCCACCTGCCTGCCCTTGTCCCACCATCCCCATTGCAAAGCCCAGGGGTGATGCAGCCCCAGGGGCCAGCAGGGAGGGGGACGCCCCGTGCGGGGGCTCCTCCCGGCTCGCGTTCCCCCCCCCCCCTTCCCCCCCTTGAAGACCCTGAAGAGCCGCCGGCACCCGGG
>NW_008825429.1:4071697-4072680 GCF_000699105.1 Pygoscelis adeliae
GCGCCCCCAGTGGGGGCTCCCCTTCCCAAAGATGGCCCCGAGGGCCAGCCCTGCCGTCCGCGGGTCGGAGAAGGCCACCACGGCGCTGAAGACATCCGGCGCCCCGTTGCCAAAGGCCAGGAAGGTGACACCATGGAGAGGGAACATCAAGGAAAAGCCCTGGTGGCCTCCTCCCCGCAGGGACACAGGGTACCTGCCCGCTCCAGCCACCGCAGGACTCTCTCCCGGTGCCAGCACACCACCGCTCACCCCATCACCACCTCCAGCTCACGCTCCAAATCGGTTTCCCCTGGCACGGTGCCGAGGGTTTGCAGAAGTGCCCCCATCATGCCACCTCCCCCTGTCCCGTCCCTGCATCCCCCCTCCCCGGCCAAGGTCCCCCGCCGCCCACAAGGATACTGCCACGTTGTGAGACAGCTTCAGGTTGGTGGAGATGGCCGATAAGTTGGGGCAGAAGCTGGAAGGGCAGAGAAGGCGGAGAGGGGTGACAGGGCTGCTCCAGGACCACGGGGCTCCCCCCTCACCCCGGGGACCGTCCCCTCCTCTGCGGGGCTACTCACAACTTCTCCGCCGTCACGCCCAGGATGATGAACAGGTACAGGAGCCAGAGAGCCTGCAGGGTCAGGGATGGCAGAGAGTGGGGTCCCCACCCCGTGCCCCAAAAGCCAAGCGTCCCCCAGCAGCATCATCCCCGCTCCTGTCCTTACGTAGAGGGTGACGGCCAGGGGGAGCAGCCGGGGGGGGAAGACGCAGAAGACCCCCTCGATGTAGTCGAGGAAGCCGCCGTCCAGCCGGCAGTCGGGGTTGCTCCGGACGAAGCGGCACCACTCGGAGCTGTTGCGTTTCCGCACCTCCCGGCACTGCGGGGCAGAGCGTGGGGTGCTTGGCCGGGCACCCCAAGTCCCATCCCCCCCAAGCGCCCACCGCCCTCCAGCGAGGGCTGCCATCGGGCACCCTGCGGGCGATGCTGCCCCTCTGGCGGG
>NW_008825429.1:4073937-4074778 GCF_000699105.1 Pygoscelis adeliae
GTGGCGATGGCCCCTCGACCCCGCACAGGGGCCTTTGCTGCTGCTAGTGTCCCTCTCCGCACCGAGCTATTGCATGGCCGGCGTACCCTGCTCCAGGACACGCTGCTGCCTCTGCAGCCCCCCGTGCCCCTGCCCCATGCAAGCCCCCGTGCCCCGTTTTCGGGGGGGAGGGGGGTGACTGTTGGTGTGGCCCCAAGAGCCTTATGGGATTAAAGGGTCCGTTTCCCACCCTGGCCGGTTTCTCGCTGAAGTCACATGCTGTGCTTCCCTCGGAATGGCCAGGGAGAGGGGAAAGGAAGAAAAATAAAGACCCAAAGGCAGCTCCCAGCTTGGAGGGTCTCCAACAGGAGCCCAGGTCCGGTCTGGCCCCCAAAGGCCAGCGGCACCCACTGGGTGCAAGCCCTGGCCCTATCAAATGCTGCCAGGAGCCCGCCTGGTGCATGGGGCAGAGCCCTGCTTTGCCCTGGGCATCGCCCCCAGCCCCCCCACGGCACAGTGCTGCTTTCTGCTCAACCGGTTTTCCTGGGTTTAGGCCAAACTTTGGCGCTTGCCGCATGGCCTGGGTCCCTGCTCATGCAGGCGGTGGGTGCACTGTGCATCCACCTTGGTTTCTGCACCCACGTCTCGGTGCGTGGCCGGGTCATCGGCGCGGTCTCGTACAGCACCAAGAGCGGGAGCGGGGACGTTTGGGCACTGGGCAGTAGTGGAAAATTAACCAGCAGCCAACTCCCCACCTCCTGGGAGAGCAGTGCTTTTGGGGTGCAGCCCTGCCCAGAACAGCCCCAGGAGTGTGCCACCTTTTCCAGCTCTGCAGCTTATCCAATAAAGGGCATTACCGGTC
>NW_008825429.1:4077950-4078774 GCF_000699105.1 Pygoscelis adeliae
TCTGTTCCCGCCTCAAGCTGCTGCCGGGCCGTCGGGATCTCCTGGTCGCCCACGACACCTGGACCTCCTACCAGTCCATGCTGCGCATCATCAAGAAGTACACGCTGCCCTTCCGCACCTCGGCCGGCGGTGCGTGGGCTGGGCTGGGGGGGCTGCATCTGACACCCCCCTTCTGATTCTTCCCTGCTTTTGCATCCCCCCCACCTCCAGGCAACTCTCAGATCCCCGGGAGCATCCAGGTGTTTTCCTCCTACCCCGGCACCATCTTTTCCGGGGATGACTTCTACATCCTCAGCAGCGGGTTGGTGAGTGGGGGTCTGGTCCTGGGGGACCCCTCCCCGGCCCCGCTGCCCTACCCATCGCTCCCCTCTCCACAGGTAGCGCTGGAAACCACCATCGGGAACAACAACCCGGCACGGTGGAAGTACCTGGACCCACGGGGCAGCGTCCTGGAGTGGCTGAGGAACATTGTGGCCAACCGCCTGGCCCGCAGCGGTCCCGAGTGGGCCGCCGTCTTCCGACAGTTCAACAGCGGCACGTGAGCGGGGCAGGATGGGGCACGGGAATCCCCCCTGGCTGTCACGGGAAGGGGGGATCGGATGGAGGGATGGTCCCCCCAGGCAGCGGGGATGTCCCCGGGGAGAGGCCGGCAGCCAGAGGGATGCTTTCCTCCTTCTCCGTGCCAGGTACAACAACCAGTGGATGGTGGTGGACTATAATGCCTTCACGCCGGGGAGAGCGAGCCCGCCGCAGGGTGTGCTGACCGTGCTGGAGCAGATCCCGTGAGTGCCCCCATTCCTCCCCACGCGCTGCCTCCTGTGCCG
>NW_008825429.1:4083035-4084278 GCF_000699105.1 Pygoscelis adeliae
GGGTGCCTCCCCCACCTCTCCCTGGCAGACCATCCATCGCCGGGGCCATGGCAGCCCAGCCCGGCGGGGGCAAGAAGCCCTTCCACATCATCTCGCCCGTCCTGGAGAGCCTGCCCCTGTCCCAGGCAGCGGGCACCAAGGTCTACATGAAGCTGGAAAACGTACAGCCCACAGGCTCCTTCAAGATCCGAGGCATCGGCCACCTCTGCCAGGAGGTGAGCGCAGGCACTGCGTGGGCAGGGTGCTGCCTGTGCCCTTATGGGGGGCACGGCGGGGGGACGCAGCTGTCCCCTTCCTTCCTTCTGTCCTTTCTTCCTTCCTTCCTTCCCTCCTGCCTTTTCCCCTTCCTTCCTTCTGTCCTTTCTTCCTTCCTTCCTTCCCTCCTGCCTTTCAGGTTGCCAAGAAGGGCTGCCGCCACTTCGTTTGCTCCTCAGGTAATTGGGCCCAGAGCTGAGGCGGGGGGAGCTATGGGGGATGCTCATGAGTAATATGGGAGGTGCAGGGGGGGCCGAGCCCTGCCTGACCCCCATTTTCCTCAGGGGGGAACGCGGGCCTGGCAGCGGCGTACGCGGCCAAGAAGCTGGGGTTGCCGGTCACCGTCGTGGTCCCCAGCACCACCGGCCCCGCCACCGTGCACAAGCTGGAGGAGCTGGGGGCGGAGGTGGAGGTCTCCGGCCAGGTACCCCTGCAGCAGCCCCCTAAAACTGGGGTCTGGGGAGACCAGAGGGGACTGAGCCTGAGCTCGGCCCGCTCTGCGATGCCGGGGATGCGCATGGCAAATCCCATCCCAAAAAGTCCCCCTCCTGCATCACCTGCACCCGGCATTGCGGCAGGGTCACCCCAGGGACCCCTACCTCAGCCCAGTGCCCTGCGTGGGTTTCTGGTGTCCCCTGGCCCCACGGTGACAAGGCACTCATCTCCGGGGTGCAAGGGCTGGATGTGGCCCCGCTGAGCTCCCTTCCCCCCCCCAAGGTGTGGGATGAAGCCAACAGGAGAGCCCTGGAGCTGGCACAGACCGAGGGCTGGGTCAGCATCCACCCCTTCGACCACCCCTTGGTGTGGTGAGTGCTGCCAGGGCTCAGCTCCTGCCCCCGGTCCCCATCCCCGGAGTCAGGGCTGGTTCGGGGTGCCCCCGGGCTGCATCCTCCCGCCCCCCCCTTGCCCTGCAGGCAGGGTCACGCCAGCCTGGTCTGGGAGCTGAAGGACTCGCTGGAGACCAAACCAGATGCCATCCTGCTGGCAG
>NW_008825429.1:4085237-4086840 GCF_000699105.1 Pygoscelis adeliae
CGCCGCCTCCCCCCCCCCCTGCCTCTCCGATGGCAGGGCTGGGGTACACACGTCCCGCTCTGCCCCTTGGATGTGCTGGGCATCCTCCTCCCCGTCCCCCAACCATCAGTCCCCCCTCCCCTCCCTCCCCTGCTCCTCCCAAGGCTGTTTGGACTGCAGCTCCCTGCCTCAATTAGCAAGCGCTCCCTCTCTGACTAATTACTTTGCTACTGTCTTTCTGCATTATTATTCTAATTATTATTAATTATTACAATCTTCTCCCATTCCTGCCGCGCTGTCTGCGGTCAGAAGAGAACAACACACGCAGACCCTCTTGTTACGGTGATTTATTGGTGGAGCTCCCCGGCCGTGTTTAACACCCGCAGGCTCTGAGGTGCACTGATACACACGTGTGTGTGTGTGTACACCTCAGCCCAGAGCCCCCGTGATCCCCCTTTTTCCCCCATCCCACTCTTTTTCCCATTCCCCCCTTTCCTCCAGGCTTTCCTGCTCTGCCCCGTTCCCACTCTCCGGTGCTGCGTTTGCTTTAGCCCTTTGCTATTGCACCTCCCGGGGTTTTTCGTGTCCCCCTCAATCACACTTCACCCCCCTCCTTCCTCCCATCCCAGGGTGATGTGGGGTCTTGCTCCCACTGGGGCTCCCCAGCCCTGACTGCTCCTCAGTTCCCCGGCTGAGCCCATGCCCCAGGCATCACCTGGCGATGTTGGGCAGGGAGACAAGCCCTTTCCTGCCCCCAAAACCCTTCTCAGCCTCCTCCTCCTCCTCCTCCTCCCCTTCGGAGCAGAGGGGGCTCAGCCCCAGGACCAGCTCAGACCCCGTCTCATAGGCAGCCCCCACGAAGCCCTTTCCCCTGGCCAGGCGCCTGCTCCGGGACCCGGCTGCCAACCCCCCAGAAACACCCTCCCTGCCTTCGGCCCTTTTCCTCTCTCCCCCAGTACATCCCACCGGCCAGGCCAGCCCCTCCAGATGCTTCTTGGAGGCCAAAACCCCATAAATCAAAACTCTGCCGCTCCATCGTGGGCAATATCTTATGTAAAAAGGTGTTTCCAGAGAGCACCGAAGGCTGGAGAATCCTATTACGAGGCACACTATTAATTATAAGGAGTCAGCCCAACCTACTCCAGCAATTTTTTATCCCAGGTCCAAAACCTGATTACTTTCCACCTTCTGCAGACCTTCCCCTTCTGGAAAAAAAAAAAAAAAAAGGGGGAAAAAGGTCAGAAGAAAAAAAATAGCATTGATGTTTGCCCAACAGCTTTTGAAAGGAAGTTTATTCCCAGGACTGATGCTGCTCTGCCGGGGCTCAGGGGGAGCCGGGAGCTCGCGGTGGTGTTTCCCCAGCACGGTCCCACGGGGGTTATTGCTGGTGGTGACATGGGCATGACCGTGGGGCTTGAGGTGACTCCCCAAGCACCCCAACAGGGAGCTTTGTCCCCTCCTTGCCTTGACAAGGGAGCGCTCGGGCTTTGGGTGCCAGCTGAGGGGAATTGGGCTTTGGATGTCCCCGGCAGGGACATGGGAGTGCGGGTTATCTGGGGGACACCCCGCCCGGGGCTGGGCATGGCCCCAGCTGGCAGGGGGGCACCCGTGGGGCACCTGGCGC
>NW_008825429.1:4087420-4088247 GCF_000699105.1 Pygoscelis adeliae
TAATAATAATAATAATAATAATAATAACAATAATAATAATGATAGCAGCAGCAGCAGCTGGTGTTCATCCAGTGAATGACCTTGTGCTCCATTTCATAATGCTCAAAATGATGCTGGGAGGGAGCTATTTAACAACCCGTCGCCCCGTCCTTACAAGAAGCACCCGTTACCTGATAACACCAACAGCCTGGAAGGGGTGGAGCAGAAGGGAGCGGCCGGCTGCACTCCTGCCTCAGTTTCCCTACCTGTTAAAAGGGGAGAAGGTGCTTTGCTTTCTGGGTGGTGGGAGCTTGGTGTCTTTGTGATGGCCTCAGCTCCTGGCTGAGGGATCCCTTGGGTCTCAGCCCGGCTCGTTTGCCACCCTGTTATTAATGCCGGTAATGGTATAGGAAGGATAAATTCCACCACTTGGCTGAACAGAGAAAATATGCAGAGAAGTGGCTGGCTTTTCATAAATCATTGGTGCTCCGTGCTACAACCAAGCCAGGACTTAAAATTCAGGTCAGGAGAGAGGGACTCTCGTAAGCCAGCGAGGGAAGGTAATTTATTCTGTTTATATCTTTTTACTGCAAGACAAGGGGGGGGCGAAACTCTGCCATGATTTTGCATTTTAAATATTAGTTCAGAGCTGCAGCCTGCCTTGGACTTTATTTATTTGTGTCTCCGAAAACAAGAGAGGGAAAGCAGGAGAGAGGATGGGGGCAGACTGGGGTGCTGGGGGAGGATACCCCCCTCCTGCCTGCCCCCGGTGCCCCCTTGGGGCAGATGGGACAAAAGCTGGTGATGGCATTCATGACACCCCCCCGACGGCGTGTCCCCCCCGCAGG
>NW_008825429.1:4098910-4099656 GCF_000699105.1 Pygoscelis adeliae
GGCGGGGAAGTGGAGACGGTTTTGTGTGTGCCCATGGGTAGGGGTGTCTGTGGAAAGAGAGAGAATCGAAATGAGAAAATACAGAGAGAAGAGACTAGGCAAAAAGAGAGAGAAAGAAAAGAGAAATAAAGAGAGGGAAAAAACACAGAAGGAAAGAGAGAAAACGTGTCTGGAAAAAAGAGAGAAGGAGAAAGGAAAAGAGAGCGAGAAAGGGAGAGAGTGAAGAAAAATAAATTAACGGAAACGAAAAAAGGAAGGGAAGAAGGAGAGACAGAAGGAAAAACGAAAGAAAAACGAAGAAAAAAAATAAGAGAAGGAAAAAGAAGGAAAGAAGGAATAAATGATCGAAAGAAAAAAAATAAAGAAGGCAAGAAGGAAGACGGAAAAAATGAAGGAAAAAAGAAGGGAAGAGGAAAAACGAACGGAGAAAAGAAATAAAAAGAAGGAAAGAACGGCGAGAATGGAAAAGGAAGGAAACGAAAAAGAAAGCGTGAAAGAAAAGCGCCAGAGCGAGCAAGAAAGAGGAGGGAAAAGAAAGAAAACAAAGAGAGAAGGAAAAAAGAAAGGGAAGGGAGAAGGAAAGAAATAAAAAAGGCAGTAAATTAAAAAGGGAAGAAATGGGCAAGACAGGCGAAGGCAAAGGCCGAAAGAGGAAGAGGGACCGGACCGTCGGCCGATCGCGGCCGCGCTCACGCCGTGGCTCTGCCCAAGTTTGCTGGGGGCTCCCTCGGCTTTTCTGGGGGGGG
>NW_008825429.1:4104986-4112050 GCF_000699105.1 Pygoscelis adeliae
GCTTCCCCCAGCCCCGACACCTCGGTGAGGGGCCCGGGGGTCTGCCCCTGCCCGCCTGCACGGCTCTTTGTCTGCCTCGTCCTCTCCTGCACACACGCGCACCCTTTCCCTGCGTCCACCACCCAACCTGCGTGTCCCCTCCCGCTCCTTCATGCATGTCCACGTATGTGCACATACCCTGCGCGTGCACACGCACTCACACTTCCCTGCACACACCCAAACCCTCTTCCCCTATACCTCCACACCCAAACCCTCTTCCCCTATACCTCCATGGCTCACAAACACACCCCTTCAACACGTTACATGCACACACCAGCCAGCCTTAACGCACACACAAGCGCACACACAAAACCAGCCCTCACACACGCACGTTCCCCCTGCAACACCCATCTCGGTGGCCCTGCCTTCTCTGACGTACCCAGGTTCTGTGGGAGCTGACACTATCCCTCAGCCCTATCTTTTTATACCAGGAGATGAGGTTTTTCTCTCACTGTAGGCCAGAGGAGAGAGCCCTTCCTGAGGTTGCCCTGGGGCCGGGAGCGGGGCTGAGTGTTTGGCCTAGACCGCTCCAACGCTCATTTCACAACCTGGGTGAGAAGCCAGGGCAGAAGCACCTCATGCTGGGCAGGGGTCTGAAAACACGTCCCTCACCTCAGCGAAGGGGGAGACTGCGTATGGGACGCCTCTAACCTCATCGGCTGCCTAACATGCAGTTCTGGTGAGCGTGTTTGGACTGTCACTGTCACCTGGGCACATGGCCACGTTGCTTTCTTTCTCCTGCCTTCCCCTCTCCTCCGTCCCCAACTAGAAATACACAACCTGCCTCTCTTAACCATGATCAGGACCACAAAAGCAGCCCCACCTGCTCTGGTCAAGGGGGTCTCCCATTGGTACCTGGGTATCTTGGGCTTCCCAAGGTGCCCAAGGGCCAGGAGAGAAGCTCTGGCAGCAGGGTACCGTGTGGGACCGTGAAGGGTTGAAAGGGGAGCGGAGTCCCTGCGGGCTTGGGAAGCTGTCGGTTTCTTTCAATTTTTCTTTAAATGCTTCCCATCCTTCTTTTTTTTTTTGGAGCAGGGCAAAAACCAGCGTGGGGGAACATAGGTTTAGCACATCTGTTGGAAGCGACTTCTCACAGCTGGAGGTGGGGGTGGACAAGGGCCAGCCTCGGCAGGGCTCCTCACCTCAGCCAGCGTGTGGGATCGAGCCCCGAAAAGGCACTGCAGGGCAGAGGCGCTCCCAAGGAGAGCTCCATCCACCCAGGCCTTGCTGCAGGTCAGTCCCCAAGCAGGGGCAGGCGCCCTGTGTGCAGGGACGGCCTTAACCCTTGCAGCGCCTGGGTGGTGACAAAGTCCCCTGGTCCCCAGCACCGGGGCTGATTCGTCAGCTTAGCGGAGGGAATAACGAGCATTCAAACAAGTGAGGACTTGCTGGGCAGTGTGCTGCTTTATTGTCTTACTGTAAGCAAATGACGTTTTGGGCAGCTTCCCATGTGGGCTCATGTAGCTTGACAAGGGAATTTGGGCAGGGAACATAGATGAGGCTGATGCAGGCTTGCTTGTTATGAAAAGACGAGGGATGTATGTGTGTATATACAAATGCGGAGGCATCGCACGTGTAGGCACACGTATCCACACCCTCACAAACTATACAGGTCAAGCCTGGGGTGCAAACCCTCCCCTGACACCCCACGCCCTGCTCACGCAGCCCAGGGTGCTTCAGTCCGCATGCACGCCCACGCACGCTCACACGCGTGGCTCGCGGGTGCAGAGGGAGGGGGGCTGGGGGTGTGAGCATGTTCCTCCTGCGCCCCCACAATCCCAACCCAAGGCAGCAATTAAAGAGGCCATTTTATCTTTGCAGAATCTGAACCTGGTTCTGCACTTGAAAGCCAGGGGGGAATTAAATCCGGCAGAGGCAGGCTCAGGTCTTTGGCTCGCAAATGCTTTGTGCAACTTCTCTGGACTTCAGCAGGGACAGCATGTACAGAGCCGAGAGCAGCCCCTGGCCCCGGCTCTTAATTTCTTTGCACTGGTGCATGCGAGGAGATTAACGGAGAGAGCAGAAGGCTGCACCTCTGAACTCTTTGGTCACTCCTCATACAGCATCTTTCTTTGTTTTCCCTCGCACCCACATCTCTAACCCTGTGGAAACCAGGATTTGGCTGGCTGCAAACTGCGGACACCAGTCCTGCAGGTACTGGTACAATTCCTTCATTTTTTTTTCCCCTCCAGAAACATAAGGGATAAACACAATAATTTCAAAGAACTGAAAGCTTCCCGCTGGAGAAGCCAACAGGGACCTGCCGCAAAGTCCTGGTATGGTGTGTCACTGACACTGATTCAATCTGACACCTGGGTGTCTCCAAAGCCATCACATTGTGTGCTGCAAATGTATATTAACATTAGTATGCATTGGCACAATACGGATCCATTATTCCAAATGCTTATGAGAACTAGGTGCTGCATAGGAGCAGCTGCTGCTTTTTAAGCCTCAGAGCATCAATAGATTCATAGATTTTAGGGCCAGAAGGGACCCCGACGATCATGAAGTCTGACCTCCCACGGAGCGCGAGCCGTAGAGACTCGCCCGGTAATTTCTGCATCCTGCCCCGCAACTTGTGGTTAAGCAGCAGCCTCCCCTGCGAAAGGCAGCCGGCTTAGGGGTCGCTGGTGATGGAGAAGTGGAGTCTCCCTCCGAAAATTTGTTCCCTTGTTATATCACTCTCCTTGTTAATCATAAAAGGGCAATTTTTAATTTCGAGGCTCAGCTTGTGTAGATCCAACTTCCCACCACTTCGTCCTCTTGGATTCCCTCTTCTCCCACTTCTCCTGTACAGGAAGAATGCTTTCCCCCTTTTGTTGAAGTAGTGGCTACATAAGGGAAAAGAACAAATTCAGTGTCCTGGAATGTCATCTGAAAAAGGATTGGTACTTCTTATGGGTGGAAACGGTATCTGGCAAATGTTCAGATTTCGGGGGATCCCCTGACTGTAAGCGTTTAGTCTTGAGTCTTTGTTTAAAGAAAAAAAAGTCTGTATAAATGCATTTTGCAGCAAAGGGGTAATGCTGTAGAAGGGCTTTGGTTTATGTTACTTCTCTTGCTCCCACAAAATGAAAGAAAAAAAGAGAATGAAAATCCACTAAATCAATGAAATAAAAAAAGCTGAAAGTCCTGTATTATGGTCACAAAAATTCTTCAAATAAACACCTCCTGGGAGACAGCTGAAGATGGGTAATTATCATTTAAACCACCTCTGATGCCCAAATCACTGACAAAAACTCACTGATTAATGACCCAGGATCAGATGCAGAGTTTGCTTTCCTACAGGGGTTTGTCCCTTTGGTCCCCACCCATTTCCCCTTCGTTTTGGGGACCGCAGCTCCGTCCCCCGTTGCCTTTCCGTCCTGATGCCGTCAGATTAGTGGCTGCAAGCGCGGTGCCAGCCTGTCTGCACGAGCTCCCCCTGAAGCACGTCGGCTCCCCAGCCCTTCTGGAAATTAGCTGATGTGAGCATGCGTCCAACCTCACACTCAACTTTGAAAGCAGAAACTAGTTGAAAGGGGCTGTTTTCCAGCAACGTCACCCTGCGTTTGCTGCTGAGCATGTGGGAAAGGAAGGATTAGCAAGTGGGATGGTTTGCAAGGCATTATCCAACAGGAAAAAAGGCATAATTGGTGATCTTCAGTTTGTCCCTCATAAGCAGTCTTGAATTGATGCAACACTATAAGCCAGTGTCACCTGATAGCCATGGCAGAAGAGATACAGCCCCACCACTGAGGCTGTAAAGATCCGGAGAGTGGAGGGATGCAGCGGTGGGCACAGAGCCTGCAGGGATGGGGCAACTTTCGTGTGGTTGTTCGGGACGGGGGCAGCCGCTCAGGGACTGGGACAGGGAGCAGGGGTGGGGAGCTGAGGAGTGGACTGGTGGCTACAAGCCGAGGGGCCTCTCCTGTGCCCTCGTTCGGGGTAACTCCCAGTCCTTCCCCATGCAGGGTTGCTTCTGGATTGAAAGGTGCACTTCTGCATTCCCAGGGGAACGGCTGGGCTGGCCTCAGGAGTTTTTTGCCTCCTTTCTGAGATGATGTGATGCCTTTGATAGCATTTCCTACATGAAACAGCTAGTAGGAGACCAACAGGAAACTAAAACCCCTTTCATATCCTCAGGTGAAGGTGGTAGAAACAAGAGTTAAGACAAACTGTACTTCTTGCAATGAGTTATCTGTGGAACTCCTCGCTGCAGGAGCTTAATGGGTTTAGAGGAAACTGGACAAGCTCGTGGGAGAGCAATTCCTTGAAGGATGTTAAGAACACTGAACCCACAGCTGGCTCTGGTGATCCCCAAGAGCATCCCAGGGAACTGTTATATATGCTTGCCCTGCTCTGCTGCTCTTCCCCAGATGATGGCTCCTTGTCCCTCCTGGGGACAGCAGCCTGAGGTCTTTTCCTTGGTTGGGATGTAGAAAAACCTCTCTTCTTATAAGACGTTTGTTTTTTCTCCAGCTCCGTATTTTCTCAAGATCTGAGAAAGTAAGGAACAATTGTGTTCCTGGAAAGGATGTCTCCAGCACTTCTCCTCCTATCCCACCTTGCATGAATAGCTTCTTTCTTGGCGGCTAAGCTGAACCCTGCTTTGCTTTTTCTGTTCTATTGCTCGGCTAATGTCACAGCAGACATATCCCTCACCTCTCATAATCTCTGACAATGATGAGAGGAAATGAAAAAAGATTATTTAGTATCATTTTTTCCTTCTACTAGACGTCTCATGTGGGAAACACTTTCAAAGAAGAGGGGTGAATCACACAACCACAGAAATTAGAGATGGAAAAGACCTTCTAGTCTTTTTTAGTCATCACAGTCCATTTCCCTGTGAATGCAGAAAAGTTTCTGAGTACAGTTAGATTTTTCAAGGACTTTGTCCAGTCTAAACCAACTTTAGCAAGAAAGCTTCAACTTAAGTCCATTCCAAGACAGCTGTAGCTGGAAGAGGGGTGGTTTTCAGCTGAGTGTGGTTTGAATGCTCCTAAACTTTCTTCCAAGGGAGGTGTGAAGCTCTGCCGAGGTTTCCTGAGGAGGTGTTGCAGAGCTGAGTGCACCGAGCAGCCGGGTGGCCTTTGATAGCTCAGCCGGCTGGGGAGCCGGCCCCTTCCCCACCCCAACAGCAAAGCCGTGGGTGATTGCATGGTGCAGATCCCAGGGGTGCGAGAGCGTGGGGCTATGGCAGTGTTGCTGTGGGGTGATGGACAGCAGATCTGCTGTGGCTTTGCATGGGCTGGATGGCCACGGGGGGCCACCTTGGGCACTTCTCGGCAGCTCTGTTCCTCAGTTTCCCTTTGCCTTTTTGGCTGGCCGGGCTCTCAGCTCCTTGGGACTCCCTGCATCGGGCCGGCACGATTCATGCTATGAATGCCAAACAAACCATTCCGACCCTAGGCTCTGAATTCAGTATCCTAGGCCACCCTCCCAGCCGTGGAAAACCTTCCCGGAGGTCAAGCTACAATTAACTAACAATACAGCTGGAAGAAAAAAAAAGAAAAAAGAAAAAAGATATGCTCAGACATTTCATCTCCAAGTGGAGTCGCTTTACACACAGCATCGGGGGCTGAGGCTCTCTCAGCCCAGCGCCGTGTGACTCCAAACCCTCACCGATATGTGAGCAATGGGGGGACATCTGTACCCAAATACAGGCAAGGAGCTATTGAGGTCTTACAGAAAACGGCTTCCCTCTTCCCAGGGAAGGAAGGGAGGAACAGAAAAAGTAGGGAAGGGAAAGGGAGATAAACTTATAAGGACGTTAATGTTCAAAGAAAGCTCTGGTCCAGGGATTTGCTGTTGAATAAGACTTGGCTGTGTGAACTTTCCCCCAGTGACTCTGCAAATCCTTATACTTACTTTTTTTGGGGTCATTTTCAAAAGACATAATGTCTCTGAGCATGGGATGGAGGCAAGAAGGGCCTTTCTAATTAACCCAGGAGAGAGAGCATCCCTCTTGCCTGCTCTGACCCTGCGCCGTTAGGGATGGAGCAGGATTGCCAGAGCTCACCTAGAAACGGTGCCTTAATCCCTGTCCCCAAAATCCCCGACCCCTGATCCGCACAGAGACAACCATTTTAAAGAGACAGTGTCACGATGTGCCACCTCCTTCTCATAAGTGGTCACCTGCCAGCTTCAACTGGAGGCATAATTACCATCCTTGAGGCCTGATCCATCTTATTCCCCTTGAAGTCGATGAGGAAACCTCCCAGACTCTGCTGGAAGCAGTGTTAAGATTCCCCCCCCATCTCTTTTCCCAGGATTTATCTCCTTGAGAGGACGGAGGATCCACCCAGCGTTGAGGCTGGCCTGGCTGGGGATGGAAGGGTCTGGAGGGAGGCATTGCCTTGGGGAGCTGGTGAGAGGGAGAGAGAAAGAAGAGCAAACACAGGTCCATTAATCCACAGTTAGTCTGCCTTTTTTGTTAGGAAGATGAACTTGATGAGTTAATTAAGCCACAGCCTGTAAAACCAGTTTATTTGCATAGCAAACTCCTGGGCCAGTGTGCTGTGAGCGGGCATAGACGTGCAGACAATTCCGGGGAAATTACAGCCTCATTAATATGCTAATCTGGTTGCAGGCCTGGAACGAGTTTTGGGTTTGCGGTGCTTGGGGGGGGGTCGGGAGGGGGTTGCTTAGCAACCCTTTCCTCCAGGTAACCCTTCTCTTGCTTGCCCTTGATATCCCCCAAGGATTGCCAGGGAAGGAGGGGGGCTCTGCTGTCACGCCAGAGTGAGCAAAGTGAAAGGCAAACACGGGGGGCTGGAGCACAGGGGCGCATCGCTCCTCTTACATAGCATCCAGGCACGCACCCCCAGACAACGGCGGGCAGCTCCCCCCCCCTCGCCCCAAATCAGGGTACGGAGGCGATCGTTGCAGATGCGCAGTCGTCGGCAAGCGCGGGTTGCGTGCAACTTGCGTGCGTGCACATAGGTGGGCAGGGTCGCTGGGTGAGGAGCGCTCGCAGCCCCTGGGCACCCAATCTCCTGGCCACCGGTGCTCCCCAGCCGTGCGTTGGCACGGGCTGCTTCCTG